>NC_046184.1:111649386-111959207 GCF_011004875.1 Balearica regulorum gibbericeps | reverse complement strand
TTTGCAGAGCAAATGACCTTTTTTTGTCACGTTTCTCCAGACATTGAAGAGTTCTGCTTCTGAACATGCCTGCACATGCCTCCAGATTGACATTTACCAGCTGGGATTTCTTCACTCACTTAGGCTTAGGTAGGAGCCAGACTTTTTTTAATAAACATGAACTCATCTGTACAATTTGACCCAGGAACCACTTAATACACAGGGTACAGATTTAATGTTTCACAAAATCCACTTTGTTGCTGGTTTCATCAGAGAAGCAGAAACAGGAGTTTCCCACATCCTTTCCCACAATCAACGCATGATCCCAACACGCAGCTGTAAGAGACTGAGGTGCATGCCCATCATCTTGCAGTAGAGGAATAAAAACTCACAGGGTATGTTTCAATATATTACAATCACCAGTATTTTCTTGTGCATCGAAGAATAAAGTATGCCCTTTTAATGATGAGATATTACTACTGATCAAAACTGGATGAAAATTGTGTAAATGTGACTTTGTAGGCAAGGAGTGAGGGTTGGGCCAGATTCTCATCCTGGCTTGCTGGATTGTTACTGTTGACAGTGAGATGTAAAATGCACCAGCAGTTTTTGAACCAAAAGCCTGAACTAAGGACTGGTTTCTCCTACATGGTTACCCACTTTACTTCCCAGAAGAATGTGCTAATGTTAAGCTTTTGTGAGAAAGCTGGATACCATAACTACAACATCAATTTTTCTTCATTTTCATTATCTTCCTTATGCCACATTTTATAATGAATGGCATTTTAATTTTTTTAAGTAACTTTTAAAGTATGAATATTAAAACTCAATGAACCAAACAGCCAAACAGAGGGATTGGGCTACAATACCTGAGGACAGTTCAAACAGCTTATTTGAATATTTTATGAATATTAATAGTAATATTTTAAGTTATTCTCCATTGACCTTTGGGACTAGACAAATATAATGTAATAATAATAACAATTCTATTTATTTGAAGTAAATTTGTTCATCTCTAAAATTTGTTCCAATTAAAAATTTCATAGGGACAAGCACAACACTCTTGCTAAGTATTGGCAAATAATAAATAAGTAAGCCACATTTCTTAAAAGTCTGATAATTGTCTCTGGCAGGGATGGGAAACTTTAATAGTGCAAAAGGAGAATAAATTAAAGACCATGCAGATACAGTATACCAAAGAATTTAAACTCACTTGTGTTTTGAAAAGACCTAGAAAGATGACAGTGAAAAACAGAAGGAACTGAAATTGATAAGACAGAAATGATACAGAAATATTCTATCTATTCAAGAATACAAAATCTAAGATAATTTCCACATGAAGCAACTTTAAGGAAAGATTTACAGTCAGACAATAATTTCTTCAGTGAAGAACTATCTATCTGCTGTATCTGACATTCCTGTCATTATATTGTATCAATGTTATGTGAAATAACAACACATTAGTCTTTTCTCCCTTCTATGTCAGCTTGAAATTAAGCAAGAATTTTCTTCACTCCCAAGTAGTTCATCATCTGAGCTAAATCAGTTCAGTATTAGCCAGCTATTTAAAACCTTTAATACAATATAAGCCTTCAAGGAATCAGAATTGTTGTGACCAAATGGACGAGTAGAAACAGAAAATTTGAATAGTCCAAAAGGAAAAGCAGGAAAAGCAAGGGGAGATGAAGAATTATGTAGATCCATCAAATAGGTAATATTGCCCTTTTTGAGCTAGGCACTTAGAGAAAAAGAATAAGGTATGGGGTCTTCATGAAGAAACCAAACATTAAGAATAGTCTGAAGAAAAAATCATTAACTATGAATTTATTTATATTATTTATAATTTCTGAGAGAGAAGTAATTTTCTCTCTAAAAATATTCTGAGAGAGAATAATGAGGAAATAAAATATAACCAAAGTTTCTAATTAAAAGGTTTTTTGGTGTTTTTTTTGTTTTGGTTTTGGGTTTTTGTTTTTGGGGGGTTTGGTTTGGGTTTTTTTAAGATTGCTTAAACCCCCACCACCACCATTTAGGAACTTGAATTGGTAAGCAGAGGAAGAGAGAATGGAAGAAGGAGACTCTGAGTCCAAAATGTTGACATTTCAAAATAAGTCCCTTTGGACCTTATATCCTTCCTCTCCTCTCCTCCCCTCTCCTCTCCTTTATTTATCCCTTGACATACATACATTTGTGTGGGGGGAAGCAAGGGAGAGGGGGAACAGAAAGAAGAAGGCAGAGGGAGGAGGGACAGAACAGGATCTTAGAAATGCTTTAAAGGGATTCTGGGTAAGAAAAGGTTTCCAGATTTAGGGAAAAAAATTAGTGGTGTCTAAAATCCGATCAATTAGTTTCTTCACTGGCTTTGTGAAGTGAAATAAGTCCTTTATTTATTTTTCTTGAATAAATCTATATATGTATGCTTTCATGAACTCTTCCTCCTTTAACATCATATAGTGATTTTAAAGTGAAAGTTCTGAATGTTTTAACCACCACATTCCTTATTTTGAAGTCACACAGTATATGTATCCATTCTTGTAGATTTTATAGAAGAATCCTCTTCTCTGTGAGGATTCTTGCTTTCAATTACTTCCATTATGGCCTATTATTCATTAATGTGAATTCATAATTTACTTTTGTGTTCATCAAAGATGTTAGGCCAGCTGTCCAACTGTACCCTTCATCCTCTATCTGACTCATCCCATGAGGGATTTCTGAAGCTGAAAAATGAGTTTGGAACTGCAGCTGAATTCCTCAAGGGGGTACTGTAGTCATATATGCTAGTGTTTTATTTTGAAGGTGCCAGTCACTTTGAACCAAAATTATTCTTGGCCTTATATGCATTTGAAGATTCAGATGGCACTTTTCCCTTTGTTTCCTTTCTTCTTTATGTCCATTGGGCTCAGTGGAATCAACTGATAGAGACCTCTAAGATCAGTTTTTGTTGTGTGATAAAAACAATACAAGAGTTGGAGCTATTGTTCAAATCTCCTCCAACAAAATGTAAGTTCACAATTCATCAAATTGTTCCAGTTTAAATCTATATCTGCTACATAACAAAAGCAGCTTGGAAAATCCCTAAATTAAGAACTGATCTCAAACCAGCGTATGATGCATTTGTTTCCTAAAGACACCTGCCACTAGATTTGAGAATTAAGGCTTTTCTTTACTTTTCTTTAGGCACTGCATAGCTCGTATGCAGGCTTCCGCTTTCTTTTGCTTTCTCACAGGAATGGTCCTCAATAAAATAAATGTAGTACACGGTTAGATTCTATAGTCACTATAGAACCTATTTATTTTTTTAATGATGAAGTAAAATTAATAGGACTTTATTTGATTAGAGAGCTCTTCATGACAGAATGCCACTACAGAACACGTTTAACTCAACCAGGCTAATTGCTTACTCCATTCTAGTAGTTTCTTCATATATTTTTGGAGGAAAAAGGAATCATAAACCAGCTTCTGTTTTCATGAAAAGGATGCAAGGTACCTAATTTGATCTTTGCACAGACATCCTTATAAGCATAGGGAAATCTAACATGATATTTTATTGATGGCACACCTGTTCATTTTGAAAGTATTCTGTGAACTGCAACATGAACTGACATAGTACATTGCTGATCATTTAATTTTGTGAAGTAATACAGCTCTGCTATTTTTATGCAATCTGTTCATTTCACTTTTCTTGTTATACTGGGAGACAGAAGAGATTTCTGAATGAAGATTTATGATGCTCTTGCTCCTCATGTATTGTCTTTATCCATTTTCACACCATCATAAAGTAAGTCAATGACAGTGACAACACCTTTGGAATTTTTAGATGAAAAAATTTACAGCTTGTCAACTTAAAATTTATGTCAATCACTATTTTTGCATGACCCTGTTATTTTGAAAGCATTAAAACTTGGGGGAGGGTGGGTCAAGTTCTTTTTTTTTTTTTTTTTTTTCCTGAACAAGAAGAAATTAATAGCAACACGAAGCACTTCTGAAAATGCATATGAGAGATAACCCTTGTACCTCGACCCTTATATCTGTCTCAGCCTCTTACACATACAGAGCTGCTGCCTCTGCATTTTTACAAGAATGGCAGAAAATAAGCCTAGCCAATACAGATAGAATACTTATGGGGAAAAAAAAAATAAAATTGCTAACTGTTTATTTGGATGTACTGGGAAAATTACATGCTTTTAGTGAGCTACTTGAAGTAATGACTGCTCACAGCTCAGAATGGTTTTTACTAGATGAAACATTTACTTTACCAGATATGAGTTTTACCAGAATGGTTTATAAAAAGACAGATCAAATGTGCTGTGAGTTTAGGGCAGGGAGAGGAGGTACTGGTATATGTACATATTATAGTTTCAATGTTAATATCACAACGCTGCTGTAAAGAGGTGACTGCCCAGTGAAAGGAGAAAATGCAACAGCAGAAGTCCAAGAATGGGTGAGACGTGAGGTGGGTGAAATAGATATACAAAGACAGTAGCAGAGCCCAGGCCTTGGTGGCTACAAGGACTACTTCAGAAAAGAGGTATCTTGAAAAGATTTCTATTATTTCCCCTATGAAGCTTAAAGGGGAAGTATTAATCTTTGCTAAACTTTTTGGTTCTTTCTTTTCTCCAGTATTTTGTTTAGTGGTGTTAAATTAGACATAAAACCTCATCTAGAGCCACACTTGACTGCTTGGGGGGGGGCAGGGGGGGAGAAAAAAAGAAAAGACAGGCAATCCATCAGTCTAAGGCTGCTTATGAAGTCTAGCCTTCATCTAGGACAACCGAACCTGGATTCCCATATCCCAAGGGGATGACCTAGAGCATTGAATCTGGCACTGTTCCTAACAGGTCTGGGATTGGACTCAGCAACTAAACTTTTTCTAACCTGAGTTGGCCTAAACCATAATTAACAATAATCTGGTGTTTGAACAGGAATTCCTAAGTGTTAGTCCATGGAAAACTGCACAAAATATAACTCCATTTCATATCTTAACATAACAACTAAATAAATTTGACTTTTATGCTTGTGGTGATTTTCATATATTCTGCCAAAATATTTATTTGTGAGTGAAAGTCTCCTGGCATCTGTACTGCCAGGTTTTTGTGGGTGTTTTTGTTAACAAAGATGTGCCTATAGTGCTTTTGTGGATTCCTGCTTGTTTGACAGTTAAGTCTCACTATTTAATTTTGAGGGGGCCTCAGAAAGCCACTTAGAGACACTGTTATGAACCAGCTATCAGAAAATTTTGGTTCATTTGACCTCTTGATCTCTGAGTTCAGCATCTCAGTCCCACCTACAATTCAAATTATTTCTCATGTGCAGTGCTAGTATGCCCATTTTTCCTCCAATACTTCATTTTCAGGACCTCTTAACCTTGTAAGACAAATTCCATAATTACTTTTTGTAGTGAAAGCGAGCAGGCTAGAATCTTGCTCACATCTATGTCAGCTTCACATCAATCTGGCAAGACCTGAAGATGATCATAATGGTGAATAAGAACATCTGATGTTGAAAGACCTTCTCTGTAATGCAGCGATTGTGATGCTTAGGGAAGGCAGAGGCAAAACCATCCAGAAGTACATTCTCCAGACGCACTAATTGCAGGTGGTCTGTCCCACTTCCCTAAAGGAGCAGAGTTCTTTCAAAGCTGCATTGCTGCTGTTGTCTGAGGTAGAGCAGCCTACCTGTGATTCAGCAGGGTGAGTCCCGGGTACCACAGGGGAGCACCCATAGCCGTCCCACAGCTGTTCCTGCAAGTGCAGGTGCCTTCTCTCTGGATTCCAGTTCTGTGCTCAGTGACTAAGTTTTACTTCATATCAAGGGGTCAGCATAGATTTTTTACATAGCATCTGCTACTCCTTCCCCTCAAAGATCAGATACATCGTCTCTCTTGCATTAATGTGGTAGGCACTTGTGCTAGGTTAAAGAAACAACCTGATAATGTGAAAATTTTCATTTTAAATGTTTTCACTTTGATTATTCTAGATACATACCAAGATATCTTTGTATTTTATTCTGCTGTCTACCATGTTACCACAATGATTTCTCTCAGTGCCCAGGTTAGAACACATTTTTCTTTCCTTTCCTACTTGAATAAAGTAAAAGTTGATGAACACTTGTTTTAACAAAATTGATAAAGTTGGACTCTGGAAAGACACTGAGTGCTTTCACAATAATATCTCAGTATTACGTATAGCTTCTGCATGCTACATAGAACATTTCTGAAGTGTACAGATGCATAAACAAAACCAATATCCTTCTGACGTTTGATGGGATGTATATGGAGGGAATGGTTATTCTCTAATCTTTTATGTTCTGATAAGAGTCTGGGCCTTACAGTATCAGATATTGCACAAACATATAGTTTGGTATGAATTCCAGGAAAGAAGTAAGGTTATTTTCATGACACTAATCTGTCTGACTGTAAGGGGTTAAATGGGATTGGCATAGAAGAAGCAAAAAAGAACTGAATCAGTGAGGAAAAAATGGTCAAGGAAACAATGTTGGGGAGAAGAACTGCATGCCTCCCATGAGCCTGGCGTGACGTCAAAACTCCTAAACTTTAAAGATGCTGGAGGAGATCGGACCTCCCACAAAGTATCAGTGAAAGCTGTCAGGCACACAAAAAAGGCATAGGGAGATAGAAGGAACATGCTGAGAGCGTGCTGAGACAGTCTGTTTCCTCCAGAAGCAATAAAGGAGAGGAAGTAGGGCAGCCAAGGCAAACTTACAAAATCATGCAAGGAAATATTTGAAATGCAGAAGTGTAGATAAGGAGAAATATATATAGGAATTATTATTCTTTGTGCCCTCTGCTATTTACCCTGAATAAAATAATATATATATATACACACACAATTGTTTGTTCTGTAGCTTCTGTTTCTAATTCAGTACAAAGTTACACCAATAAAGGCTCCTGCAGAGAATTGCTCACAAATGGCAGATGCAGTATAGCAGGTCACATTAGATTTACAAGAAACAGAGATTCAGTCTTACAGTACCATACAACCAAATGAACTGCATTATCCCAGTCTGAATCAGATGGGAGAACTCTGGAATTTCAAAAAAAAAAAGTCCAAACTGAAATAAATATAATAAAGGGTGTCAAATGAATAAATGTCAAATGAACCCTAACTATCAGCTCAGTCCCCATTTCTCATTCATATTTTTGTATGGTATAAGATTTAGGTGATTTTTTCAATCGGAAATCACAATCTATTACATTTCAGTGGTACCCCTGGTCACAGCAAAAAACCCCTTGTAGTTCTCCACCACTCAGCCCAAGTATTTGAACACATAATGAAAGAGCACTTTTGAAATATCTTGGCCATAATGGATTGAGTGGAAAATTCCTAGGTATCTATGTTTTTTTCTAACAAAGTGAAACAAATAATAATTTTGAAAGATTGCACATCTACCCATATTTTCAGCAATGCTGGGGAGTTTCACTTGTGTGGCATTCTGCACAAATCCAGACCCTGACAGCTGCTTGAGCTGGAATGGCCCTCAGGAGGCCAATCTCCTGTCCAAAGCAGGGCCAGCTCTAGCATCAAACCAGGCTGCTTAGAGCTTGAAAAGATGGGCTTGCATGACCTCTCTGGGCACTCAGCTCAAAAGCTTCACTGCCCTCAGGGTGGAAAAACTTTTCCTTATATCCAGTTAGAGTGTCCTCTCTTTCACTTTATGCCCATTTTCTTTTGTCCTCCCACCAGTTATGTAAGGAGTCTCTCTGGGTCTCCTTGGTACCCTCTTTGTAGGTATAGGCAGGCAGGCAGCTGTTAGACTTCCTAAAGTTCTCTCTCCTCCAGGCTTAACAAGTTCCAGGCCCTCAGCTTCTCCTCACAGAGCAAGTGTTCCAGTTCCAAACATCTTGGTGGCCCTCTATTGAACTTCTCCCAGTTTACCAACATTGTCATGGTTTAGCCCTAATCAGCAGTTAAGCACCACACAGCTGCTCAGTCCCTCCTGCCCACCCAAGGGGATGGGCAAAAGAATGGAAAAACAAGCTCGTGGGTTGAGATAAAGACAGTTTAATAGGATAACAAAGGAAGATAGTAGCAGCAGCAGCAGCAGGAGCAGCAGCAGCAGTAGTAGTAGTAGTAGTAGTAGTAGTAGTAATAATAATGATATGATGATTATGATGATGATGATGATGATGATGATGATGCAAGTGATGCACAAATGCAATTGCTCACTGCATGTGAAAGGAAAATAAAACAATCTGATGCCCAGTCTATCTCCAAGCAGTGATCCCACCTCCTGGCTTGCTTCCCCAGTTACGTACGGATCATGCTGTTCCATGGCAGGGAACATCCCTCTGGCCAGCCTGGGCCAGCTGTCCTGGCTGTGCTCTCCCAGCTCCTTGTGCACCTGGCAGGGCACGGTGAGAAGCTGAAAAGTCCTTGACTTAGTGTAGGCACTGCAACTGCCTAGCAACAACTGAAAGCATCAGTGTGTTATTCAACATTATTCTCATACTAAATCCAAAACACAGCACTATACTGGCTACTAGAAAGAAAAATTAACTCCATATCAGCTGAAACCAGGACAAACATCTTTCTTGTACTGGGAAGCTGGATATGGAGCACGCAATGTGCTGAGTAGACAGGGATAATCCCTTTCCTCAATCTACTGGCTGTTCATGCAGTCAAGGACAGAGCTGACTGTCTTGGCTCGCTCATGCTCAGCTTGCTGTTGGCCCAGATTCCCAGGGCCTTTTCAGCAGAGCTGCTTTCCAACTGGCTAGTCCCCAGCCTGTGTTGCTAAAAAATTGTTATTATTCCTTCCCAGGTAGAGAATATTTCTTTTTTCCTTGTTGAATTTCATGAAGTTCACTCCTTCAGCCTGTCCAGGTCCAAGGAACATTGCATTTTGGAAACATTTATCCTTATGAACCACACCTGCACAATGAAATTGCAATGCATATTTGAAGTCATTTTGTAAAAATAGCATTGCGAAGAACCTGAAGTTTATTGAGACTCTTTCAGAGCTTGGTATTTTTCCTGAAATTCAAAATCAGAAATTCTTATGAGGCTTATGAACATGCAAAAACCTCCATTTTATTTCAACCCATTCTAAATTGCTTTGTTTCACAGTCAAAAGTATATCTTAGTGACTGTGGAGCCAGAATCAGATACTTTTCTAAAAATCCTAATGATAGTTTTATCAGAGTTTATAATTTGGAGGAGAAATTGAGTTGGTCTATGATTTCCAAGTGAAAGTAATAACATTGCAAGCTTTGGTTTAAAACAAAGCACATTGGTGTCAGTGGGTTTTGATTCAGACTCACGGAGTGCACAGCTGGCAAAAACAACATTTGAAACAGTCTGACATCACCCTTGGGGAAGACAGAACTGTACAGAAAGCCAGAGGTGTACCAAACAGCTCTGAGTCCTAAATCCAATTGTATCATCATTACTGTCTCTTTTAGACTTTATTAGTGATATTTTAATAGATTTGCTTATGCTTTTGCTGTTAAGCACTTTTGCACAGCTGAAGTGTGAACATATGGCCAGAAGAGGTTTACTCAGCAAAGAGATAACAACGACACTTTATGCTCTTAGAATTTGATTGAATACTCATTACCTCCAGTTGTTATGTTTTCCCTTTAAAAAGAAAATTAATTAATGAAAATCCAAATTAAAATTAGTTTAGCCTTCAAATGGATGTGTTGATTACTTTCTTTTCTGTCCATTGTTCAGGTCTGATCCCTGAAAAAAGGCAATTGTGTGTCATACTTACAGTTTATATATGTATTTGCTATTTCCTAAACTGAAGTTTGTCTCGTTAAGAGATCCAAACCCCTGCAAACAGAGACAACCTTTAAGCTTGTATTCCTATGTGGTGGGTTGACCCTGGCTGGTCTGAAGGTATGGGTTATCTCAATTGATTGTTCACAGTCAGTTACAGATTGATCTCTTCATTCTCTTTCCTCCCTTTCCACTACTGCACTTGACTTCCACCCCTCACCTCTGTGAATCACATATTTAAGAATTGTCATTAAAATCCACATTCATCGCACAATCTTCACAAACTTCAATCATATCCACAAAAAAAGAAGTCCCCACACCAAAATCAAAATAACATCATCAGAATACCAAACAAAAGTGGAAAATTTACACACACCATCCACCCCTCATCCCTTCACCACAATTAGAACAACAAAAATTCTCTACAATCATTTCACTATGCTCAGTCCATGTTTTGCCCATTACCTCTTCCAATTACTATCCTTATCTTGAATTCCTTGCACCCTACATTGGGCACCAAAAAAGGCTGTAGTGAGCCAGGTGCCCACCAAAGCCACTCTATCACTCCCCTCCTCAGCTGGGCAGGGGAGAAAAGGTACAACAAAAGGCTCGTGGGTTGAGATAAGGACAGGGAGAGATCACTCACCAATTATTGTCATGGGCAAAACAGACTCAACTTAGAAAAAATTCATCTAATTTATTACCAAGCAAAACAGAGTAGAACAATGAGAAATAAAACCAAATCTTAAAACACCTTAGTCCACCCCTCCCTTCTTTCCAGGCTCAACTTCGCTCCCAATTTCTCTACCTCCTCCCCTCAGCGGCACAGGGAGATGGGGAATGGGGGTTGTGGTCAGCTCATCACATGTTGTCTCTGCCGCTCCTTCCTCCTCAGGGGGAGGACTCCTCACACTCTGCCCCTGCTCCAGCGTGGGATCCCTCCCATGGGACACAGTCCTCCATGAACTTCTCCAATGCGAGTCCTTCCCACGGGCTGCAGTTCTTCACGAACTGCTCCAGCGTGGGTCTCTTCCATGGGGTGCAGAACTCCAGGAGCAGACTGCTCCAGCGTGGGCCCCCCACGGGGTCACAAGTCCTGCCAGCAAACCTGCTCTGGTGTGGGCTCCTCTCTTAATGGGTCCTGCCAGGAGCCTGCTCCTGTGTGGGCTTCCCATGGGATCACAGCCTACTTCAGGTGCCTCCACCTGCTCCGGTGTGGGGTCCTCCATGGCTGCAGGTGGATATCTGTTCCAGCATCAGCCACCATGTGCTGCAGGGGGACAGCCTGCCTTACCATGGTCTTGTCCATGGGCTGCAGGGCAATCTCTGCGCCAGCGCCTGGAGCACCTGATCCCCTCCTTCTTCACTGACCTTTGTGTCTGCAAAGTTTCTCACATATTCTCACTCCTCTGTCTGGCTGCAAAAACTGCTGCTTCTTTTTTTTTCTCCTTCTCAACTCTGTTATCCCAGAGGTGGTACCTCTGTTGCTGATAGGCTCGGCCTTGGAGCTGGCTGGCATGAGCTCCCGTGGCTCTGTCAGACACAGGGGAAGCTTCTAGCAGCTTCTCACAGAAGCCACCCCTGTAGTTTCTCCGCTACCAAAACCTTGCCATGCAAACCCAATACATCCTAATTACTATTAATGTTATATTAATCTATGAGAGGGAGTATAAGATCTGAAGGATCTAAATTGGTAAGACCTATGGTCCAGTGCTGCAAAAAGCACATTTTTGATTGTGCTGAGCATGTGTCTGTGTCACTGTCTCACTCTCTTCCCCTTATATGCGTGCACACACACAGACAGAGAGTTTTCTCTAGAAGAGGTGACCCTTGCACAAGAAATATCATCAAATATGTTTGGGAACCAATCCAGCAAACATTTGCTTAACGTTTCCAGCATAATTAGCCCCACTGATTTTACTGTGATAACTTGTGGCAATAAAATACATGTGGGAGTATTTTCAAGGCTGTGTATTACTGAAGCACTTGGACCCTTCGGCAAAGAAAAGGAAATAGAAGCAGGTGAGAATGTGCTCCAGTAACCTCTGCTGCCACTTGTGGGGACTGACATCTTTACAGAGCTCTTTAAAAAAATATTTTCTGGGGAAATATATGTGTTAGGAGGGAGGAGAGGAAAGATTTAGTTGACATCTGTAATCATAGTACATGAAAAGAGTCCAGAAATAAAACATTGGCCCTACTCTGCTCCTTTTATGGATTGGTACTGACTTAATACAATTACTCCTACCCTATAGTAACATAAAATGGGACTCATTGAGGCTCAGGTCTCTACCTCTAACTTCATTATATTTTCATTCTTTGTGCAATCCCAGAAACTCTCCTTGGTAAATCATTGTAACAGCAGATGTAATCTGTCTATAACGTAATTAAATCCTGGAAAGCAATTTTGACCCCAAACTTTATGTTTATTCAGAACCTTTTAAAAATAAATGTTTTTGAAATTGTTAAAGAAAGTTTATATCGTAACATGTGCCTATTCTTTTGTTTTCAATCGGTCTATTAATGTTAAAGGAAAAGTAGACATTTTGACTTTACAATCTTCATTGCCCTTTTCAAGTGTTTTCTTAACGTCCGGGTACTGACTGGACATTTTATGCAATTCTCGAAATTTACCCACTAGATAGAATAAGGAAGTGGAAAAAGAATGATAGTTGTAGCTCTGTGGAGTTATTTTCCCTATTTAAATATTATTCTACAAATGCATCTTGAACACAGTTAAATAAAACTACTAGATAACAGTCATGTGAATGTGACTTAAAACAATAAATGAAATTTCCTGCTTCTCGGTAATATCTCATTTAACTGAAAGTTTTCAAATTATTTCAGTAGGGTATTGTACAGCACACTTATCCACAGCTCCCAAAACAGTTCTGCTGGTTTAGTTATTAATTTGATAACTTAATATGTTTTTAATTACTTTGCAGTAAAGCACATTCCCCTTGCCACGTTCCAAAGGTTTTTATTTAAATTAAAGGGAAAAAATAAAATGTCTTAATAACTTCAAAAGAAACCACATATGAATTAAGTTCTGATGGGATATCACTATGCACAAAGATTTATTACCAGAGCTAGAGGGAGATTTTTAAAAAGGCGTCAAAATTCACCTGTATATAACTGGTTTGTTCGCGTATTCTTATATTCACTTTCAGAAAGTATACTGTAGACTAAGTTTTCAGAAAAGAAGATTTATGGTAGAACATATTTAAAATGAATATTGCAGAAGGTGCACAGGAAGTGAGTGTTAGATTAATGTCTTCTTATGTTATGAGGGCAAATCATTCTATAAGTTAAATTATCGTAGCCCAAAGATTGAAATGTGTCCAATCAAAACTAGACAATATATCCTGATTATCAAAAGCAGGTATCTGTCAACAGACTGTGAACCACCTACAGTGTAACGGCTTTCTGCAAATTAGTCCAGAAATAATTTAGTACAAAAAATACATTTGATAAGACTCTAAAATTCTCACAGATTAAAAGAGACACTAGTTGGATTTTTTAGAAAACACCAGAAAATACTTGGACTAAATGATGTGTTCTGAATTTATCCATCTATTTTTCTTCCACTGACTTCTCCTATATATTTTAGTATTATTGGCATGCTTAGGGTATATTTATAGTCTGGGCAGATACTGGTATATGTCTCTCCAGTTCCAGAATGTAACAAGCATCTGACTGAAAACAAGTCTTCTATTTTGATTAGGACACCAACCTTCACCCCAGGTTGAATAACCCACTTCAGCACAGATCTTGGACTGCCCTGTACCACTCTCACACATGTTGGTAGAATGGGAAAAGTAGCAGCATTTCTCTGCAAGATACACTTTCAACCAAATTTTATCCTTAATCTCATGTGAGGAAGAAACTTCTGATTTCAACGTTCTGTTAAAATCCCATTGGATTTGCAAATATACCAGAATGCCTGCTCTCTTTGTGAATAGGCATCTCTGCATTTCAAAAGATATTAAATGAATTGTGATTTCATAGTAATTATTACTTTTTGTCTAGGCCTACTGTCTTCAGAAACATCTTATTGCTATTGTCAATTTTGATGAGCATGAATTTAGAAGCTACAGTACAGGTAAAATTATAGTAAGAAATGCTAAAGGGATTTTAAATGCTAGTCTTTACAGTAACTTTTTTTTTCTTCCTGAGAAAAACTTTCATAAATCATCATTAAACCTAGTGGGTCAATGTTTGCTGTAAGTATGTAGTAAATGTAAAATCAAAATTGTAGCAAATCTTATTTTTTTAACCAATTGCATTACAAAAAAAAGCTAAATATTAGCCTCTATTTCTCCATATATAAAAATGCACATATGCACACATATAAATAAATGTTTGTATATCATACATATATGCGTACACATATATAAAAATGTTTGTATACGTCAATCTTATAATTCTGAAATACTATGCTCCCTCTCCTAACTGAGTTTATAATATATGGAAAAGAAACATCTGCATTTATAGAAAGTACTATTAATAAGCTATGCAAAAAGTAATAGAGATGTTTCTTCTGCAATTTATAAAATTCTGCAATAGAAAAATATCTAGACACTGTGGGAAAACCTGAGTTTCCATTTATCTTATTTTTTCCTAATTGAAATAGTTCTGAAACAATGGCTTTCTGGATACTAGCTGGCAGTTAAGATAGTCTTCTCTCCTAGGAAATAGCAGTACTACTAATTAACATGTTTTCAAAAATCAGACTGTTGACAGTGAGCTGCAAGAGCAGAAAAAGGTTGCTAGGTACCTGCACTCACAAGACCTGAATTTTTTATTCTTTGGGAGAGAATATATTGCAAAGGTTTGAGCCCTGGCAACTTTCCCTGCTAAGAAATTTATTCTTCAGTGACTGGAAAACATTAATTTAAATCTTTTTAATGAACTAATGGGTCATGTAAAACACCTTATACTTTAGCAAGATCATTTTTAATCAAACATTGTAGGTTTAATTAGTTTATATTTGAGCTACACTTTGTACATCGAAAACTGATCACTAGTATTACCACACAAATGATAGTAATCCCAGCTAAATGGATAGAATTGAAATATTTATTGCGGTTTTCTCATTGTTTTCTCAATCATGACACCTTCTGTTGATCAATTTTCATTGCCTCTGTCCAAGGCAATGTCCCTTAAAGGTTCCATATACAAATACATATTTCTATATTACAGCATTGGAATTTTGTTTACACGTACACAAGGTACCTAATGGTGGGATTCTTGCTATAGTTTATCATTGTAAAGACACCTAAAGAGCATATCAAGTTTGTAAAATAGGCTGAGAGATTTTCAAGATGTGAAAAATCATGGACATTAATATGAATGAGATGTAGGTTCATTTTCTTTGTTAAAGCTGCATCTTGAAATAGCAACCTGTTCATGCATACTATATTCCCTTCATGCATATTCATTTGCTCTCTTCAGGAATCTTCATGCAGGATAGTATGCCAGAAACTCCCTCCATTTTGTAAAGGTCTCTAGTTCATCAGCATTTATATAATTGTTATAAAATTATACACTGAGAGAAGCAGGATCTCAGCAGGTGAGACAAAACATAGTAGTCCATTGACCAAAAAAGCCCTATGTGGTGATGTTCGGCCAGTGAAAATACAGATTTTCAGCAAAATCTGCCTAACATCAGAATGTGAGAATAGTGTAGTTAAAACAAAGTCTGTTTGTTGTTGTTACTGCTGTTGTTGTTGTTGTATTGTTTGGGGGTTTTTGTGGGGTTTTGTTGTATTTTTTTTTTTTTTTCTCTTTGGACTGAGAAGGTGGAAGGTTTAGCAAAAAAGATATGAGAACAGGGCACGATTACAGTGATACACCTCTCCATTATGTTCTTTCCTACTCTTGGATAATCAGCTGTAGTTCACCACAAATTATGCTGGTGAATAATCCACCCCAATTAGCATCATTCTATGGTAATCACAAAAAACCCTTTAATTAGCTTATTTTTACTACTCTAGAAACACAATTTAATTGGCCACTGTTGTATGTCTGTATCCCATCATACTGTGGGGTTGGGAAGTCTAAGAACAAGTTAACTGACATCAGCGTTGCACATTGAGAACAGAAGTGAGGTCTCCTCCTAGTTAGGTATGTCCCCAGAGCAGGGCAGTGAGTCCCTCGAGCAATTCCTCTTACTTTCAGAATGGTGTATATATGAAGGAAACCATAGGTTTAAATTTACTTCAGTTTCTCACATTGCAAGAGACACATTGGAACATTTACTGAACTGTCAGGGAGTCATTGTGTTACGGCAGATGAGCCATTGAACATGGAATCATGTAGACCTGATACTAATTTCTAAAATGTGATAATTATATTTACTTTCTTCATGATGAATGTTATACTCCTCTGAGATACTGAGCACCCTCCAGCTCCACTGAAGTAAATAAAATGCAGATGTGGCCCTCAGTGTTAATTCATCCGCTTGTGTTTGCTGTAGGCACTATGCATGCTTTTCTCATCTCTAACTAGACTAGAATAATAATTATCATCATCCTATTATCCCTGTGCTATAAATTAAGAAAACCTTGCTTTGCAGTGAAGAAGCTCTGCAGATTTCAGCATATAAAGAGGGAAATGAATTGGAAGAGACCAAAGATGCAGAACTCTTGTCAAACATGTCTGAATTGATAGAAGTTGTGAACTACAGCTGCTAATCCAATGAACCAGATGGTATCAATTGTCAAACCAGGTGCAGGAAATAGGGTTGTTAGCCCTCCTGCAAATCAATTAGATCAGCATGAAAAATCCGTAAATGAACTTCCCACCAAACAAACAAATTGTACCAAAAACTGTCTCGGGTGCTCAGCTGAGTCATGAATGATTGGTCCTTTTGCAAGTGGCAGCTGTCATTAAATCTCTTTATTTCTTTTATGAATAAACCTGCCAAAATTTAATTTTCAACTGTTGATGCATCATTGGAAGCTGCCTGATCCAACACCTTTCTTTTTACTGATCCACGCCAGTTGGAAGCGTCAGAAAGCATTAAGTATGTCTCTGAGCTAACACCAGTTACTACTGCATGTGCTTCAGTAGGCCTTATTTATCCCAATAGACACGTAAGTTTTTATTTCACTTAGGAGAAAGCTATTCCCAAAATGATGCTTCTATAAAATACAGAGTAATATTAGTTAATCAGTTTTTGGCTGATGCTTTGATATTCTTTCTAATGAAATCTGCTTTCCTGTTTTCCCAAAATGTTACGCAATACGCAGCAGGTTTCATAGGAAATTGGTGGGCTGCTAGAGCTGGGATAAGGTCTTTTAACAGAGATGTCTGGGATGATTCCAGGGTAGTGGGGAGAAGGGAACTGATGAATTAAATTAGAGCAATTCCCCATATTATGTTGTATCCTAATTCTGACAGGAGGAAGTAGAAGATTTTTAAAGGAAATGTCCAAGAATACTCATAAATAGCTTTCCTCTTGACAGACTGTCTTCTGAAATACAATTTGTAAAGGGTTTTCTAGTCAGATATGAAACAGAAATCTTGAAATACTTTAGACACATATTAGCTCTATATGCATATTTTATACACATATATTTACATTAGCTATATTAAAAATATTCTTTTCACTTATATTGTAATTTATTTTTTAGATAAGAGAAGACATAGAAACAGACTCATGTTGCACTCTTTACTGAAATTAAAGTACTTTTAAGTGATTCATAATCAACCTTCTCTCTATGTAAGCATTTCTTGAAGACAGCAAGCAAACAAGAGAAGGAGAAATGCACTGATCGGGATTTCTCAACATTTAAATCCTCTTTTATAAAATGAACTACCACTGGGTTGGACTGAAAGATAGTACTCCCATTAAACTTGCTCTCTCTAGCTAAATGTTAACTGGAAGCATCAAAAAGTTGTAGCAATCAGAATAAACATGTACAAATCTGGATGGTTCTATAGATTAAGTTATCCAAAGAGAAAATATCAGAAAAACTCAGACTATAAAAATAGAGTATATACTTCAGAATATGTGTTGCGTGATAATGAACAGGAGGAAAAAAATACCAGGAAAGCTGAACAATCTAAGACAATTATGACAATCTGTTCCACTCACAAATGTTCCATAGCCGGAATCCTGTTGTTCTGGTTTTTAAAAGTCTCTGCTTGTCATACCTCCCAGAACAGAAAAGACTTCGATCAAATAAGCCTGAGCCAAACACCTATTATTTTTAAAATTTCATGCTGCTTAAAGCATTGATTAAGGATATGACTCTTAAATGCTCAGCATGCATGCTATCCCAAGAAACTAGATATAATATGCTGTTCCAGGGAAATACTGGATCAAATATCAACAGAAACAAATCAAAGCCCCAGAAAAAAGAGATTAATCAGATCACTTAGATGTGTAGAGGCAAATATTCCTCTGAATATGAGATGAGACAAATTTAACCTTTTTATTTTCCATAGGTGTACTTGTACAGGAATTATAATACAGTAATAGGTATCAAAAAGAAAGAGCATAGGGTAATTTTCAAGGATTTGTTTTACAGTGTACTTCAGTATACATATAATAGCTGCAATGTAAACTGAATACAACAAATATAACTGGATTTTAATATGAAGACCTTTGTCAAAAGAATAGTAGCATGAAATTCAATCAAACTTTTAACCTTCTGGTTAGGAGCATTTTTAGTTATTATTAAGGTCTGATTGCACATACACACATTTCTTTATTTTTGTTGTAACAGTACTAAATGTGCGTAAGATTATCATGTAATCTCACTGAAAAGCAAAACAAACTAATAAACATACAAAATTACATTTCTGATATAACAATGCTTGTTATACCTCCAAATATTTAAAATTTTGCAGCAATTTCAATGAAGTCTCTAAAAGCTTCTTGTGGCTTACAGAAAAGAAATGGTGTATTTAATTTCTTGACAAGTAATTATTTAAAATATCTACATGTTGGAGGAAATTAAATAAGAATTATCTCGAGATCTGTGTATGATGGAAGAAATGTCACCTTTAATACTTTTATATAATAAACTGTCATTGGATGGATCATTAGATTCCTCCGGGTTAAAGGCATTATTATTAAAAATATTTATAGGGAAGAGGGTATTTCTATACTACACCTAATCTGAGGTCAGGAACTCCAAGCCCATTCCCTCATTGCTGATGTTACACCAAAATATTTTTTCTGAATAAAAGAGAAGATATTGCATATATGAATTTATCATGAATTCTAATTAGTGTGTCAGTAGTCCAATAGTCCAATAACATAGAAAAACTTCAGTGGTTTTGAGGTTTGTTGCACAAACTGTTGCACAATGCTTTCCTATTGCCTGCCGTTTTCTAGGGTGGTTATGGTGGTTATACTCATCCTGGGTCTTAAGGCTTCAGCCTTAGAACCTCTTTCAGTAGACTTTGGGGTGGGGAGTGCCACAGAGAGCCACCAGCATCCTGAGCCATTCACTGGAGAAGTGTGATGTTCCTCGAGGGGGTTCCTTCCTCTTCCAATTTAGGGCTTATTTTCCCATCCCCACCTGCTCCCTTCCCCCTAACTCCCAGGGAAGGGGTGCAAAGTGCCCCACATCCCCCCAGTAGCGCCCAGGGGCCGTTTGTCCGTCAGGGACTGGCTGGGGCTGTCAGCCCCCTCCCCGGCGGCACTGGCAGAGCTGGAGCTCAGACAGGCTGGGCAATGGGCACTTGGCCACGGGGCACCTGGTCAACCCAGCTCAGCCCCGCTCGGGGCACGGGCAGCCCCTGGCACCTGCCACAACTGGCCACAACACAGGGCTGCCTGCCCCGGACAGTGGCAAAATGAGATTTACTGGACTACACAGATCAACTGTTTTGTGACTTTTCTTTTTCTTCCAGGAATTTTACATTCTTCATTTTTTACAGTGTCATGGCCTAAACAGGAAACGAGGGTATCAGTCTTGTCGAGAGCCCAGTCCTAAAAGAATTTTCATGACAGATGCAAGACATGTATTTAACTCTTACACAAGCGTAGGAAAGCCTATATTTTTAATCCTATAGAATACTTAGATGTGGGTAGGAAAGTTAAATGCTCAGTCCTCTACATAGACTATCCATTCTGTGCATACACAGTAGCTTTCAATGTTTCTACAGGGCTTTCAGAGCAAAACCAGCCATTTACAGACTTTCAGGCACCCAGGAGGTGAAAGATTTTACATCACATCTGTGAATGTAAGAAGTTCCTCCTTAGTCCCACTTTAGGTGCCCATATAAGGTTTAAGTCCAAAAAATATAATGAATGTATATTGTACTGACAATAATTTGTATGGATTTTAGGATGGAAAGGGAACTGGAACCCTCTTAAATTCTCCCAAGACAAAGCTAACACTGAGCAGTTCCTTCCCATGTCAAACTCATAACTTGAGCTGATTACTCAATGCAATAATTTAGTGACTGAATAATTGGAACCGACTGATTTATTGATTCAATTTTAAATGTACCCATTATTTGATCATTGTACTGTTCATCTTTAATTAGCTAATAAAACTGTAGCATATTAGCTTAGAAATATGTCTCATTAAGCGAATATTTTCTTGCTTATGCTTTTCTTTTGTAAAATCCATAATTGGCTCATAGAACTGATTTATTTTCTTAGGTTGCAATATGTGCCGTGAACTTTCAGACCACAAGTGACTGTAGATAAGCAGTTTCTGAGCAGTTTGCCCTCCTCCCATCTAAAGTCAGAAACAGAGATCAAGGAAAGTATTCCCTTTTACATATCTTTGCCCTAATGTTGAATCCAAAGCAGAGTTGGATTTACCCAAAAGGTAAATTGGGGGAAGAAAAAAAAAAAAAAGAGACTGGAAGAGAGAGAGGAAATAAATGCCTTTATGGAGTTTAAGTGCAAGGGTCAATGCTAGAGATGAAAGTGCACTTCCAGCCACTTAAGAATCAGAACCCCACGTGGGATAGTGTGGTACCCTGTAATGAATGGAACAGATCTCAACTGTTAAAACACAAGCCTGAGAGGAAGAGAAAAATGACATTGAATTGTAGATACTAGCCAGATTGTGCAGAAGATGGTAAACTTGAAAACTTCAGCATCAGTTCACTCTTTCTCTTCCTATTCCTGAAGTAAAAACTTACCTCCTTGTACTGGGTCTGGCGTGGAATTTTCTTCACAGCAGCCTGTATGGTGCTGTGCTTTGGATTTGGGGCTGAAACAGTCATGATAACACGCTAATGTCTTGACTATTTCTGCACAGTGCTTGCACAGCTTTCCTACATCCTGCCAGTTACAACAAATCTTTAATAGCATCATTGCCCTATAGATGTTTCTCTCAGTTAAGGACAATGAACCTGTTCCACCATCAATCTAAATCACTGCCTCTCTAACCAAGTCAGGAGTTCTGCACTGATTCAAACCAACTGGCATCTCAGCCCAAGAATCAAATATTTAAAGAATTCTTTCTACTTATTTCGTAGCTGTTCATTGTTTTCTTGGAAAGTCACATTTCCAAGAAAACCACAATATCAGAAATGAAATTGCCACTAACTTCTCCTCTCATAGCAGAGAGTAGACTTCTGGTTTGGGAATATTAACCAGAAATATAAGACTGCATATTGTATAGTAACATTGTACGGGAAAAATAGTAAAAAAGGCTCAACACACATTTCTAATAAATTATTGGATATATTAATTACTACTATATAATTTGGATGTAGGAGTCAACGTCTGAATTAACTACCTAAAAAAGTTATTTGCTAGAAGAATTGTCAACAGAAAAATCATGTGTTTAAAAAAAAAAAAGTTCAGTTCAAGTTCTTTAAATCATCTGCTCTTATCCAAATGTTTGCTTAATGAGTACAAGTCAAAAGATAAAATAGTGATTGCAATGTTTACAAAAACATTAACAAGAGAAAATAGTTACACATACAGATAGAGTGAGAAAATTATTTTGCTGACATTCATGTGGATAATTTAAAAGATATTCCCATGAAAGATTAAATTTAATTAAAAAGTAAATAAACGCAACAAGTTTGCTTTGACTATTAATGAAAATAAATCACTTGTCATAAAGTATCAGTGAATGAACCATGGTTTCTTTCCTTCTATTTATAACTGTACAAGTCCTAAAGCAAAACAATGCATGACAAAAGAAAAATATATAAATCAAGGGAATGCAACTAAGCAGCGATGTGACCCTCTCTGTAGCTGAAGGAGTATCACTTTTCTGTTCTGCTGCAGTACTGATTCTTTTTAATTTTATAGCATCTTTCTGCTGAGTTCCTCATATGTGAGCTGCTGGACTATGAATGGAAACAGCTCTGCTCCACTGATCCTTGGTGAGTTTACCCTTTCTGTACGCAACAGACTCACATTTGAAAATAATTACTTGTCTCCTTCATATTGGTTGAAATCAGTGACCTTGGCAGTGGATGGAAGTCACAGTTGGTTGATCTAGTCTTTTCTGCTGGCTGGACACAGGAGGGAGTTTCGTATCACAAAATGCTCATCTGTTCCCAATGCCATGAACTGTCAGAGTAAAACACAAGCTAAAGGCATCGCTAGCAACGTGAATGTACAGGTTTATAGCAGCTTCAAATTTCTCTATAAGCCACTCTCAGAAAACAAAACCAATCAAATTAAAAGTCAGTTTAGGCACCGCAGATACTTTTCACTCATTCTATTTCTCTTATTAAAAAACCCCAACTAAGAACATCTAGAGATACTTCTGCCTAAGTGAATACTTATTTAAATCATCCCCGTGAATCTGGTACATATCAGAAAAACCACATACATTTCTTGACAGATTCAATATACATTTTAAGTTTAAATATCTCATTTTTCTTGTTGTGTGACAATTCATTCATTTGCTGAACAGAGTTTTGTAAAAAAAAAGAAAAAACACAAAAAGGTAAATAAGAAGATTTGTTTATTCTATTAAATTTTTAACAAAATGAGTCACAATGAATCACTGACTCTTTTTTCCTTCTTTTGGATGATCTGTATGCTGATTTCGAGTTCCTTGAATAAACTTTTTTAGTTTTAACAGACCAGCACAGGGAAAACTTTCTTCTTTTTAATCAGTAAGTTGATTATGAATTGCTTATTGGCTGTATTTGTGATATGATGTTTAAAATTCACATTTAATTATTGTTAGTCACAGGAGTTATGGCATTAACTCTTATTCATCTTGAAAGTCACAGTAGCTAGTTCTGGGGCTTCAAGATATGCAAACATATTTAAATGATCACCTCCCACTGAAGCTGATAGATACCACATACCTGACGGTGGACAGAAGAGTGAAGAGGGAGGAACAGGTTGCCTAGAGGTCCCACGTGTTAGAGAGAGAAGGGGATGAGATGATCTTCTGTGGACCCCCTGAATGCCAAATTAGGATTGTATATATAGGTAGCTAAGTATGAGTCCCAAATCCTTCATGCTTTCAAAAACTAACCCACCTCTTGACTCCTGTCCATTAGCACATAGCTTTTAACTTCTCTTACCCAGAACTTCACAATGCTTTCTAAACCAAATTTCTAGCCCATAACCACAGTCCATCTCATGGCCTTATACTGTTTTCAATCCACTTTTCTCCTCCATGCCTCTCTAACTTACACCCCATCAGATATTTCTTGTTGCTGCCTTCTGCAAGCATCCTAGAGATTGCTCTTACAATCAGCTTAATTAATTCTATTTCTCCAGTGGACCAAGCAGTGTTTGTCCCATGGAAAGCATGTTACAGCTGTGGGCAACTCACTAGGCTGCTGGCCAGGCCCTCAGGGTTACGGTAACTCGACAGGATGTGGAAGACTACTGGACAAGACATAAGAAATTGCTGCAGCTGACTGGTAACAGAGTGAGAAGCTGACAGAAATTACAGACAGTGCTGAGAAGGGTGGTGGTTACACAGGGAGCTGTGTGCCAGTCTGTGCCAGAATTCACAGACACTTAGAAGGCAATCTTGGGGACTAAATCCTTGCAAGGCCAACAATGCCTAAATATAATTTATACCGTATAAGGTTGAGACTTGGGTACAGGTGTAGCAAAACTAGAACCACTGGGGAAAACTTAGTTGGGCATGTTGTTTGTCTAGGAGGAGACTGGGGTGGAGAAAAGGAAGTACAAGAGGACCAAAAAGGAGAATCAGAAAACAGGAAAATGGCATAAATGACATGAACGGGGATGTACCTGCTAGGAAGCTCAGCATGTGGTCACCACAGCTAGAGCAGGACAATGAAGCAAACCCATTTTTCTGACCATAACAGAAAAGTCATACCTGCTTCTTCGATCAGGAGGCAGCCAGCGAGGGAGCACCTGGATGGAAGGGTCAAGCACTCCAGTATCACCACATCAGCACCCACCCCCCCACCCCCCCATAACAAAGTGTAGTGGGGTTGTTAATCTCACTAGTCTGGACCAGAGCCATTATCTCCACTATGTGCAGAAAAGAAAACTATGAGTACATACATCTGATTATCTCTGAAGAGTATATACTATCTCTGTTTACATTTTCTGTCATTTCTGTGCCAAGACTCCAATAACAAGGCTTTGGTAGCCTGCATTCCAACTGCGTTCTATACCCCATGTGAAATATAGTACTGTGGGTGTGCATAACTTATCTGTGGCCATAACTCCTTGCCATATAAAGATCATACAGTTAAGCAACCCTTAACTTGTATGGGGTTAATGCCATGACATCTTATCAGTATGTTAATGCTAAAAGGGAATTGGGCAAATTCAATGTATATTCAAGTGAATCTGTATAGGCAAATACTTTAGAGATACCCTGCACCTCTAATGTTTATTAAGAAAGTCCAGAAAACTTCCTAAGAATAAGCTTTTTATTCTGATGTCCTGGCTAAATTTCAGCTCAGGTAATTACACTCTGCCTGCTTCATTTTCCTTTGCATTTTTAATTAGATTCAGCATTCTTCTGCTTTTGTCCTAAGCCATTTACAGTGTGGCTGTGCTCTATTAACCACTGCAGCATACTACACCACAAATGTACTGCAGAACTGGCTGAAGCAATTTCTTTCTATACAGCTTGTAATGTAAAACAGTTTTGAAGCATTCCAGGAAGAATAGTTCTCTATAAACATATGGACACTTAGCATGAAATCAATGTAGCAGGCAAAGGTTGGCCAGCCTCTCTGGTTCTGATCCAGCAAAGCACTTCAACACATGTGGGCTTCTTTTGGCTTCATTTCCCACATGTATTTTGCTAGATTTGTGTTTGAGAAGACTAAATTCTGTCTGATCTGCGATCAGAAATGCTGGTGAGAGTTCTGTACAGTCTTTGACCCTAATCCCTCATTTGGAGCTGATTTCCACAATTTCCCCTCTCAGTTGAAATCATGATGTTTGCTGCAGCAACCACCGAGCTTTTCAGGGAAAGAGTAAAGTAGGCAATAAAGCACATTACTGTATGTTTTCAAGGGGAAAAGGATATCATTAACTTTCACCTCACAATTGCCTTTAAGGGGAAATCACTGACACAAGAAAATACCATGATAATCTTCAGTTGTAATAAACTTGTCTTTGCTTTATAGCATGCTTTGAGAGCTATATAGCTGATACGTGCATCCTTTTTTCATAGCTAGTTTTATTAAATTACATGCTTAGGCTAATTAGTGGATCTTCTACCTTTGCCTTCTTTCTGTAAGTGTCAGTTATTAAAAGTACCATGGATAATGATATCTTACCACAAAAATTCCAGCACATATCACTTCTAGTATAGTTCTGTATTCCTTTTACAGTATATACTAGATTAGCAAGGCAGACCCAGATCTCTACTATTGTGTTTCTTTTCTCTTCATGATTTAGTAAGGGTTGTTAACTGACAACTTACAAGAATTATGAAAATAAGACTATTGTTTAGGGAACTGATTAGCCAAAAAAGCATACACCCAACAGGAATTTGTTCTCAAAGAGCAGAAACTCTCCTATTTTAAAGACCATGAAGATACTCTTCTCCAAAGGTATTTGAAAGAAACAGTATGGATAGAAAGGATACAAAAGCCGGGTGTTCCTCTACAAATATATCTTTACCTCCTACCTTCTCTACAGAGAAAATTACTTCACTTTTAAAACAAGGAATTCTACGAAACCTCTTTGAAACTGTTTTTTAAATACTGAAGTCTTCATTCTCTTAATTAAAAAAAAAAGAAAACATTCATTTTGATTACAAGAAACTTAAGGCTAGATATAAAGAATGTGAAGATATAACTATTCTTTAATTACAATACCATAAGATGTCCTTGTGTGATGTTCATTTTAAGACATTTGGCATCAAAGTCAAATGCTAAAAAACTAGAACTGACCGGAATATTTTTATAAGAATGTCTTTTCAGCGAAATGCACAGATTGGTAACATGAAAACATTTAACAGGTTTGCATTGATTTTGCTTCATTGTTTGCTAGGCAACTGCTTCATTTAGTAGTTCCAGCACTGATTGCACAGATTCTGGAAAACAACATTATAATCAACCTACTTCTGTATTGATGTGATGAGGCATAGAAACCACACAATAGCAGACATGGTGTTAATGGGAGCCAAATGGTTTGATTAGCCCTTGAGGCTGAACCTAGATATGGACAAACAATCGAATTAGGAGTCTGAACATGCAGTTTCCTATAAAGGACAATCAGACTACTCTTGAGAGACGTACTAGCTCCTGAGAAAAGGTTGAGGAAAAGAAACTACCTCCGAATCACTGTTTCATAATAAATATATGTCTGCATTAAAAAGAAAATATTGACATTTTGCATTTTCATTTATACTAAAAGATGTTGTGACAAGCTTCTGGTCTCATAATTTAACAGAGGAAAACTAAAAATGACTCCAAATATGGGGATCACATCAGTAAAATAGTCTACTAGAAAGCACTAGACAGTGTTAATATATACTACCTAATTGTACTATCTGTAAAATTCTTATGCACTTCCATACAATTTTGAAAGGTGAGCTGTCTGTAGGAGAAAGTATACCTATTGTGTAACCACATTTTATTTACACTTTTTTCCCTTAATCAACTTACAACAGTTCCTTCCTATTGTTCTAAGAGCTTATATTTGTGAGGAGAAACAGAAAGTTGTTTCTGAAATGAATACGCTCATTTCAGCAATTAAAAAGTCACTGCAAACTCTGAAAACACTTATAAAATCTCGGGTGAGAAAGAGAAATTCATCTCAGTGTACATGCTGACATGCCACGTGGACCTACAGGCAATGCTGAGCCCTGTTCTAACATGAAGCCAATACATCCACTGCGGAAATGGTAGTTAGAAAACAAATATCTTTAGCTTAAACCACCCTTTGGGTCAGAGAGACATTAGCAGCTAATTCTTCTTCTTGGATGTACTGATTGAAGTCTTATAGTGATTTTAAAATGAAATAAATGCTTTATAGTTATGATTATAAAATATTTCTTGCACAAAGAACTATTATATATGTTTTGTTATCTAGGCTCTTCTTTCACATCACTAAGAGCTAGATTTTGTCATTTTAAGAGAGAAATTTTCCAACTGGATGTCCTTTAAAAAAGAAAAATACCATTAAGGTGTCAAAAATTTCAAATTCTAGAGATCTCACCTCCATAAGTGCCAAGCGAAGTAATTTTAGAATTCCAATCCAGTAAACAATGTACAATAGTTTAAAAAAGAGACAATCCATTCTACTCTAGATACTACTAAGCTAAAACCTGATGCTTTCCATGTGCAGTATTCAATTAAAAGAAAAGTAATAACTATTTATATAAATATTACAGTTCAGACTTTTTACTCTATTTCAATGACATAGAGTGCTCTTAATATTATCTTAAACCAGCCCTGTGAAGATTTCCTGTTTCCCTGTTAGTAATACTCTAGCCAGTAGCATGGTAATATTTTTTTGTTCTTTTATCAGTAGATATCAGCCCAAACAAACAAAAACTCATAGTGATGGTGAAAACAAGGGTAAAAATCACAAGTTTTTAATCTGTTTTGCCTTATTTGAAGGCTTGTGTCCAGGTTCTCAAACTCAACATCAGTCCTTGAAGGTAACAATTAGCTTTATCATTCTTTTACCATTACAATGTTTTGAGTGCAAAAAATTCAAAAAACCCTGTTCTGTAATTTGGAAGTCACAAAGTGTTAAAACAGAATGGAAGATTAGTCTTTGAGGAGAGTGGGTTTTGGAGGGATTTTTTGTGTTGTTTTTTTTTTTAATTCACTCCAGAAAAAAAATTACAATGGCTCAAAATGAAAAAAAAAAAAAAAAAAAAAAAAAAGAAAAAAAAGAAAATATTCTAAGCAATTACCTCTTACCTACAACTATTTTAACTTCTTTAAATAAGCTGAAGGTCTGTCCCATGAATTTTAACTATATCCTGATGAACTGGAAAACATGTTTTATGCTCAGGATGTATTTTCTTCAGTTTATCTCCATTTTCATTACTGCAGCTGATGATTTCAGTGCAATGCAGCACTCACCACTCCTGCTTCAGAGCAATGATTTGCCTGACAAACCCGATGGCAGACAAGCCGTATTTACATTGTGACCACCGAAGTGCTGGGAGGCTATGGTTCACAGTGAGAAGCAACTGTGGTTTAAGTGTAATTCTTGTGGTAAAATATCTTTAATTAAAATGTATGATTTGAATCATGCACAGTGTGAATTGTTATGTCTCTAAATAGACAAAAAAGCTAGGATTAGATTCAAATCTTTTTTTGTTGACTGGAAAATCCCTGCATTTTTTCCTGTTTATTATCATTCAAATGCACCCGATTTTACTTTTGAAATCCATTAAACACCACAGGCAATGCAGAAGTACAGTCTAGTAGTTCATTGCAGCACACACTGCATTCCAGAACACAAAAGCCTGGGGGAGGGTTTCCTCTTTTATCTTTTTCATCTCACACACCCCACCCCACCCCTTCGTAGTGGTAATATTCTTGATGATTTTAACAGAGATTGCTCACTTATGAAATTAACAAAACCATAGGTATTTTTCATAGGGAAGCACAGCTGATCAGGTAGCTGTCAAGAAAATAGTAGTTTAATATTGCACAAAAGAGTAATACCATTTGTTCTTCATTTATTGGCAGGACCCTAGGGTAATTTTTAATTGTAAAGCATAGGATTTAGGATGGTAAATTCTCAAGGAGCTCACATGAAAATGTATAAGACAGATCACAGCTATGTGTAAGTAAAGCAAAATACACCTATAAAAGGCTACTATAAAATGCACACAATATTTCTATTTTCATTAAATAATAATAAAGTTAGTTTTTACTTTGTTAAATCCTAAATATATACATCTAAGTATATGCAAGAAAATTCAGCAAATATCCTGTACTCTGACTAAATCTATTAGCTCTTTTCCTCTAAAAATGAATGAGTGGGTACCTAGAAATGTGTTTTGTCTCTGCGGCTTATTGCACTAATCAGCTATTTCTGTTGTATCTTGCCTTCCCTGCATTCTCTTCCTGCTAATCTCATTTATACACTAGATTTTTCTTCAACATGTGCAAAGGCTAGGATTGTGGAGGGAAGTCTTTCTTATATATTAGAAATGTATAAGGTTTCTAACAAAATGGAGTGATGATCCTTCAGGTAAAATGGCAAACTATAAGCATAAACACAAGGGGAAATCACTTTCAAAGAAAGTTTTACCATACACCCTGAAGTAAGATGGCTTTACTACTTGCTGTGCTTTGTTTCACAGCTCATAAGAAAATTCAGAATATGATTTTTTCAGCAAAGTCTATGTTCCTCTATTTCATCACCTCAGAGCATTGTCTTAACGTGGTGTCCCAGTCCAAAGGTGTCCCAATCCAGGTGGCCATCCCAGGTGTTTCTGGACAGTTTACTAGTTGTGCTGGTCTTGAGCCACGACACTTAATTCTGCAAAGCTTTCAGCAACCTTGGAAGAACCTGACATTAATTTTACCTGTTACTAATCTAAACTTTACACAGTGCCTGTGTAGCTCTTTCTCAATTTGAGTCCAATATAAAAATATACCATAAAGGCTCTTTTTCTCTGTCACTGGAGGCTTGGCGGGCAACAAAGTTTGGCCCTGCGTCCCACACTCTGATAGGAACGATTTTTCAGCTTAGATGGTTAGCAATCTGAGATGAACAGATGCTTCACATTCCCTTGCAAATTTACTTTTTTACTTGTTACCTAAGACCTTAAAGATTTACCCCTGTATCTTTATAAGCTCTGACTAAGACTACACAACAAAAGCACTCCAGTCTTTCCAATTGAAGCCTTCCTCAACTTATATGAAACTACTATCTCCAAGATATTCTTGTAGTTTCTTAAGGCAGGACAGAGAAATTAAAAAAAAAAAAAAAAAAAGGATAAGAAGAAAAGAAAAAAGAAAAGAAAAGAAAAGAAAAGAAAAGAAAAGAAAAGAAAAGAAAAGAAAAGAAAAGAAAAGAAAAGAAAAGAAAAGAAAAGAAAAGAAAAGAAAAGAAAAGAAAAGAAAAGAGAAAGAAAAAAGAAGATAGAAATGATGAGGAGACATAGATGGTTGAGTTTAATTTGAACAGAATTAACAAAATCAGGCAGCTGATATATAGGGAAAAGTTGACCAGCTTAAAATCTAGTTCCCCTTGACTATGTAATTGTTTAGATTTACCTTTTTATATTTACAGTTTATTTCTGCTTCATAATGGTGAGCATTGCTGCTGCTTTATTGAATTGTGTGTGTTTTTTTAAATTGCAATAAAGGCAGAAAACTTCAAAAATTTAGATTAGAAAACAAAACACACTCTTCATTCTTCCTCGAAAAAGACAAATATGCACTTTATACCTGAACTAATTTTTTTCTTGTAGTCAGACCCTGATAAATGAACTGAAGAGACTTGAACAAGGAGGAGGAGAAAGGACATTCACACCCATTTTATCCAAAGACAGGTTTACTCTGAGGCGACCATTCTAATTTAATGGCTATAGTAACTTCTAGAGAAGTGTTTTGACTGCAGAGTAAGAATGACAAGTAAAATACTCAAATATTGACTTTAGCACTAAATTCTGCTTGGCTTGTGAAACCACATGATCTCCCTTGAGATTATATTCAGTGACCCTTGCAATTTTGGTTCTCCAATTATTCAGATCAAATTACTGGAATAGTTGGCATCTCCCCCAGCAGAAAAAATACCCTACAGTTTATTTCCTTTGTATTGAAAAAAGTCTATGAGGGACTAGATGACAAGCAGCAATAACCTGGGTCTTTTCTTATGATAGTGTTCTGGTAGAGAAAGAGGATATGCATGTAGACCTGGAGACTGGGAAGATGTCCTAGACCAATAGTCCTGACATAACCATAATGGGGTTTTCAAAGGTGGGTGCTGTATCCTGCAGAATTCCTTCTCTGTCCTCTGTCTCTCTATGCAGCATGCATAAGACAAGGACAGAGGAAATTATTATCTTTCTCTTTCATAGATATGAGAATTCATTTCAGAAGTATTCACTTTAGAAAAGAGCTTCAGTTACATTAATATTCATTGCCAAAATTAAATCTAAACTTTTAACTGGAATTTTTAAGATTTAGAAAAAGTTAAGACAGTTATTAGGTTAAAAAAAATCAGTACCGATACTGAAAGCCTTAACCAGATTTTGTGCTTCTCCCTTTCAGAGTGTCCTGACTATAAATCTATTGAGTTGCTAATAAGAGCAGCTTAAACAGAGTGAGACCTCTTCAGTCCTTTTGAAAAGTACGCTTAAGTGTACAAAAATCCCTACTGAGTTTTGAAAACTCTGAGCTATAAAGGAAAGACAGAGATATTGGATAGAAGTACCTGTTTTGCAACAAGTAAGCACTTCATATCTAGAGAGGGGCAGGATTTCACATCTCATCTCTTAGGTAATGGTCATCTCAGCTGCTTCTCACTTAGTATACGCACTGTTTAGACCACTCTTTTATACACCAAATTCTTCTTATGTAACACTGAGGCAGTGTTACTAAAATGCTAAATGCCTAATTGTAATTTGATTTTCCCTGGAGCAGCAGTTACTTAAAATTGAGGCACTGCAGAACATGTTTTATAATAGCCTGTAGCACTGGCTCTAGTGTTTGGTCTTTGATTATACCTAATTGTGTAAAACCACACAAACAAAAAGCCTGAATAAATAAACTATATAGTAAAAAGTCAGATAGCAAGAGGTGAAAGGATGAAGATACTAAAAAGCAATATATTTCTTCTTCATATTTTATTCCACTTGACCCTTGACAGAATCAGTTCACCTCTTCACACACATTCTTAATGCTTTTGCACATTAATCGGACTTACAATGGTACAGCTGTACAGCTTATCTTGTAAAAGATTACTTAATGCATACGACAGGCATATAGCAAAAGAGCCACCATCTATGAATGTACACTTTGTAATCACATATTCTATTACAAATTAAATTCCATCTGAGGGAACGTGAAGTCCAGGATTTTAGTTGGCTAATGGAAAGAGCCCTTTACTTTCTGACACTGTTTGCAATGTAACATATTATCTACCAGCTACAGTCCCCAATTATAAATATTGCTAATGTAGATAATGCACATTAGTTCCTTAGCAAGTGCAATGTAGCTTTTTTTTCACTAAGCACTGCCTCAGACTAGAATGAGAATCCATTCTTCAAAGTGACAATAAATTCTTTAAAATATTCAAAATTCTCCAAGAATGAACAAAAGTCTTTTCAATGTATATTATTACTGATTTTTAAAATTGATTACTAGAATATTTTATGCCTAGCCATCTACCAATGTTCTTCTGTTTTGCTTTATAGATCTTACTTTCCTTAGATTAACTATTTGCTTTCAAAAAAAAAAATCAATGAAATAATAGTTTCAATATCAGTATTTTGTACATGTCTCTTCACTGTTGATGTGTCCATGAGTCTTTACATGGATTTCCATTTAATGTTATGAAGGTCAACAAAAGACAAGTGTAGATGCACTCCATCAATGCAAGAGGTTTCAAAGTATCAAATCCTTCTCATTTGGCTGCTGGCTTCTGTGGATTAAAAGGATGTGGTCCTCCACTTATGCTATTTGTTTTCTCACATAGTGCAGGCTAGGAAACATTCTTGCATACATTCAAAAATTTCTTACGAATGGTTACAAGAACAATAGAAATGTGCTTCATTATTCATGAACAAAATGGCAAACAAGGTCACTTACTGCCTTTCCAATGACATATAGTTACAAATTACTAAGGGAAATACTATCATATACAAAAAAATGTTTCATAAGAGATCATAACCACTTTCTTCTGACCTTGTTCTTTAAAAGTGCAATACATGGCTTTTAAAATATGGGTTTGAAAAGTGATTTAAGTAGACTTTGGAAAGGTTCTATACAAAACAATTAAAATTATTCTTATTAGGGTTCTCCAAAATGAATCAGCTGAATTAAATTTCCAGCAAGTTTGATTTCTTTTAACACACAGGATTATACAAAGTATTAGGAATGTAAATTTGGAGAGAACAAACCAAGAAAACAAGCAAGCAAACACCAAAACCAGACACTTTCCAAATTATTTCAGTCTTCTCTGACCTTGGTGTTGCTGGTCCTGCTGATAGAAAGATAAGTCAAACTTCATTTTGACAAAGAGACTGATAAATTGTTTCTATACTAAAGCTAATACCTACAATTGATTGCATTGTCACTATAAACCATTGCCATCCAGACCATTCCTCATATCCAGCAGCATATTTCAAGTGTTTATTTTGCAATAAAAGACACTTCAAAGCACTGTATCAGCTATGAGTAATAATGTCTCACAGACTCTACAAAGAAAAGAAATCTCTCCAATGTTTGATTCTAGAAAATCAGAAAAAAATAGGGAAAAAAATAGGTTAAATACAGGAATTCATAAGGTATCTTTTATTACACAAACATTTATATCATAGATACAGTTGAAACTTTAACCTTTTCTTTAAACCTACATGAAACCTATTGTAATATTTTGGGGGCTAAGATTGTTAGCCCCCAAGCCTATATATTGTTTTAAGATCACTGAGAAGACTGAAGACGCTTACATGGTCAATAGAAATACGATATTGTTGAGAGAGGGGTAGTGGAGTCATGACACAAAGAGGATGAGGGGGAATGGAGTGGAAAAAAAGTCAGAGCATCCATATTGGATGTTTATGCAGATGACATGGCTATTCCTTGGTCTACTCATTGCTAACATGTCTAAACACAGAAGTGAGGTAGGTACAAGGTGGAGATTTTGGACATAGACAGTAGCACCCCCATATAACCTTTATATTTCTGAATTTTCCTCTATTGACAGGGATTATAAAGATCCATTTGAACTGGGATGGGGGTCTACCTAGTTTCCAGCACATGAGTACATGAGTACTACAAAAACAGAACAGAGTTACTGTACTGGTTGTAATGCAACTGGAATACATCTCAGGTATCAAAAGGGACAAATGTTTTTCATTCATTTAACTAATACCAATTGTAATTGACTTGTTATACCAGTTTTCCCTCAGTTATGTCCACACAATCCTATCGTGACTGATGTTTGTTGGAGTCAGCAGGGTCACACAAAAACATTCAGTGAACAATACCAAATAGAACAAGTTCATAAAAATCATAATCTGTTCTCAGTTAATGAACCAAGAAAGATATATTCACTGAGTATAAAAGAAGACTGACATTCATTCAATGAGCCCCTTAGAACATTAATGTCCCTATGACTGCATAGTACAACCTTGACTGAAGAAAATGTATGCTTTCGTTCTTGATACTTTAAAAGCTATCACCAGGAGCAAGCTGGAAGGCTTTTATAAAACCCTATTTATTCATTGAGAATACATTGTTTGTTATCTTAATAGTATCTATGAAACACTGTGAATCACTATCTATCCCTATTAAATCTACTTTCATATTTCTCCCCTCTCCTGTTCTCGCAGCTCCATTTGGAGAAGTTGATGAGGCTGAATAAAGACTGTAATAACACGATTTAATGGGTATAGTATCTGTGGGTAGACAAGGTCATAAGTGTTGAGTAAGTAGCAGCAAAGGCAAAGGAAAGAAGCATGGTCTTAAACAAATCAAAACCTTGCAAAAAGCTATTGTTAGTTAATATCCTAAGAAAGTGATTCATTTCCTCTGTGAATGAAATTCTTTGTTCATAAAAAAAGATTAGTTTGTTATTTCTATAACCTTGTTCCTTTCCTTGATTTTTTTTATCAAATGTCTTGCTTATACAGTTAAATGTTTATAAAGTCACAGATTAACAAAAGCAGTTATGCAACTAATTCCCCTTGGCTACAGAGGAACTTATGATTCTAAATCCTTTTGCAAATCTGAGATTTTAAAGATATTGTGAGTAATCCTTTCTGTAATTTGTAATTTGAGGGTTTGTAACTTGAATTTTCTGCTATTGCCTGACCAAATAGTTTAAACTAGGGCTAACTGAACTTTCTGCAGTGCAGCACAATGCAGTGTCAAAGTTAGTATTTCACACTGTTAATTATGAGAAGTATTGCCAACTTGACACATGACATTAAGTTCATTTTAATACACGGATTTGAGTATTTTACATTTTAGGGGATTGAGTAATCATTGTTTTTCCTGAGAAACAAATTTCAAGTGAATGTGCATCGTCTTTTATTTGTTATCCTGTCATGTTGTAATATCAATAGTACTTAGCATGCAGTCCAACGACGAAGCTCATCTATTTTGTCAAGTTATTTTATCAATAGCGCTACTAAAACAATAGTAATAAATTGCACAATTACAAATATCCCAATTCTCATATATAACCATTCTTCTTCCCCTACTCTCCCTTGTCTTCCTCCTCCTACCTAGCTCACAAACATTAATCTTTCTTTCTTCCTCCAAAGCCTTGAACCATTGCTGTTCTTGAGCCAGACTGCTGCAATTGTTTCATCCACTTCTGTCTCACTTGCAGCCCTCAATGGCTGTTGTGTCCTCCCTCACATCTCCTGGCTCTTCCCCACACCTCTTCCATCCCCCCACCATTTCCTCTCCTCTTTCAGGTCAGATCTAACTTCTGACGCATTCAAGTTCTTGGTGTAAGTTTTGCTTCTATATATCTCAAAAACCTAATAAAAAAAAGAATGCATATATTTGGTCAATATTCATTTAACTTAAAATTTTCTACTATGCAGCATTAGCTGTACAAGTGGAGTTCAATGAAACACTAGTAAATGTATTGGACTATTAACCCACGTTAGCCAGAGGAGCATACAAAGTCCCCAACACAAGGACTAAAATGAACCAATGTTCATTAGAATACAATCAGAAGCAAGAATTATGGCCTAATAATAGATTAATTTCAGGGAGAAGAGATTAAGTGAAGGGAAAAAAAATATATTTGATGTGAGCAGTGATAATAAGGGATCAAACTAAACATTTGAATCATAACCTCCTAATAAAACATTCACTTCATCTTAAGTATGTACTTTGCAAACATATAATATCCTACTTGGCATTGCTTTTGGTTGATTAATTCTCTCCAGGTGTAAGTCAGGCACTTTCACTTACACGCTTCAATACACATACTCATCAGTCAAGTCATTACATACTTTTTTTCCCTAATCTTTTCAACTACCAAGAGCTGGACTGAATATATGGGTAATACAACAGAGGGGTAAAACATCCTCCCAATCTGTTTATTACAGTAACTAGAGATAATACAGTAGCAGTGCATAATAGTAATGTATCAGATTCTTCGCTGGTCCAGTGATTTTGTGAGCAAGGTTGGTTGCTGGCTGATGATCTGATCCTATATTTAATTAGTCACTCAGTCACCCATGGCAAAGACAGCAACTTGCTATGCAAAAAAAAAAAAAAAAAAAAAAAAAAGAGGAACAATATTTCCAGTGTGTTAAAGAATAGGTAAATATATTATGGATCTTCATTCTTTCCCTGTGTGGTTGAACTCTCTGATAAGACAGTTAGCCAAACAGTGTCACGTCTTCATGACAGCTGGGTGAAATCAGTAGGAAATTTGTCATACCAGTTAATGAGAGTTCTTGGATTTAGTTGAGTTGTTTGTTTGTTTGTTTTTATGGTTGTGGTTTGGGTTTGTTTGTTTTTCATTTGGGAATTATTTTTTTTTTTTTTACCAGATGAGTGGTTTTCTGTTCTTCTTCTGCCAAGATACTTCTATATCCTCATGATCAATTCAGGACAAAGAAAATATTTCATAGTCTTGCATACACTCTGCAGAAGTGATTTTTTTTTCCCTTTGTGTCTTTGTTTCCCAAAGGTTCTGGATGCAACACTAGAAGCCTGCTAGCTTCCAGGCAACTACACGTGTTTCATGTGCAGTCCAATAGACTTCCTAAAGTTGTTACTTTTGTGAGGCTTTTGAATACTCTCTATGCTGAGGTTAAACTAAATTTCATTTGCAGTAATTATCACTATGTCATTATAAATGGGAAAACTTCATAATAAACTTCACCAAGCCACAACACTCCAAATACTTCTGCAGTTTAGAATGAAAAATTATTTTAGCTAGACACTGTGTATCTTGATCTCCTATATAATACTACCTCTAGTTTGTATATAGCTGCTCTATATTAAGTGTCCAAGAATCACATAAAGCCAGTCAATGTTCACTAGATTTTATAATAAAAGAAAATAAATCAGTAAAAATAGCCATACAAGTCCTTGTAAATTATGTAGGCAACTAGAGACATTTTAAGCCAAAATTATAGGTTCCAAAAGAGTTCAGATATGACTCAGGAAAGGCAGTCACTGTACAGAGAAATTTTACGGTTTTCAATTTAGATGCTGGAGATCCAACTACTGTCTCCTTTAGGTTCATGAAATTCTTTTTATATCAAACCATAATTCCCCTTGAGAAGTATTCCCTTTGAAATTTAGGTGCCTAATTCCCCTAATGCACATTTGAAACTTCCAGGCCAAGTAGCGTATCATAAGATCATCAGTCTATAAGTATGTGCTGCTTTGCTTGCCCATTTGCTTTTGTGATGTTGCTTCACATTCTGTGGAAACATACAAATATAAGCACTTAATTAAACTTCATTTACAAAGATTGTGCATAACTACACTAATGAGAATATTGAACAATTTCTGTTACAATAAGCTAGTTACCTGTTCAGAAAAAAAAATATTCAACTATTTGCAAATTAGTGTAGGAAAGAAGGTTGCTTGAAAGCCATGCAACTGACACATGAAATAAAGTAGAGGTAAGATAATTACCTAAACATCGACTTACTGAAGTAGATAAGTTACACCAACAGTTACCTATTTGGTTTTGTTATCTCACATATTCAGATTATGTTAAAATAGTCCTCATTTTTTCGCATGTGAAACTAGCTGGATGAGTGCTTGTTTTTAATATAAATGTATGATTTCAAAATCTGATGAGCTGGCAAACTAACAGCAAGTGCATTTATGCTAGATATTCAAGAGCAGGCAAGGATGCAGAGAGGAAGAAAAAGAAAGGCAACACCCTACATTTTAATTTACGAAATTAAAGACTTTCAGAGGTTTTCAGCTGAGTTTGCCCTCTTCATTCTCCTATGAAATAAACTTAGATCTTGGAGAACTCCATAAATGTACAATTCTTTTAGTATTACCTGTTTTCAGCTTTCAGTCCTGCTGTCTCTGTAACAAAACCCCTACAACTGCTTTTCACTGTGGAGGGAATCCTCTGAAGAGCATGTCTTGACAGGCTTTTCTTCTTTGCAGTTAACAAACCAATACAAAAATTACAGCAACTGTAGATTTATGATGGGAGAACAATCCAAGCTGCTCAATTGGCTGAACTTGTTACTGAAGTTAATGAAGCAACTGTTGAAGGAATGAAGAATGCCATGAAAGTGATCACTTTATTTCGGTACGTATTCCAAAATGAGTTAGCTAGCTGACACTGCACTTCTTTCATGGAATACAGTGAGTATCCTTGACACAAAACACAGATAGTACCATGTTTGATTTGAAAATTTGGCAGATCCTATTATATACTTGATATTTAAGAAATGGTGATACGCATGTTCCTAAGCTTAACATCAAGATCGTAGATGAGAGTTTCACTGTTGCAGCACTGAAGAGAAATCTATTCACCATTTATTTCTCTTTTATATTATTTAAAATAAAATGATAGGATTGTTGGTAGGAAATAAAGCTCTCAAGAAAACATTTATTTTTGTGGAGAAAAAATTTATTTACATTTCTAGGCAAAAAACTGACAATTTTTTGGCATGTTAATCTTTGTCAAAGTATTTTCATGTCTTTTATTTTGTTGTGGGATCTAAGCCTCAGCACATTTAGAAACCTAATAAATCTCCATGCTCTAAAGATACCATGCCAATGTGTTTGTCTTTAAAGGCCTCCACACTTTAAAGCACAACACTTTTTTTTTTTTGTTCCTTCGAAATTGCCAGAATTAAAATAACTTTAGATCAATATGAGACACACAACAGCTCTGAAAAGTCTGGACCATTTCACAGTCAAATTTGTCAGGGAGATTAGAATCCAGCAAACTGACAATTAGGAAGACAAATGCCATAACTCTGAACGTGTCCCCCGCTCCTTTCTTCTTCCCCCAGCTTTTATTGCTGAGCATGACGTCATATGGTATGGGTTATCCCTTTGGTCAGCTGGGGTCAGCTGTCCCGGCTGTGTCCCCTCCCAGCTCCTTGTGCACCCCCAGCCATCCCGCTGGCGGGGCAGCCTGAGAATCAGAAAAGGCCTTGATGCTGTGCAACCACTGCTCAACAATAGCTAAAACATCCCTGTGTCATCAACATTGTTTTCATCGCAAATCCAAAACATAACCCCATACAAGCTACTAAAGAAATTTAACTGTATCCCAGGCAAACACAATGCAATAAGAATTATATACTTACATTTTAACAATAGTACACAAAACAGTTCACTGTTTCAGAAATACTAGGGCTATTTTTATTAAAAGAAATAAATCAACCATTAGTGATTTAAACTATTAAAAGCTGTCGCTTTCAAAACAAAGATGAATAGTCCTCTTCTCAAGAATATTGACAGTGTTTTCTTATGTCTATCCATTATTATTTTCAATATATCTTACAGTTAGTCAGATTTGTTTGTTTATTTGTTTTCAAAAGCATGAGCATTTAAATTCCAAGCAGGGCAGGATTTTTTTTTTGGGGGGGGGGGGGAGGGGAAGAAATGAATTTGAATTATTTGAGGCAGTAAAAAAAACATCTCAAAAACTATGAAGGATATGTTCTTTTAGGTCTTTACCTACAAGATTAGTTTTTTAAAGTATTTAAAGTTACACCTAGGGTTATGCCTGAAGTTGGTTATACTTCCCATTATGAAGAAAGAAAGATAATTTCATTTAAAAAGCATATATTTCTATTATACTCTCTTCTGTAATCATGTTCATCAAAATGATAAATAATAGTCTAAAAAAGACAGAAGTCTGATATAAAATGCAGTGAGGTCAGAGGAAGAAACCCTGCTAGGTTTGAAAGATACCTGAGGTGAGTAGCCTGCTTTACAGAGTGATGAACCAGCCATTAAACTCATCAGAAGACTGAAGTTATTAACAAAACTGACATGCCACAAGCTGACTTGACAGCAAGAGAAGGTAAAAAATGTGCTTTTTAAACACCAGCTAGGTTTTGTTCTCAAGAATGTGTAAAAAGTTAGCCATGGGAAGTTATGAATTATACAACGCAACCTTTCAAAGTGGTTGTTTTAATCATTATCCAGCAATATATGATGTGTCTTGAGACAAAGAGAAGAAAATCTGATATATACTTAATCAGCTGCTAAAAACACTGGGTGAGAACATCAGAAATATGGAATGGCAAGATTTTGTGTATGCTGGGAAGATAAAAGAGTTTATATTCACATAAAGAGTTATAGCTTATGTATAAGGTAAAATTTATCTGTTTAATCTGTTTTATCTGTTTATCTGCCTATTAAAAGTAACATTTTGATAAAAGCTCCTAAACTTTTACACCAGACTGGGCTCAATTAGAACTCTGAAAACACAGAACATCATGAATACCCCCCTCCCTCAAAAAAAAAAAAAAAAAAAAAGATCCTTGTTAAATAAATCTATCACTATACACTATACAGTATATGCTACTTTAATAACCTGAAAACAATATTTTAACACCAAGCTTATTCTACATTATTTTGTATTTGGTTTGTTTTTGGGTTTTTTTCTTCAGTTCATGAGTCTTTCAATCTTTAAGGCTTTATATAAAAACTAAAGATCAATAGAGTTGATGTATACGATGATATGTAATATTAGTATATGTGAAATATCTAATATTCAGCAGTTTAATAACTGCACCGAAGGTAGGTCTATCCTGCCATAAAAGGAACAGAAAAATACTGGAAAAACTACAAGGTATTCCCCCCCAGCCATTCCCCCCCAGCCAGTGTCCTGAGCTATATCTTTCTCTCTCTTTCTTGCCACCTTGTAAAATAAATTGCCTGTCTTTAAAATTATGCAGTCAGAAAATTACAAGTCAGGATAAAGGATGCCATTTATAGCTCTGCTTGACAACTGACAGGTTCTGTCTGTGTTTACTTTAATCCCTACTGCCTCTGAACGTACTTATATGGGGATCCTGGCAAAAATAGAGTTTGTCAAAGTGGAACTTTCCACATCCTCAGGGAACTAGCATTAAATCAGTACTTCTTGTTTAAAGCATCTTCAAAACCACACACAGGTATCTGTTTTCACTGATTTGAATATTGCCAGCCTTTACTCTTTGTCACCAGCTGACTGACATCTAGCAGTGCTTTCAGTTGCTTTATTTAAGAATTAATTTGGTTTTTGAAATCAATATTGAAAACATTCTTGCTGGAGCACAACTGAGCTCTGCTTGAGCTATTCCCTGTCTCGCTTTTGTGCAGAAATAAGAGAGCTGGCAGGGGTCTGTGTGTACTGGGGTCTCACTGTGAGTTAGAGGCAGGATATTAGCATCTAGACCCCCCAAATTAAATAGCTTTCCTAGTCTGGGTGTGGTCAATGGAGTTCATGTCAGGAATTTCAAGCAAACATTGGTTTTGTTTGTTATTCATTACCAAAACCATCTCTGTAGGAGAGTTATTCCAGGCTGATGGGGAGTTTAGGTACTGTGTCGGTATATAATATGTAAACATATGAAATATTCCTTTCAGTGAGGGACAACTGAAAGGTGTAACAAGGACTGCTTCAATATATGAGAATTACAAAAGTTTTCTGGTTTTTAGGAACAAAGTTTAGGTCTCTGAAAATATATAGAATGAAATGTTATAAAACAATATCATCCATTGCAAACATAACACTAAAAAAAATCATTTGTCAGTGATAAACAACAATGTGGATGGATAAGATTCAGTAAATCTTATCCATTAAAAATGTTTCCTTGTGCAGGACTTCCCACATAATTACACCTATGTTTTTTGGATGGAATCTACCAGATTATGCTGCTGCAGAATTTGATCTATTTATGAGCTGTATGTAAAGCTGTTTTTCAATCAATCCTTTTAGTTATTCAAACTCGTACCTAAATTGGAAGCAAATGAGAAATCCCAGTGAAGCTAGTGTTATTCTAATGATGCTTCAGATTAAATATCTATATAAACATCTTCTCACTTAAGGCCTAACAGTGAGATATAAAGAATAACTTCAAAGGTTTTCAGATACCTCCAGGTGACTCAGAGAAATCATAAAGGTCTGCCAAAGTCCCACATGACCAAGCATGTCCCCAAAGCAGTGATATAACTCAGGTGCAGTAAATTCCTTTACAATTACATTTATTGAATATATGGCCATTAGCATTTACACAGTTCATTTATAAAAGATCACGATTTGCCCAGTGTTAAATGTGAGACAATGGCAACACTGCCGACGGTAGTACAACTTTTCTATATTACAGCAACTGTGGTGGTTTTGTTAGTCTTTCTGCCTCAGCCAGAGCCCGCAGGTATTGTTCAGAATTTATTCTCACCCTCCTATAAGCAATTGCTGTGGAATCGACTGCTCAAGAGACTCGTCTGCCCACAGGTAATTCCAGGCATACCTCTCAAGGGGGGAGACTAATGAGAGTGAAAATGAAATAGTCCAGCGATGATACAGAACAGGAAGACAGAGTCAATGGTGAGAACACAGGCAGGGACACATGAGTGTTCATCCTGAATTCAGAATGAAGTCACCTTTAATTTTAGTTTCAGAAAGCCTGGGTTTCATACTGGTAGTTTTCTTTAGCACTGGCTCGAGCAGATAAATCTAGAGCAAATTGGGAGTATAATTTAGGTTTCCTTTTTGATGTATATAAATAGGGGGTCCAAATTCACACAGAGGTTAGGTATTAGTGATGATTTTTATTTTTTTTTTTTTTTTTTTTTTTAAATTCAGGCCATTCTAACAGCCCTCACACCAGAGAATGGACCTACATGATCTGTTTTTATTTCAAGTCAGAAGAATGAAATCGCTAAACAAATTTTCAATATTTATTTATATGTCATATATTTATGCTATATATAAGTCAATGTATATAGGCTTTATATATAGGCAAAACAGCCTATTAATGATTGTACTTTAACTGATTATTTTAGAGAAATTCTAATCTTAGAATGACAATAAAAAGTATAAAACAATGAAAGAATAGAAAATGTTAAGAAACTTCCTTCTCTGAGAAGCCATATGGAAAATGCAGATGTGTCTATATTTTACACCACATATGTCTATGAAGTTCAATACCCTACTGAAAGAGAAAGAAATTATGATGATTCTTCCAATGCTATCCCATTCCATTTATTTAAGGCTAGTGCTGCTTTAAATAAATACATTACACTGTGGGAAACTCAGCATTGTCCCAGAGGGACAGTGCAAGACAGATACAGTACTAAAAGCTTCCTTAAACTGGAACATATGGAATCAGGCTTGTGTTAGTTCTTTTTTGAGGGTTGAAGGACATCCCCTCTAACTGACTGAATCCTATTCCCATCCTTTCCTCATCCATTTTACTTCTCTGTTTCTTAGCCTTTAAAATGTTAACTAACTTCTTAGTGTACGTATATCCCAAACTAGCTATTATTAACTTGCACTGTACACTACTTTATGTACGTTGTATGTAAAGCAGGGTAGACACTGCGCCTTCCTGCAGCTTGATTCAACCTGTCAGAAAACTGCATAAATGAAGCCACTCTGAGCTCCAGGCTGTCAGAGCCAGATTGCTTCTGCCTACCTGAGCACATCTAACTCGGGTATCCCTACAGTAAATGCAGTCTTCAGTGTAGACACATTTAAACATATATGGCTACGCTTAAGAACTATCCAAATGATTTACAATCACCGTTAGTGAAAAATAATGAGGTGTTGAAGGTTGACGATAAATTCCAGATTTTACTAATTGCAAATTTGAGCATGCACCCTACATACTCCTCTACTGAAATCAGAGAGAAATTACTGCAATGTTATTTATCTTAGAAGTAAGGGGGGGGGTGTTTGTACTTTAAATCATTTTATTTAGCTTGCCTTTATTGCTAAGATGTATGTCTAATAACACCTCAACAACCTTCAACATCACAAAGTGAAAACCTTTAGCAAAGAAGTTAAGGTCATAACCAAATATGTATGTAGACATCGTCCATAACACCATGTTAAGACTAACTGGTGTTTTCAAAGCTGTAGATTATTAGAAATGCCTATATCAAAGTAATTCTGTCAGAAGAAATAAACTTCATCATATTCAAAGCCAGTTATCATCTATATAAAAAAATAATTTCTAAAAAGAAAAATTGCATGATGACATTAGTCATCCCCAAAGTGGCGTTCGGTGTTGTGTAAATATTAACCCTTCCTGTAATAGAGGTTATAAATATATTTACAACAAAGTTCTGTTCACATAAATATTTCAAAAAGAAAGAAAAGAACCTGTCTCATGACTGAAAATGTATTTGTTTTCTGATCATTTCTATTCATAAGTAAAGAACTCCACAAGAGCATAGCTTCTAGAAAAAAGGGAAATGACCTAAGGGCATACAGCTAGTACAAACCAGGGACTGACTGTAAGATAAACAGACAGTTCCTCCATTATTCTCAAACAATCCTCCAGTCTGATTCTATGTAGACAGAAAAATCGGGAGGACAAAGGAAAAACCCCACAGCTTCTGTTGTTCAAATAAACTTCAAACACGAATGCAAACTGCAGTGAGTAAGGCTATAGGAAAAGGAGCCTATGGGACTGAAACACCAAGTCTCCTCTGTGACAACTGAACCTGTGCTTTCTGCAGATGTCTTGACTGACAGGTTGTTTAAAATATGAGTAAATATTAACAGAAGGTTCTGCCTGCCATCAGATGGCTTAACATAATTTTCCTTCATCCTCAATGCTGTTTAATTGTTAACTCATTTTCAAAAGCAGCAAATTTCTTTAACCTATCAAAGTTCTTTCTCCCTTCCTCCCTCCTTACCCCCAGGAAGGTCTTGCACACTGACTGATTTATGCCAAGACAGTGAATTGTATTTTTATTCTAAATGTCAGATTTACAAGTTCTGTGTACTTATTCATAGATACTTTCATCTCTCCATGCTAAATGGGATTTTTTCATACTTCAAAGCTTGGATCGTTTTCTTTGAAAAAAAAAAAAAAAAAGGAAAACCAAATTCTCATATTCTTGTGCATATATATGGGAAAGCTTGATGTTAAATTTCATGCAAATGTATGGCCAAGCATGACCTTCTTTTAAAATGTAAATCTCAGTATATTTTGAAGCAAGTAAAGAGTAGTGCACTTTTTTTTCCTTGTGTTTTTTTTTTTAATTTTTATTTGTTTGGTGGTTTGGGGTTTTTTTTGGGGGGGGGGAGGGGAGTTGTGTGGTTTTGGTTTGTTGGTTTGGGTTTTTTTCCCTGTTTGGTCTTGTCCTAAGCTTGACTGTGGCATTAACTGACTTTTTAATAATCTACTAAATTTGTGTAAGCCTTAAGTATATGCTGGAATCTTGAAAGTATTGCACTGTTGACTTACAGGCATGAACTAGCAGCTAACGAACTGTCTTTTAGATGCAACCATCTGATCCTTTATGCCTAACAATTCTGCTTCAATACCTGTGAAAAATCAGTTTTGGTCAGCCAAAACCTGGAGACATTCATAATACCAAAGATACGTGTCCCAAAACCATTTTATAATCTAATAAAATTAGCAAATTAAGACGAATATTCTCCCTATTGGTACCTGCAGCTTTTACTGAAGAATCACCACAGGATACTAAAGAAGCCAATGCTAGAGGATAAACAGGTTTAGAAAGTAAGGTCATTCTACATAAACTTCATGGTAACTGGATGATCCTATTAATTCACTAGAATGTGCATTTATACAGAGAATTAATTACATTTTCAAAAATTTAAAATAGTTAGAAAGAAAGAAAGAAAGAAAGAAAGAAAGAAAGAAAGAAAGAAAGATTTACAAAAAGCATTTAAAATGTAAGAAAAACAGTTCAGCTTCTTCATTGCAATTGTGACTACCAGGAAGGATATGTGGGATTGACTCCAATTCTGATATTATTAAATACTGAAACTCATACTGGTGACAGACTTAAAGAAGGCATTGTACCCCTCCTGATTTGTATCAGCAGGATGAATCTGGGAGACTTCATTAGTATTAATATACTATGTGTCCATACAGCTAGAAAAAACAATCATCCATGCTTTCTCATGGCATAAGCCTCATTGGATGCCCCTGAGTCATAGCAAATTTATGAAGAATAGAAGTGTTTGGCTGCCTACCAGAGATACTCGAATATTTAATTATGTGTTCAGTGAGCACAGTGGCCAGTACAGTAAAAAAGCATTGAAAGACTGCTCATTTAATTGTTCCTGTTTTGAATATACATTCTCAGTCCACCTCTTCCCCCTTAAGATTGTTTCTAGCCTCTCCAGAGACTGGCTAATTCGTATGAAGGACAATTATTTCTAATCAAACATTTTTTAACAGAATATAGCTCTTGCTGAGAAATGATGTGTCCAGTAAGATGTTTCCTTGAGGTCCTCAGGACTGTTCATTTACTGGTTTAGGCTGAGTGCTGTTTTGGTTCCCCTAACCCAAACCGAGAACATGTAGTGCCCGAGCTGGCCCAGGGTTTTGAGCTATCCACACGAGATGTGCCTATGGCAGACCTGGGCTTTTCTGCACCAGCCAGCGGACACCAGGCACTGTACGTTACAGAACCTGAAACGACATTCAGCAGTCACATTACGGCAATTGAATCCTTACTGCCTGCTTAAAAATCAAGCTTACAACCAGAAATAAGGCTGTTCAAAACTGAAGGATGCTCTTTTCCACAGAGGCACTTGTGCCTTTTCTAAACACTGTCATCACATAGAGTATGACCTTATTTTGCCATAAAAATTTGTTTTAATTCAGACATTTCCTTAAATTACATTTGCCAAACTTTTCAGTGGGATTTCTCAATGCACCTGTGCCACTATGACTATTTATTTACCATGTGCTAACAGCATCTTACATAATACAAGCAGGAGAGAAATTCTACATCTTCCTGAAAGCACAGTCTATCGAAGTACACATAATATGTTTTATGCACAGCATCTTGTAAAAAGCAGAGCCACGGATTTATTGCTAGTCAAATTCGTTTCAACTGTCTAACAGTGCATACAATGATATATAGGAAATTTTCAACAACTGTACAGTTTAAATTATTTTTATAAAAAAGTCCATCCTCGCATCTACCCATTTTCCCTGGTCTCATGCTCACCCTTCCAATGTCACTCTGTATCCTACACTTGACAATTTTTATGTAGGTTCTCACCCCCACCTGCTCCCTTCCCCCTGCCCCCAGGGAAGGGGTGCAAGCTGCCCCGCATCCCCCCAGCAGCGCCCAGGGGCCGTTTGTCCGTCAGGGACTGGCTGGGGCTGTCAGCCCCCTCCCCGGCGGCACTGGCAGAGCTGGAGCTCAGACAGGCTGGGCAATGGGCACTTGGCCACGGGGCGCCTGGTCAACCCAGCTCAGCCCCGCTCAGGGCACGGGCAGCCTGCACACCCCCTGGGACCTGCACGGGCAGGGCAGCCCACAGCCTGTGGGCTTTGCCAGTAATGGCAAAAAATGAGTTCAACACCACTGCATCTAGTAAATTAATTAACATTAATACAATTCTGGTTTCTGTTCACAATCTTCGTGACAAAAGAATAAAGTAATATCAAACAGCAAACCTACATCTTGTCCTATGAATAAAAATAACAACTGTATATTTTTACATAAGGTAATAATAATAACAACCACCACTCCTGAATAATAGCCAGGGTGGTTATTTCCCTGGTGTCTCCTAAGAATCAGTTAGAATATATTAAAACTATGTTTGTACTACTAGCTATTTGAGTTACACTTTAAAGAATTTACGATGTTTTTAGGCCTTTAGTAGAGCCTGATAGAACATTGAAGTAGAATCTAGTAACACTGTAAGCTACCAATGATAATTTAAAATCAAACCCAATAAAGTTATCCATCCCTTTGAAATTCTTCTCTGTGCTATATTATTCCTTGAATTAAAACCATACTGAAATACATATTGTGTGCTATGTTTTCCAAATTTGTTATAGGGGAGTAATCCTGGCTCTGATAATTACAGACAAAGCTGATGCCTTTATGAGACTAACAAGGGAGTTGTTGAATATTTGCTTAAGTGCCAATTAATTGCCATTGAAGTTAGATTTTATACTCTGATGACCTAGTTAAAGAAACATTAATTATAACCAACTAACTAACCTCTTTTTGGCATTGTCACATGAGGCTAAAAGCTACAGACCTCCTACAGAAACAAAATTAATATCCTACAATCATGCACATGTCCAAAGGGTCAACCATTAAAATTTCTTCTGGGACTCTCCAGATAGAATAAACATTTCCGAATAGGAAAGTATATAGTTCACATGTACCAACAGATGGATAGAGAGTTCAACTGCAATAACAAATGTAGACTGATGAAGCTTTTAATAAGTCCCAGCGAAAGGTAAGCTCCCTTAGACCATAAACGCGAAGGGGTAGGAAAAGGTGCCATGGGAGCAGTGGGCAGCATTCAGCTTCCAGTCTTAGTGAAGGACATTTGAGTGGATGAAAAAGTTGGAAATTTTAGAGAGGAAAAAGGACTGGTGAAAAGTTCAGGCTTTTAGGTTTCTGCTCTTCTGACAGTCAAATAAGTGAAGATGTGTTTCCTACAGAGGAAGCTTTCAGCATATTACCAAGCACAGCAGCAATCATTGGGCATTTAAGTGCTATGTCTAGGAGCTGTGGCTAATAAATACTAGCTCAATGTGTGGTCTACCACTGATGCAGGTTATGAAATGTTTTCCAGTTTAGGATGATTTTTATGTATAAATGAATATTTGACATTCACCCATTAATTCATTCATTGTGCATCTTTTTCCAGAAAACAAAGTAGCCTCACTCTTTCCCCTCCTGCCACCATAAAGAAACAGATACTGAATACTGCAAACTCAACTTTGACATAGGAAAGACAAGCCTTTTGAATGACATTTGGTTTAGATCCACACTTACAACCTTCCCACACATTGCTGACACTTTCTTAGTTTGTATATTTTTAATATGAGAATCCTAGAATCCTGGAAACCCACTTTATTATAGACATCCTTGTGGAATACAATTTTATACATTTAAAATTAAGCTCACATTAGTTTACTGACTTTAGGTAAAAAATACTATTTATGCTAATAGTATTAATCCATTTCCATTAAAAAAATATCAACTAAACCAGTTACCCTGTCTGTCACTTTTTTTTTTTTAATTGTCAAATAAATGTCTTGCATATTTGGAGTTTGCCAAATGAGAGGTATAGAGAGATAAACTGAGCTGGTCAAGGCAGGTATGGTTAGCCAGTTTGCTCATTATTAGTTCTAATATGATAGCAGTGGCAATTTTACCATTAAGAAATAGTATTGTGCTCCTCTGAACATCTAGAGACAATCTGTCAAAGAAAAAAAAAAAAAGAAAACACAAAAATAATTAAAAGGTATTTGCTGAAAGGGAAAATAAGGTATCAGGTGAAAAGTTCTTACTTTGATAAAGACAGTATGAGTTTAAAGGAGACTGAGGCAAATATATGAACCAAAACAAAATATGCAGGCTTTATTATTATTATTATTATTATTATTATTATTATTACTCCAATGGCCAGGATTGTGTTAGAATTTTCATAAAAATTCTGGATTCCTAGGTCTTTGTAAGTACCAGTTCTATCAAACAGACTTTTTTTTTTTTTTCTTTTTAAAGAAACTTTAGAGGTAATGTACTTATTTTCCCCAGTATTTTCAGTATTCCTTAGATTAAAAATTATTTTACAGCAGTCACCTAAACCTGTTTTTTCTCTTCTCAAAATCATAAAACTGGATACCATCACTGGGTAGTAGGCAAAAAAGCATGTGGCAGCTATAACAAGGATTAGGAAAGTTTTGGCAGTGAGTGCACTTACAGAGGGCTGTTTCCGTTCTTTTTTTGGTTTCCAGCTCTACCAAGACCATTATCCAGTGCAAAATAAGTTTTATAAATGCTTTTATGAAAAAAAAAGGCATTCAAGTTGTTTTATTCAAACAATTATTTTCAGAGGAAAACAATATTTCTGGAGACTATAATTCACTGTATGACAATGCGATTTTAACACCTAAGATAACCTATGGGAGAAGTTGCCAGAAAATCTTATCTTTCCATATGTCTTATTTCTCATCTGGGGTTTGAAAAACAAAATTAGAATCCCATAGTACATGAAGAAATACTGTTCGTACATTTTTAAGCATATAGAATTAAAACCTCAGCACATCATAATAAGCATTAACACTGCTGTATTCTTTAAAGATGGGGAAGTTTCAACAATTTTTTTTTTTTTTTTAATGAGGAATTTACAGTACTTAGTAAACTTGAAAGTGAGATTATTTTAGTAAGGGTATAAGATAAAATACTGACATGTATTTATACTCCAACATAATACACTGCTGCTTCTAATAACAGAAAATCTTACATTCATGTTTTATTTTGTGATTTCACTGAATAAAATTTCCCAAAATTTTCAATGCTTCTAGGTCAAAACTTGAACAGATCAAAAGTAGGCAAATATTAAGTATTTTGTTGTCTTCACTATGTGTACATACAACTCCCATAAACTTTAATGGTACTTATTACAGACTGTATGAAAATAGATTCCTTAACATGAGTCCTTGCAAATTAAGTGAGATTAGTGGTTTTTCAGTCACAGAAAATGTGTATCTAGTTATTTTGCCATACAGGCATAATGAAGGGGAGGGGGAATTCTGAATAAATTCAACATATTTACTTAGAATACGTCTCTTCTATTAATTTTAGTTATTACTGAAATTATATTATGTTCATCTCATGTTTATTAGGAAAAAAAGTTATATTATTCCCACAGAGTCACTTGGTAGTTTACCTTTGATATTAATGGGAAAGAGACCAGATTAATGTTGAATAATGTGGAACTGCAAGTGGGTTCTACCTTGGTTATGAGTTTTCCATAGAACTAATACACCTGGTTTAAAAATTAAAATGGACAACAAAGTAGTTCTCATGTGCCCTAATTATTAGGTATTCAGAAATGTGCTTAACATACTTTACATGTGAGAGTAATGAGAGAAACTCTGTACTTAATTGCACTTCTATTGGTGCTCTTCTCAATGTAAGATGCTAACATATAATTTATCTGCAGGTCCTTTTCCATCTTTCGTATGCAAAACAAGAGACAAAAAATGTCTACCTTTTGAGCTTGAATATGAAGAACAGGGGAAAACCTCAGGTAGTAATGCAGCTAAAAACCTTAGTGTCATTTGTCCATAACCCTGGCTTCTCACCAGCAGCCATTCCTTGTTGGAATGTAAAACTATACATATATGTCACTAGCAGCCTAAAAGTCTTCTGATCATGTATGCAAAAATATAGCAAATCATTGGTGTTACTCCTGCCTTGGGTTGTTGGATGCTGTTAAAAAACTGAAGTTTAACATATAAGTCGACCAAAATTTTCAGACTTCTGAGTGAAAGAAAACTTCAAGGTTTGTACTCAGTAATTGAAAGCCTAAAGATTAAAAAGAAAAGCTCTTCAGAATGATTAAACAGAAGCATACTTTGCTTTCATCTTAAACATAAAAGTGTTTGTTTTGATGGCCAAAATAATAAAGGAGGTGAGAAATGTCTTTAAACAACTAGATCTTTTCTTACTAGAGGAAATTAATGTTTATCACTACTTTTGATAGCATCAGATTTCCCGTCAATTATAATTTTTGGCTGCCTAAAAAACATCAGGCTCAGATGTGCCCTAATTGTTAAATATATATGTTAAATATAATTTAACATACCTCTTAAAAATCCATTCTATAGTATATTTCTACAAAGTTACTAAAAATTAATTTGTAAAGCTCTGCCAGTTCAACTGAACATAATAAATATAATTTTCCTCAAAACAGAGGAATTTTTGATGAAAGAGAAAAAAGCTGAGGGAGCAAATGGAATTCACCCTCTATACGCAGTTCCAGAGTCATAGTCTGGTGAAACACAAGGGCAAAAACATTTGTACCACAGAGGGACACAAAGGAATACTTGCATAGTGTAGTCACTGCACTCCTATCCTCCACGAATTCTTCCTTCAAAATGATGGAAATTGTTTATAATACTGAACTATACATGGGCAGAACAAATGATCAACTTGCCACGAAGCTATTATTCCCTCGTCTTTAAATTTAGTACAGTAACACGGAATCATTTGGAAGTTTTTTTCTGTTACAGACTGTAAAAATCTGTTTTCTAACTCCTTACAGATCCTCTATTTAACCCATGTCCTGATGGTATCCCAAACCAGGATGCAAAAAATCAGTAATTTATGAAACAGAAAGAGCTGTCAGAAATATATGTTTCTTTTTTTTTCCTTACCACCACATCAACAACTTGCTAGAGCAAACCCAGAAGTTCCTCCATGAGATGTAAAAAAAACAGAACTGAAATAGATTTCCTGCCACCCCACCTCCACAAATCACTCCCTCCACACTGCCCTCCATCACAAATAAATACGTAATATCATCCTTTACACAAATGGGTCAAGCACAGCTTTAGAAGTGTTCTTCTACAGGCAGTTCTCATAAAGTCTCACTGCTCTGGTGGTTATGAAATTGTACTCATTTGCAGCTTAATTAATTTATTTTTTCCCTCTCTTTTCTTGTGTTAACAATTTCTTTTAACAAAGCTTCTGTCCCCTCATCTCACTTTCCCCTTACCCAATATATAACAGACAGCAGACATCTTTCTCTCTTTTTGCTGAATCAAAAAAAATTGTGCATTTTCCAACCACAAAAAGGCTTTCCTTTCTGCTTCTTTCTTTGGCTCTATCTGTTCCACTCTGAAACAGCCTTTCTTGGGCAAGAATGAATTTTACAGACTTGCTAAAATGCTTTTGCCAGGGCCTTATAAAGTGGTCAATTTGTCTTAATTTCTTCAATTTTTTGTAAATTCAAAATCTCTTCTGAAGTTTTGCATATTATTACTTGTTGCCTTCCAGTCATTGTGGCATTCTCAACGACAATAGTACATTAAGGTAGTTTTTATTCACACAAGTCACTTCCATTGCATTTTTATCATTATTGGGGTTATATTATTATTATTATTATTATTATTACTACAATTAAAACTTGCACCCTGTTATTAACCAAAACCAGTTCTATGACATAATTCAAACATTCTGTCTGAACAAAAATAATGTGTGCCTTCTTTCTAACTTTTCAGAGTGAAGAGTCATATAAAATAACACTCATAAAATAACAGAAACAAGTAACATTCAAATGCTAAAGTAGGCTCAAAACTATGATTCCTAAGTATGCCTCTGCCCTAACATTTTCTTATATGAAAAATTCAGGTTATAGGCATGTGAGTCTCATCAAAATAAATTGTGTATGGTTAAATTTGGAGCAAAACCCATTAAATGCATGCTTTAAAACGTCACTCTCTGATTCTAATGATCTTTTTATAACATGGAATGATTCATCTAAAAAAAAGATAAAAATCTGATAAATATCATGCCTCTGAATTTGAAAATCAGTCTGAACTTCTTCAAAGGAGACAAATATAGGCGGAAAACATATCACGTAAAGACCATTTTATATAGAACCTTGATAAATTCCAGCAGAAAAAAGTGATTCAGTTTCTTGTGCTAGTCTACAAAAAAGACACTAAGGGGGAAAAAGAAAAACAAAAAAAAAGTATTATTGTCATAGAGGAAAGGGAAAGGGAAGGGAAGGGAAGGGAAGGGAAGGGAAGGGAAGGGAAGGGAAGGGAAGGGAAGGGAAGGGAAGGGAAGGGAAGGGAAGGGAAGGGAAAGGGGAAAGGGGAAAGGGGAAAGGGGAAAGGGGAAAGGGGAAAGGGGAAAGGGGAAAGGAAGGGAAAGGGGAAATGGGAAAATGGCAGCAGGAGATAGCTTAGAAGTCCCCCGGGGGCTTGGCAAGAGAAAACAGACAATGCCATGGGCGGTCCCAGCACATCTGACAAAGGCAGTTTGAAAATTAAAGGTAGAATAAAATCAACTGGTAACATTCTAACTTTTAACATTAATGACATCATTAATAAGAAAGGTCTTGGGAATTTACTACAGTGAATTTGCCTAGGCACTCAAAATGCATTCTTTTAAAACTAGAAGATACTAAACAGAATGAAATAAGGAGACTGAAGAAAATGAAAAGCAATAATAACCTGTGTGAAACTAAAAAAAATTCTTGATCTGTGTAAGCACTCAGCATTACTCTAGGGGGAAAAAATGTGTCAGTTAAAACACTGAAAATGAACACACATGCAAAAAATTTAGAGTTCTACGAATTCATGTGGACAAGACAGAAAAAAAAGGGTAGATCTCTCCCATAGCTCAGAAAAAACTTAATTCAATCAGACGTGTCCTATTTATACAGACGTATAATCTACTGTCCCTATCCTACATCAATAGAATTAGGTTATGAAAAAATAGTTAATTTTAAAAAATACCTCTGACTCTTCCCACTGAGTTGTACACAAGCAGAACTGGGCCACTGATATGTTTATCCACAAAGCCTGAGAGCATGAGATCCTTTGAAGTGCTAAGTATCCTCCCTTTTCTTTAACTCAAAATGAGACTGTAGAGAGAGCCTGTTGTGTGCCCAGTTCTGGCAGGTTCGGGTCTTTAATAAAATACTCATACTTCTTCAGGTGTCTCAAAGTATCTAATGTAATTTCAGCAGGCTGTCGGCCTGAGTTCACACATTTTATGAACTTCAGGAGAATTTTTTTCTTAAATAAATAATAAATCTGAAGGAGCTTTAATCTTAGGATTGTATAAAGCTGCTTTTTCTAAAGCATGAAGGTATGATTAGCTATTAAAACTGCTGTCAGGAAAATGGATAAAGAAGGTCTAGGGTGAAGGACTGGCTCTCTTCTCCCCCTTTAAAGAAACTCTTTTGTCCAATGTCAAAGTCGCTGTTTAGTATAGACAGTGGAAATAAAGGTTGGTATTAACAAATAATTTTATGGAACTATTTTGGTGAACCACATATTGCTTATAAATTCTACCTACAAGATAGGTAGGTTTGTCTACAAACTTTCAAGATATTTTTCTTCTCCACATTATGCACTCTGCCATTTTAAAATCAGTATTTTTGCGAATGTTAAGATCAGAATTAAAAAAACACGGTTAGGTGGGAAAGGATTTTTATGGCTTAACTGCTGTGGAAGCTTCAACTCTAAAGTAAGGATTTGATTTGTTAATAAGAGTTTCCAGACCATTAGTCTAAGGTTCTCTAAAATGTACACTGTTAAAGTTCAAAAAAGAAAACTTGACTTCTTTTTAAAGGTTAAATGTTTCAAAATGGCTCCTATTGCAATGGAGAAATGCATAAGAAAGCAGTGAAAGCATGAAGGAACTGTGGTAGCAGCAACAGAAAGACAAGTCTGTAGTTACTACCACCGGGCTGTAAGGAGATAAGCAAGATGACATCATGCTGGATACACACAGATTGCTAAAAGAGACCGGATGGCCCAGGGGACCACGGTGCTGGTACAGAGATTTTCATGTCTGTTTCTGGGTTCAGGGTCTCACCCATCTTTGCATCATCTTTTTAATCCATCGATGTTTTGACAGTATGTTGCAGAATGAGCAAATGGGAAGGCACCTGGGCGGCGCTTCACTTTCCCCGGTCGTACGCAGCCCCATCCATACAACACTTTTGGGGAGGGTGCAGCATGGTGTGGCAGTTCAGAGTCAGCGTAGCAAAGGCTTTCAGATGCTCATCACCCACAGCGCCAGGGTCTCACGCAGCGCCTTTCTCCCTGGTACATCATCGGGCAGCACAGGTGATGGGGAGCACAGAGGAACCACGGGACTGGGAGCGCAGAGGCGCGTCCAGCAAGCTCCCAGGCACGTCCCCCCATGCACCCGCTCAGCCCCTCACTGCACAGGGGACCCACACGAGGGAGACTTTCAGCTGCTAAGCAACTGTTTGTCACCCGATTTCTGTTACCTCTTATCTTTTAGTGTGATGCTTTGTCATTTTGGGGGTTTCTCGTAAGTATTTTCATTGTTTCAATAATTTTCTTGGACTTTGAGATAAAAACTACCTAACCAATATCACTTATATAACTTAAACAAAACAAAACAACAAAAAAACCCCAAAACCCCCCAACCCCAACACCCACAAACAAACCCAAAAAACACTGAAGGACTGTAATAAAAAAATACAAAGCATTGAATTCCATAAGAACAACAACAAAAGTATATATGGGTAGTAAAACATCAAGAATAAACTATTCCAATATATTCCAATATAAAATAATTGTATACAACCATAATCTACTGTGAAATACTTAATACTGGGGTTTTTTAAATGTCATTGTCAGACAGATCTCTTTCCAAGGAAGATAAATCTATATTCTAAACTGTGAAATCACCTGCACCATTGGTGGAGTACTTACTGTCTGAGACAGGTAGGGTTAAGAAAGTGTCTTTACCTTCTAGCTATAAAACTACTGTTCCAGCCACTAGACTTGAATGGCTTAATTCTAATTGGGATTTTTGTGTATATTGGATTTATTCCTCCTCTTTTATTGATTAATCATCACCGTTTATTCCATACCCAGTTCTCCCCACTAACTCACAGGCACTTTTATCAGCTTCTAGGATACTTAGATTTTCCACAGAGCTAAAAAACATGTACAAATCCTGTGAGAAAAGAAATCAAACAAAAAAATGCAGCACTGGCAAAATACATGGATACAAATGCCACTACGAGATGTATAATACGAACATTGCTTGATGTCTATATGTTAATCTCCCAATTAACTTTTTTATATAGTTACAAAAATGCTGTGATTCAAGGACTTTGCTTCATCTTTTATTGCTCTGCCTTTACAATACACATGGCCTAATGAAAAGGAGGCAGTGGTTTCCTTACCACAGCAGATGATTATTGGGAGTGAGATCCCCACAATTTAACTCTGTTTAAAAAAGAGAATAAATTAATTTTTTTCTGAAAAAAGTGGTATGCTTTCTGTTTCTTTATCTCTATATATGTAGGGATATATGTGGATATGCATCACTATTTGTGTGTATCTTCATGTGTTTGTATACGACCAATATATTCATTGATCTTTAAAATTCCTCAAACGCATGTGATGACCATTTTATTATAAAACAGATCTAAGAATCTCACTGTCCATCCAATAGCTGTTTTGCTAGTAATTTGCCTAAGGAGAAACAAAGGGCACAGTTATTAATTAATTAAAAGAAACACCAGTAGACCACACAAAGAATATCCAAGGACACCACTTAAGAACTTTTACTTTGCAAAATCAAGGAGGTCACCTGTTGTGAATTAATTCTCATGGAAACAGCTGATAAGTCAGAGGTCTGATTTGAGTACATAAACTACACCAATATGACAGCTTAAGTATAGTTTTAGAATGTCATATATTTAATTTCCTAGTAAGTACATTTAATTGCGAAGCTTCAGCTAAATGCTTTCAGCAATTTCTTTTCCGAGAAATATTTGCATAAGCTTTTGAAAGCAAATGTACTGAAGGAATATTGCACTTTCAAGACTTTTTTTTTTTTTTTTTTCTGGAGTAATCAGCTTTTATACACTTATTTGGTCAAGGTATTTTCCCAGGCCAGTTAGACAATAACTAATTACAATCTATTTTGAGATCATCATAGCAGACGACATGGTTGGCCCTTTTAGCTTCTCTTATGTACTTACCATACCTTAATATACTGCACTGAAGAAATTTATAGGAATTATAAACAGGAGCAAAATCATAAGAAATGTGCTACTACCCCAAGCACTGATCTTTCTAGCCCAGTACTCTGTCTCTAGCAGTCACAACTCTACCGTCATATATGAGAGACCTACTTAGGAGAAGTATGTCAGCCTGGCTATGTTAGCTGATCCATGCCCACATAGCTCCAGAAGCCACAAGAACTGCAGGGAGAGAAGGACGGGTTCCTCATTGTCTCCGGGGTCTGTGTGAAAGCCCCACTCAGCACAACAGCAGCAGGAGCAGCAGTTCCTGCAGAGGCTTTTCTCCTGCACCACCTTTCTTACACCAAGAAGGAGAATCAAACACATCTGCTGGAACCTTCCTCCATCAGGACTACAGCAGTCACCATTATTTTATGGCCACCTCCACAGTCATGAGCACTTGGATGGAACAACCTTTTGCAGTACCCAAAAATACAGGTTGCAGCTGCAACTTTAATCACTTCAGTGCATGTGACTCACATTTCACAGGCAGCCAGAGCTTTCTCTCACAACATTTACGCAGAACGACTTTGGGAGGAGACGCAGTGTCACACCCAAAATCTTGAAACGGTTTTAAGGGAAAGTGTCATATATATGCAGTTAATAGTTTCTAACAGTTCAACTAATGTTTTAGCTTTCTAGTAGTTCAAATCATCGAAACCAAGAAATCTGTAATACTAATAGTTAAAATTATTTATATTTTAAGAAAGCACTTCCTAGTATCCAACCCTCTTCCCTGGTATTATGCTTACCCTTCCAAAGTACCTCTTCATCCTAAACTTAGGATCAGTCTTCCTCAGGAACTGGGTTGGGGGGATGTTGTAACAAGTCACTGTCATCCCTAGGTCTTCATTAGGAGGAACCGTGATATTTATGCTGGGATTTCCTTCTTCTCAATCTTGGGCCATCTTTATGTACTTTCTTATGCAGCCTTCTCCCTTGCCCCTGCTCCCAGGGAAGGGGTGCAGGCTGCCCCTGCAGCCCCCCGTATCCCTGGGGGCTGTTTGTCCCACGGGGGCTGCCTGCTAAAGACAGCTCAGGCCAAGCACAGCCCAGCCACCATTTCAGACTTGACTGGGGACTATCAGCACAAGTCTGGAAAGTGGATTTGAAATTAATCTCCTGCTAGTTTTTCTGAAAGCTCTAAAGTGTTGTGGGATTGGGTGAATAATTGTTTGGCATTCACCTTATCTACTGCCTTCATGATGCTATAAACCGGAGACATATCCCCTCTTAGCCTTTTCCTCTGCAAACCAAGACCTTTCAGTCTCACCTTGTAAAGTAGCTACTCTATCCCTTCCATCACACTAATCTTATACTTTCCTGTACCTTGTCTCTACTTCTGCTATGTCCTCTGTGAAGCTTGAGACCAGAACTGCGAGCAGTTCTTAAGATGTGAATTTTCATTGGATAAAACCAGAGAGCTGAATTCAGGGAAAACTTCACTCAGAGCTGGTTTTGGGTTTGGGTTTTTGTCTTTTTACAGGATAAGAGCAAACAAACAATCCTGCAGCTAATCCAGTTTGGAACAAGCCAAATACAGCACAAATCGGTGGGGAAAAAAAGGCTCTAAATTACTGAGAATTACCGAGTCCTAAGTCCCATTTCAAAAGTAGCTCCAAAGCAAGCATTCGGCTGATAAGGCTATAAATTTATCTCAAGGTATGTGGATTCCCAGCACAGCGAAATGACCCCATTAACACTGTGGTGACATATGGAGAATTTGACAATATTGGCAACTGTAACCATACCCACATGTTTTCCCAAGCAGACAGATGGAGCATCTGGGCTCCTGGGGAAGTGGTTAAACGGCTTCCCAATTCAACTGGCATTTTCACAAATACCTGAACAATTATGTGCAAAACCAGATACCCTTAGGAAAACACTAGATTAATCACCACCCAAATACACCTCTAACTCACAGAAATGGTGCACCTGCTCAATTGCACTCATGAGGAACAACAGGTTATTGGTCACACAAAATACACAAAACACAACCAAGCAACAAAGGTGTCTGCCAGAGAAGACACCATTTCTCAGCCAGTGGTGCAAATTCTATATATGCTGTTGTGCTGCAATTTCTGCGTAATCCATTTCTTTTGAGGTTTCACAGATAATCAGGGTATGCAGATGATGAGACTCCTGTCTGGTTTTGGGGATGATTCATTAAACTGTGAGGCTCTTTACTTCCAGCTTGTATCTCTTCCTCATCAAACTCTCTTTCACTCTAGTCTTCTCTGTTTGGTTTTCTTTTGTTGGGTTTTTTTGTTTGTTTGTTTTGGGGGTTGTGGGTTTTTTGGTTTGTTTTTTGTGGGTTTTTTTTTAAGTGCTGTCTTTGCAGAGTTTGTTTAGGAACAAAGGGAAACATTGTTTAGGAACAAAGGGAAACATTCTATACAGGCTTTTAAAAATGGATGTCACGAACCAATAAATCTTGCCCCATTTCCACAAATATTAAGCTCACTGGTTGGTTAGGACAGTTTTCTAGATCCTCTCCTTTATCCCTCAAATGCCATAAGACTTCTTTTTCCTCACCAAAATCTTCAATCCTAATTCTGCCTGCACAGGTGACATTAACAAGACCAGAAGTCGTGACAGTCAAGCTCATTTTCACAGCAGGTTCATTAACTTCTTTCTTTACATTCTTCTTCCATATAGCTTTATAAATAGCTCATTGTCTTTATGTTAGTCTGAATTTAAAAGCTCACTTCAGTAATGTCTGTTTCAATAAGCTGGTAAGTTTTCAGTGGGAGCTCCAGATGCGTAGTACAACAACACAGGAAAAATAAACCTTTCTAATAACTCTGGGGATTAGATGTTCTTGCTTTCCTGGGTGTAAAAACTCATCATAAAATACCTGTTTCAAGATACCATAATGAATAACTGTAATATTCCTTGTACTGATATTTTATTACTAGATTCTTTCTCAGGATAACCCTTCAGCATCTTTGTATTTACACCAGCAGAGACTTGATTACTTTCAAGTCTGTCTGTCATGGAACACTTGATGGTTGACGGCATAGCTGGGTATTTTTATTTTTCTAGCATTTCAATAACCCATTTTTGCCATTAGATTACATTTTGCCTTTGGCAACATTCAGTAAGAAAGGTCTTTGGAGTATCTGTTGTATTTACTTATTGAAAAAATTGCCTTTTTATGCTTACTGTGTTATGTAGCCAAGAATACTGTGCTGGTTTTGAATAACCTTTAAGATGTGACTGGACATTCTGCAAACCACGGAAAATAAATCTACCTAAATAAATGCAAATCTATGAGAAATGCAAATATTCCTGAAGAGTTTTGCTCTAGCATACTCTATTACATATTATTTTTCTTAATTATTGGCTATACCTGTCAGAACAAGAAGCAAATAAGACAGGTTTAAATGATGAAAGAATTTACACAGAGACAAGGATCCTTGTTTTCTTAGCTCTTTTCAGACAAGCTGTTTCAAGATGGAATCACACCAGTTCTTCAGAAAAATGAAGAACATGATGAAACCTTTTGTTCTACATTGAAATTCATGTAACAGAACAGCATTTCTGCAAAGCAAGCTAGCAAATTTAATTGCATCTTTTTTCCACATCTTGTGACAAAAACAGTTAAGGAAAGAATAAAGTCCAGACATACCTCCAATTCTTTGTGAGGATTGATATGACATTACTGAAGACTTTTCTTAAGAGTCAAACACTATGCAGATAACTAAAAATTCTAAAACCCTCATAATAGGGCTGGGGAGTAGAGACCCAGAAAGCTGGGGTAAGATGAAATGTTTTATTGAAGTGTATAACAAATTAAGATCTTTTTCTGCAATGAATGGTTCTTAAATTTGCCTCCACCCACTCCTTGGAAAAGGACATTCTTTTTAAAAAAGCTTTTAGCCTGTAGCCTCACAAGATGTTACTTGACATAACAACTTCAAATTATCTTTGACAGAGCACTTATTTGTGTAACATGGATCTATTCCCTTGACTTTATTATTCATATGATCAGGGATTCATATGTTCAGTCATCATTTTTATAGACACTGAATGAACACCAAAAAGAAATCTGCAAAATGGAACAAAAACTTCCCCAAAAGTTTTAGATTCTTAATTGTAAGTTAAGGTGTATCAGATGGATCCACAATCTCAGTGAAGGATGCAAAGAGACAGTAAAACAGTAATCTTCCATCACTTCCATGGATATGACCTTTTGTTTCCCCTCCTGGTCTGCTAGCACATTTGCTACTGATGCAGATCATGACATAAGGTTTGACACAGCACCCCTCTGAGAGTTTGTCAAGAAGCTTCTGCAAATGTGACCTGTCTATTTGTCAACGTTTTCCTCTCCTCTCCTCATCAAGTATTCATTTTTCACAGTAGTGATGACAGATGTAAAGAGGAAGAATGTATAGAGAATGTCATGCTGCTGTCACTAACACTGGGCATCATGTCATGCCTGAGAGATGTATGTTATGCTATATTATGAGTAAACCATGCGTCCAGATTTTTGAGCACTTGTAAGTTTGGGGGTTTTTTTAACAAAAATCATCAATCCTATTAAAAAAACCTAATATGAGACATGTTATGGTGTACAGTACTTCCGGAATTCTATCATTATTTCAGATATGGGTATTAACTGAAATGGAACCCAAAATGATGATAGAATCCCATAATACATAAAATATTAGGATAGGAAATGAACTTATTGAATAGAAGCTATAGAACAAGCTATAGAACAAACACAGGAAAATATTTTTTATGCAGTGTAGACCTAAACTGTCAAATTCATTGCTCCAGATTTCTGCAAATGCCAGCAGTTTATCTGCAGTCAAAAAGCACTAGACTAAATTAACTGAAGAAAAAAAATCCATCAAAAGCTCATTTCTACACAGGTTTAGGATACCCAGGAAATGACTAAGGAAAAAAAATAATGAGGAGGCCAGTGTCTGAGGGGTGTGCCTTCATTATTACTGTAGAATATTGTCTCCAACTTTCTAGAAACCAAGAGATAGGAAAAAATGCAGTGTTTAAGGGTTTAAAGTGATTAAGATCATGTCACAGATATGTTTATTGTGAATATCATTACTAGTATATCAAATGATATATTGCAGCCACACAAATACATTCCCACTTATAGTTTGGGTATATTTTGTTCATTAAAGGGATTAATAATTATCATCTTTATTTCCAATAAAAGAAAACAAGAACTTTAAATTTGGGTTTGTAACATTTTGTTTTGCGGCAATAATATAATGGTATATAACAAAGAATAAAACTAAAATGTTTTGTCAAATTATTCTGTAGATAACATTAGTTTTGATAAAAATAATGAATACTAAAATTGTAGCTGTTCTTTTGCTTTCTCCATTATCTTGCTGCCCCTTAGAAGCACACTTTACCAGGCGTGGATGGGAGCTAGCTACTCCCGGCATCCAAGGGCTACAGATATTCTGGAATACTTCTCCTCTTCCGTAGCAGTTGTATGTTGAGAATTTCAGCAGGAGCTGCATTTACAACTTGGAGAGCTGCATAAAGTTTGGGAATAGTCCTATGGCTGTATCCCGTATAGATACTGGTTAAAGCCTGAAGCTTTGTAAACTTACACAGATCATGGCTTTTCAATTTGTGGCTGATATTAGGTTTAACAAGATGAAAGAATCTTGTTCTTTTCTTTATTAGAATATAAAACATATATATTCAGAAAACATTCTGAATCTTTTGAAGTTGCAACATGAGGTTACATTATAGAGAAAGGTATAGGGAAAACTACCAAGAGCAGCATAACTTCCCTGTAGGAGCATCAGTCAGATTTTCAGCTCCTCCCATGGAGGGTATCAGAAAATCATAGCAACTTTCATTTCTGTTGAATCTGATGTGCTACCCTGAACTTGCTAGGTGATTCCTTTTAGCTTCTCATTGCTCCACTACTGAACAGTAAAAGAAGGCTGCACAAATGTTGTTCTATTTACTTTGTTTTCTTCTTTCATTTTGTTAGGATAGTCCCTGATAACCTAAAATTGAATGCAATGATTATCTGTGGGCTACTGAATCCTGGCATTTAGGAAGAGTTTGCACCAAAGGTACCCAGCAAAGGGAAGATATTTTCACTTCTCCCCAGATTCTAAACTACTTGATGAGGAAACTGTAACGTCACCCAGTATACAAGACTTATTAATTACATTAATAAAAGAATCCCATTTTAATCTAGAAAGAAAGACTATATCTCACAGGTTATCATGATGCTACTTCAGGCTTTGAATTCAACTTTAGCCACAGGTAAAAGAGAGAGAAAGCAAAATAATGAAACAGCATTCATTCTCAACACTACATAAGATCATTAGCTACCTGCACATATCTAATTTCAGCCCAGTCCGATCAACACCGATTCACATTATTCTTTGTAAGAAAGCTGGTCACGCCAGTCTTTGACATGGAAAAAAAGTATATACTTGTTTGTAAGACTAAAGTCTGTGAGTAGGTATTTACTAAAAACAAACATTTCACAATGCAATCCTACCTCAAGTGTTAGTCAGTAGCTTTGTCATAAATGCAAGAATCCTTCCCGTTTATTATATTCCCCTTTATTCATATTTAAGTGCTGTTGCCTTACGTTACTGTAACTTACAGGGGTGGTTAAGAGCACACTTCGTCTTTCCCTACTCCTCCACCTGACTGACTGCCAACAATCAGAATATGAATTTTTTTGTGGGTCTGAAACTACGCATAAAAGTCACACCCAAAGACAGAAGCAAGTGCCAGTATTCTGCTGGTATTCTCCATACTGCTTGGTGTAGAAAGTTTGATGGAATTGGCTTTGCTATACAGTTACACTCGGTATGGGTATATATTCCACTTACATATTTGAATATGTGCTTTTTTAGTTCTTTAGGCAAACTTGTCACAGAAATGAGCCATTTTCAAAGTGTATTAAGAAGACTACGTTCTTTCCCAATAATTAATTATGTAGTTCATTTCCTAAGACAGATTCCTGAGACAATAAAGACAAGAATGATTTACTTTCAACACAACATACATGGATATTGTATTCTAACATACACAATATTCTACATACGACCAAGTCATTTATCAACAAGCTAATACTTCAGTATTACTTACCCTGGATTGCATTCATTCAATAATATTCTGTTTAGTCATTATGAAAAGCTAATTTGAAAGTAAGCAGGTGACTGTGACAGGTACACTAACATATCATGCATTCTTCATAAAACATCCACAGTAACTGTATGGCAACTGCATTGCCATTTCATTGTTTTTATGCTTACAAAATACCATTATGTAGACGTTTTCCTGTTCAAAATATGTACTCCTAAGAATAAGATCTATGGCATAAGTTCCTTCATTTATCATTTTCAGCTAATAGCTAGTTAGGAAAAATGATTTTACATTTATTTCTTCATGCGTACAGTTAATGATTTCTGAAACCAGAATCACTAATGAGAAATTTAAAATACATATGCTCCCCTGTAACTTAAGGAATGTTTGTGCGTAAATAAAAGCACTTTTTTAATATTCCCGTTTCCAATACTTTCTGTTCAAAATGTGTATAAAATACTGACTCAAAAATCAGGTCTAAGGGAAAAATGGTAGCTGCAGATCTACAGAAATGCATGAATTTGCTATGCATCTGTGACTATATATATTTGCATTAGAAGTGGCTTTGTCTACTTATCTTTAGATAATCTTCATTAGTCTGATCTCCCGACAGTTAAGCTTGAGAACTGGACTTTCACTCTGTCAGTGTGAGCAAAAAGCTGAAGACTGGTACATTATGGCACACTGAATTTAGCCCCTTTAATCTATGTTACTCTCCTCCTTCACAGTAAGAAAAGGGTCAGAGAAGTTACTTGGGCAACAGTTTGCCACTGACACTCTCTGCTGATTATGTTGCTTTAAGGACAACTTTTGTTTTGTGAATGACCCAACACACCTACATGCACAATTTCTAAGAATTCATGGGGGGAAAAAAAATCCAGAACTCCCTATGCTGCCATAAAAGCCAATAGGAAAAGGGCTTTTGAAAAATTCTTCTGGAGGTGCCTCCCATTTAATCTGTTTGCTCAGTACTCTCACACCTTTACAGCTGAAGGCCACTGCAACCTCTCTGGCACGGGCAGCTTTCCTGCCCTTTTGCTCTCCTAGCGCAATTCCAGGAGACAACTGCCTTGGTGCCCGTACCTCCTCCCAGGCAGACTGAGTTTGTACACCTCCTTTGAGAAAGTCTTGTCCCTCTTACTATCATAGAATGTATTTTTAATGATTTAATGGCACTCTGCTATAAAATATCTTCTATTCCTAATACTAGCTCTCCAAATATTACCATAACTTTTATGGACATTTTCAGTTGAAGCAAAATGTTAAAATCTAGATGGCTTCAGCCATGGTCTTTTAAATGTGCAAGTACTGAAATGCCCTGTGATACGTGGATTTTCATTTTCATTTACAAGCCAACTACATGTGAGCCGTTGACTATTTATATAGCTTTTTAAAATTTACATTCCATGCTGTAATATGGAATCTGAGTCCACCTGAAACCACTGATCATAAAGTTGCTTTTTTTTTTTTAAACATGTCCTTTCTTACAGCACATAGTTCTAGAATATTTAGAGGAAAAGGGAGAGGAGTATCCATTAAAGAATGGGATGGCAAAAGTTTGATCTTTTGGGCTGCAACTTTTGAGTCTGAATATGATGACGATAACAATGAAAAAGAGAAATGTAGGAATTGTGCCAGAAGCCTGGGGGAGGGATTGATGAGAACCTGACCGTACATTCCAGAAAATGTATGGGAATAAAGCCTTTTTAATTCTAAAACTATCTAGAAACTGACTCTAGCTAGTGATAGGAAAAGTGCCTAAGAACAGTCAAGAACAAATTTGAACTCTTAGATTGAGTTTACTGCTATCTCATTAGTTAAGAAGGGAGATAATCAATACCTAAGGAAATTAATTGGATGCCACTATGAGGGACTAGAAAAACTGAAGAACTGTAATTTTGAATTTTTCCTAACACATTTTACACAATGACCCATGCTGTTCTATGTGCTTTGTTGATCTGTGACGCAGAAAAGCTCGTGTAATCAATAAATCAGAATTTGAATAATGAATTTAGCTGTAACTACAATCTATGTTCCCTAATTAATGAACAGAAGCAAAAGGTTTTGCTACGGGAAAAATATTTCATTAATACTTATGATTCCACTTCAAAAAGAGATGGACACAGCTGTGCAGCTGGAGCAGAAGTGAAACTAGAGAGCTATCTGGAGGGTATTCCTGGATCCACACTCTGGATGTTACTTCTCATTTGCTCAAATGGAGAACAATTATGTACCAATTTGGCACATGCTTCTTCCTCCTCTCTTCTAGCAGGAGTGTTTTGGCTATTCCAGTGGATTGACAGAGCCAAGATATCATCCACTCGCCACCTCTGCTGGTAACATTGCTCCCTTCAAATGGAATATTTATGTCTACTGCTTTTTATTGTAGATTTGAATAATATACACCAGTACATCTTTAAACCTACACACTGACAGAATGTCAGAGATCACCTTTTTCTTTTTTTATTTTAAATGGAAGAAAATAAAATATTTCAGCAAGAGTGCCTACACTAGCTTTCATATCTTTTGCCAAGAGAAACCAAAGCAAAATAAAAGCAAAGAAGGATTATCATATACTGTGTCAAAAGCAAATTTTATTTGATCATAGGATAGCAGGCCATAGTATTATGACTGACTGTGGTGGGTTGACCATGGCTGGAGGCCAGGTGCCCACCAAAGGCACTCTATCACTCCCCTCCTCAGCTGGGCAGGGGAGAAAAGGTACAACAAAAGGCTCGTGGGTCGAGATAAGGACAGGGAGAGATCACTCACCAGTTACCGTCACAGGCAAAACAGACTCAACTGAGAAAAAAATCATCTGATTTATTACCAAGCAAAACAGAGTAGAACAATGAGAAATAAACCCAAATCTTAAAACACCTTTCCCCCACCCCTCCCTTCTTTCCAGGCTCAACTTCGCTCCCAATTTCTCTACCTCCTCCCCTCAGCAGCACAGGGGGCGGGGAATGGGGGTTACAGTCAGTTCATCACACATTGTCTCTGCCGCTCCTTCCCCCTCAGGGGGAGGACTCCTCACACTCTGCCTCTGCTCCAGTGTGGGGTCCCTCCCACAGGAGACAGTCCTCCATGAACTTCTCCAGCATGAGTCTTTCACACAGGCTGCAGTTCTTCATGAACTGCTCCAGCATGGGTCCCTCCCATGGGGTGCAGAACTTCAGGAGCAAACTGCTCCAGCGTGGGTCCCCCACGGGGTCACAAGTCCTGCCAGCAAACCTGCTCTGGCGTGGGCTCCTCTCTCCACGGGGCCACAGGTCCTGCCAGGAGCTTGCTCCAGCGCGGGCTTCCCACGGGGCCACAGCCTCCTTCAGGTGCCTCCACCTGCTCCGGTGTGGGGTCCTCCATGGCTACAGGTGGATATCTATGCCACCATCAACCTCCATGGGCTGCAGGGGGACAGCCTGCTTCACCATGGTCTTCACTATGGGCTGCAGGGGAATCTCTGCTCCAGCACCTGGAGCACTTGATCCTCTCTTTGTTCACTGACCTTGGTGTCTGCAAAGTTTCTCACATCTTCTCACTCCTCTCTCTGGCTGCAAAAACTGCTTCTCTTCCCCCCCCCCCCCCCCCCCCGCCTTCTTAACTCTGTTACCCCAGAGGTGCTACCATCATCACTGATGGGCTTGGCCTTGGCCAGTGGCGGGTCCATCTTGGAGCCAGCTGGCATTGGCTCTATCAATCAGACACAGGGGAAGCTTCTGGCAGCTTCTCACAAAAGCCACCCTGTAGCCCCCCCGCTACCAAAACCTTGCCATGCAAATCTCAAACATTGACATAGCCTGCTAATGATACATTTTCTGGCACTTATGGTTTTCAAATCTAATTTTAACTTTTTAGTTGTGTTGGTGGTGATATTTATAAGCTTTTTAAATACATATAATTTAGCACAATCAGGAAGAAAATTAAAAACACAGATGTCTGTTAGGTGTTAAGGAATGAAAATCAAATGTTGTCCAAGATACTGTAATTCTTACTGATAAATTTCATAATAATCTATACTAACAACATTACTGTAGAAGCCATGTACCAGTAACCTAATCACGTCTGACACAATGTACTTAGTACTTGAGAAGTTAATTAGCATAGCACTCCAGTTATTTTTTATAACTACTTGAATCATTCTTCCTAGTGTTAAACATTCTATAGCCTCAGTTTTAGACTTCACTGTGCATTTATTTAAACCTTAGGTCAAAATAAGTTCACCATTGACAACAAGCTTAAGTTAAAAGTGCATGGATTAGACAAATCCCAGCTTCCAATTATGATCATGGGTAGCAATAAGTTACTAAATCTAGGATCCTGGAGGTCATTGTTGAAGCACCTGAACAAAATTAAACCAGAATTAGCAGGACTTTTTATGAATTTTTTCCTGGGGATGTCTTTTACATTATTTCCCATATTTTTGCTGCGTGATTTAATTTGGATTTTTTGCCATGGTTTATATTCTGATGGAACTATATTTTCCTTCTTCAATATCTAAAATATACTCATTTATTCTTTCTCTCCTTGCACCTTACCTTTATTTTGAAAAAAAGAGTTGAAGCACATGCATTGAATAGCAGAAATTCATGTAAGCTGAAGAAGAAGAAGAGGTCAATGAAAATATCCTACAGACCTGCCTACAAATTGCTACCATAATGAAGTATTTTTCTGTATAAATAAAAAATACATGCTCTTTGGCTGAAAAGCCACTGCTACCTCTGATTGTGAATGAAGGAAAGATAGAATATATCTGGAACCGTAGTCAGTAATTCTTCTTCTTTACACACTAAAATCCTCTAAGGGATAGATTTATGACTTGAAGATAGATAGAGTAACTAGCAGCTTTCCAAATATTTTCCTTCTCATACCAGTCAAATGTGATACCTTTGTTACTTGCCTATGATATACACCTCCATACTAAAGCATTTACTGTATATTATTACTACCTGTTGTTAACTCCTGTACCACTGGAAAAACATAATAGAGTGACAAGAAAGCAAAAACTAGACTGTTTACTTGTGAGCAGAAAGGAACAATATTTTTAGAATGAAGATCTTGTCAAATGGCATGCTTGTTCAGTGCAGCCTTTGAAGGATCTGGCCCATTAAGTTTTAAAAAATGATGCTCAGTCTAGATTTGATAACTGAATTACCCAGGTTTAGAAATTGCCTGTCACTTCAAAACACTTCTTAGTCTGAAGAAAATAAATACTCTGCAAAACAGCTCTTTGCTGGTAACATTCAGGGAGACAGCTCTGTATCACTTATAGTGGGAAAATCTTTGGAAGAACAGCTTTGCATACATAAAGATTAGAATCAGTTTTATATAAAAAAAAAAATCTAAAAGAAATCCATGTCAAAATGGCAGTGGCAAGAGGCAGTAGTCGCACATTGTGACTTAAGTTCAGACTGGGCATCGGAAAAGCTTTTTTACTGGCAGAATGTTAGTGGAATTGGTTATGCAGAGGAGGTGGGGAACCTCCATCCCTGGAAGATGTCAACGCTCACTAGACAAACCTACAGCTGACCTGATCTAGTGTTGCCAATAGACCTGATCTGAACAGGGGGTTTGGATAAATGGCCTCCATAGGTAGCATTCAATCAACATTTCTATGACTCTACTGTTACTAAAATTATGATAACTTTAGGTGTATCCTTCATAGCTACATACTGCTTAGCGTGTCTACTTTCCTTTAAAATGGAAAATGGGAAGAAATGGCTCTTCAAAATAAGACCTATCTGATTTCTTTTAGCTGTTTAAGAGGGAATGAATTTTGCACTAGACTATACTGACTATAAATACGTCTTAGACTGAGAACTTGAGATGTAGATGTTCAATTTTAGTCAAATTAGCCCCACCTTCTCTGATTATAAATACGACATACTGTTGATTTAGTTATAGTATATTTATGAAACTTATTCAGCCATTGTTTCAGGTAGGCTTCAGAAGCAGTCTGGAAGGGGATAGAGCTTTAATAACATAGCAGCTGTTCCTAATGAGTTTCACTCTAATACTGCTTTAATGTTAACAGTAATAGCAACACTATACAGCAATAATCTCAAGAAAATGAAAATCAGAGTCCTTTTGCTCTTGTTCAGCAGTTATATTTCCTACAAACTTTTAAGAAATTTCAGCTTAAGAGATAAACTATCTCTTTAGGCCTTTCATCACCGGCTTGGTCTTTATGCATACCTATCTGCATATCTCAATGTGGGTTTGACTTCTGTTTTTGCTTACTCAAACTGATATCCATAAAGTAGAATTTTCCACTCTACAGGGACAGAAATGTGCTTGGGTTAGTGCTCAGACACTGTTTAATTTAGGGTTAAATGCACTACTTGCTTTGCTGACAACTATATCTTTGAAGAAGAGCTGAAAGACTGATAAAAAGCATGCTTTGCTAAAGAGTATCCTTGAAGGAGAGCTGAAAAACCAATAAAGAGGAAACATCCTGCCCCAGAAGGCGCTGAGAGCTGGGCGATTGCCAGAGAGGCCTGAAGTCAACAAGAATGGCCGGTAACCAGGGGATGGGAAAGGTGGCTGGGGGGGGCAGGTTTACCACCACCTACCCAATTAAAGGACTATGCAAGTTACACCCCCCCAAACCCTCAAGGAGCATGCCTGCCAAGTTAAAGATGCTTGACCAATAGTAGATGATATGGTAATTAATAACCAATTAGTGTAAATTTAGGTGGGTTTTTCTAATCCTGTAACAAGATAAATATGTGGTAGATTCTGTGCGTGGTGTGCTAGCTTTGTGGAATTACCACCTAGCACCCGTCTCTGCGCAGACATGAAATAAATCAAATATCTCTGCTCTGTGTGTATATTGGCATACTGCACAGCAGGTAAACAATCCCACTTTTGGGACAACAAAACCTTCAAAACTAAACCACTAGATATTGAAAAATAAGAAATCAAAGTCTAGACTCAAACCTGATAATCTGGCTTCTATTCCATGTTCAAAGCTACAGGAAACTTACTTGGTAAGAGTAAAACAATATTAATGGCTGTTATTTTTTAGCAAGTAGAAATATTAAAGGGACTCAGGAAAGAACTTTAAAATAAAAAAAATCCACTTTAACTAAAATAGGCTTACATGTTGGTTTTCATTGTAGAAAATTGATTCTGAAAAAAACAACTGTGGTTTTTTTTTCCAGAAGGATGTTGTCAAATCTCATTGACCAAATGACTTCTGAAGCCCAAATGAAATAAGAATACCTTAGGTGTTTCAAGGCTTCTCATGGGTCTCAGTGTGTTTTTAGAATTATTTTGCACTGCTTGAATTTGTAAGATTTTTTTACCATCTTACTGATACTCGTTTAATTTAGCTTTGCTCCAAGGTAGTTATTTTAGACTAAGTTTATTTAAATTGGCTTAGTTTATGGCTTGATTTTCAAAAGTCTGCTGCTTATGTAGAAGTTTTAAAAGCATGTTCATTACGATGTGCTGCAAGTTAGGCATATGAATGAGTTACCAACTCACACTTCAGAGGCAGATTTTCCGGAATATGCATACAGAGCTATGGAACCAAAAGAAACAATTAGGGATACAGTTGGTCAAGAGAAAGCATAATAGATCATTTACATCTGCAAACAAATGGCACTCAAATGAAAAAATACAACAGTCATCTGGAAATATTATCACATTAAGTTGAATGTATTATAATATTTTTCAATTTTATATTGTTTTCCAGTGAACTTGTTCCCTGCAATGCACTCTACTGATCAGGTTGTACTCAATTATTTAATCAGTAGTAACTTTAAGTATCATGGTACCTTCTCAGTATAGCTAATCTTTAGATTATTTTGCTTAGAATGACATACATATGGAATGCACTGCTTCTGTTTCTCTGTGTTCTCCATTTCTTGACTTCCTTTGTATAAATAATAGCTAAATAATTACAGAAACTAAACTCATTTATTTGTGAAAGATAACATCTCTATTGCCTTCTTATCCGGATTTGAGGCAGACTGAGTTAATGAGACATGCACTTCAGTCTTGTTTTTCTCCCGTCTATCTAAATGGTAACCATTATAGATCTGTTTACTTCCTTTCTTTTTTAGCAGTGGCTCACCTTTGACATATCTTTCAAATTACACCACTTGTCTTTAGAATCCTCCATGTTGCTGTTCATTTGGAAGCCTCATTTATTTTTAAAGCCCTATTTTGACAGGTTTCTTGCTTTTAAAAGAATTAGCTGCATGAGAAATTGATCCAACTAACATTCATTCTTGCACTTACTGAAATGCTTCTGTGACTGACAGGGTACATTGTATAGCTGTATTTTTTTTTTTACTTGCTTTATGTTTCCTTCAGCTACTTAAAGCCATTCTTCCTCCAGTCTAGACTAACAAGTGTTTTGGTCTTTGTAGTATTCACTTTGATGGAAGAGAATTTGGTTCAAGTTCTTGTTTTAACTAATCAGGTCAGAGACTCAAAACTCGCATCTCAAACATGGCAGATGGTAAATTCCTAGAATAAAACAGTTTCAGTTGGAACATACTTCATTTCTTTCTCCATCACTCTCCATTTTGCACCAAAAATGTATTAACCAAAGAATGAGAAAATAAAAACCTATAATACATGCAGAGAGAGCTTGAATTGAGTCCAGAAAAAAAAATCTCAGAATATGAGTACATTTTATAGCTATAGTAGATATTCAAAACTACTAGAATGCAAGATTTTTAGATTTTTTTGTAATTTGGTAATGTTCATTTTAAGCACTCTTTGAAAGCCATGTTCCTTAGGGAAAAATCTGAGCTTTCTAAATAACTGTACAGTTCCCAATTATCCAAGATTTTGGTACAACTAATTAGGATAATGAGAATGTTTTGAGGTGGGAAAATTATCCCACAAAACCGTGAAAAGTCACTCATTAAGCAGAGCTGCTGGCTGAAAATTAACCTTATTTACATTTAAAAAATCCTGAGATTCTTTCATTTTGTGCCCCTTCGCAGTTCCTGATTGCTGGTGGTACCAGAAACTAAAAAACTAAAAGCAGAACTGAAGCTTACTTTATTATAAATCCAACCATCTAAAATTAGTGTAACAACTCTCACAAGGAAATCTAATGGTGTATTCCACTACAAAGCTGAACTCTTATATACATATCTTTGAGTCACATTAATCATGTAAGCAATTTTTAAATGTATAGAGATTACTGTCAAGATCATGTCCCAGATATAAATGATTCAAAATGCTTACCAAGAAGGGTATGTTTTAGGTAGCTCATTAAAGAGTTTTCATTATTTTCTCTGAGCCCTTAAAATTTAGTAGTCACTGTTTTGAAGAAATCTGTTAATTCTCATGTGTCACAAGCTTTAGGTAGGCAAGCAGTGCTCTAAAGCACAATTGCCAATTAGTAATTGTAGAGAAACATTGCAACACATACACAAAAGAAAAAGAATATCCTTTTTCTTTTCCTCTTACTTTCTACAGAACCTCTATAACTAATGTTACTCAGAATACCCAGAGCTACTCAAAACAGGGGGCAAAAAATAAACAATCAGATCTTCTTCCACTGGCAGAATTGATTTCCCATTTACTTTCTGGAAAACTCATTTTCTCCTACAAATTGCCTTTCAACAACTACCTTGGCCCACTAGGATTTCTTCTATGCCCTGCTATTACATATTTTTAACTCTGTTCCCTGTGTTCTTTGTTTGGGATTTCTGGCAGATGTCACAAGCTCACAGCCAAATGGATCAGAGTTTCATAAATATGGAAAGCAAATACTTTGTGCAACCACAGATATGTGGCTTTCATACACTGACATATTTTTACATCTCTTTTTGTCATTTGGAAATCTTACTCTGCTTATCTGCTGAGGCGTACAGAAACTGGCAGCTGATCTGGGGATCCTCGCTTGTGCTTTAGTTAAAAGAGCTTTCAAGGAAGTCATTAGGGGCTAAAGCGCCAAGATCTGTTTCACTGCACAACTAAATCACCTCAAAGATGAAAGAGATTGATAAGGAAATAATTGTTGTAATACAGAATTGAAGATTGACAAGACAATTATGAGTGCCTAACCTCACTTTCTGCAGTCTACAGGATGTTGGTTTTTCATCCAGTTATTCCTGCATTGAGCCAGTATATTTGTCTAAAAAATTGTGCTAGCTTGAAGCAATCTTGTAGAAAAGCTTTGTCTTGATCTGAGGATATCAAAGATATGAATACTTTTCCAGTGGTTAATGTCTCCATTCCTCTTTTTTTTTTTTTTTCTTCTTTTTTTCTTGTTCTATTTAAATGTATCTGTATGGAACTTCAGCATAATTTCTCAGTGTTTTTTTTCTGGAAGATATTTTGGTACTCAGACCAAATCACTTCTCAATCTTCTTTTGGTTATTCTAAGCTAATTGAAAACTCTCTTCAGATGTTTTTTTTTCTAGCTTTCAAATAACTTATGTAGTTCTTTTAGCATCCACCATGATTTCTAGCCCCTTCTCAAATTTACAGACATAAACCCCACACATTTTATTCTTGTCTCAGCCAAACACTATTATGAAGTAAACTGATTGGTAGTGTCTAGCTAATTCTTCTTTTTCGTTGCATAAACAAGTGTCATACACAACTCTTTATAACAGCCACACACTATGAACTTATATTCATATATATATAAACTTACTGTATTTGGAAATCACTTCCAGAAACACTGATTTCTTGTTTGCTCTTGTTTTATAAGGATAGTCATCATAGTTTGTTCATAGGTGTATAACTTTTTATTTTATCTAAATCCTAGATCAGAATCTCTTGTATTTGACAATGTTTTTGCATTGAAAATTGCTTCATGAGATCTGTCAGTTATTAATATTTGATTCAATAAACATGAGCTATACAGACATTTTTTTGTTTACCCATCATCTCAGAAACATTCATCAATCAGGAAATGAGATTCTTTCACAAAACCTAGTTACCAATTCAGCAAATATATTACATTTCTTTACTTCATTACTAACTGATTCCTAAAATCAAAGTAATCACTAGGTCAACTCTCTTCTTTGACAGCCCTTTAGAACTCATCAGTACAAAGTATTTGAGATTCCTGATTTTCAAAAACAGCTCCTACTTTGGTGTGCCTTACTTTTATAAAGGTTTTCAGGTTCCTAAATGTGAAATCAAGAATTTATTTGGCTTTCCAAAATTCTTTGGTTCCTCCTGTTTTAATTCTTTACAAATCTAGGTTTCAATAAAATAAACCTATTTCAATGTCCTTACCTATTTATAGGATTGTAAAGAAGCTAATCTTCTCCACTTGGTTGTGAGTTCATCATTTTGATTTCTATTTTTCTACTAACTTCAGTAGTTAGCATGCTATCAGAAAGACCCTACAGAGGGAAATTATGTCTACCTATCATTCAGTTTTGGATGTGGTTTCACATGACTGTATGAAAAAGCAACAAAACCAGCTACTATTCTACACAGTATATTTTGTAAAATTAAGTGTATTTTCAGTAATGTATGCATTTTTAGCTCTTTTAAATCTACTGAAAAAATGCAGAAAGAGATATAGTTCCTTTTGAGACAACTGAAGTGGCAATACCAAAGTACGAACTACTGTGAAACTTTGTGATGCATCTGCGCATCAACAGCAAAAATACATGAAAGTACTATATATTTTTTCAATGCTTTAAGTGCCTCTTTTAAACTTTGTGGTTACAATTACTTGAAAAATTCAGAAGCCCTCCTACTTGTGTGTCATAAAGCATCTATCTTACAACTTGTATGATGCGCTTCTTATGTTTTAAAGAGAGCATGAAAATGTATTTGTTCAGTGCCTATACAGTTGTCACAGTTGCAATATTCTACATTGCTACTCTGGTATTTTTACCATTGTTTTTCAACCTTCCACAAAATATGTGAAGAAAGAAGAGTAAAATATCTATGGGAAATTAGACAAATCATCTGCATTGACATATTTTTTAATCTTGTTAAGTCAACCAAGTTTTGAAAAGATTGCTGGTAATATTTGTACCTCGGTTTCCCAGTGCTGCCAAGGGTAATTGAAAATCAGGGTCTGGAGGGTGAGGGCAGGGCCCTGCCAGTGCCCTGGTTGCCCCAGCTGCTGAGTCCCACTTTAGGGCAGTCCCCATCCCTCCTGTTCCCTGTCAGTGTATGTCTAGTGACATACTGTTGCTGTCACCTGTATTTACCAAGTTGAACATAAAAGCAAATACAAAATGTTTTCTAGTATAATCAAATGCATTTTAGTGTACAGAATAGTATTTCTTCATCTATTATAATAAAAATACCTCAAAATTACATAGCATATTCTATTATTTTGCAATCATAAACATTTTAAAATAAAGAAATACAAACACAATACTCTAGATTCTTCATCGTTACTTAATGTTCCTTCTCTGTAATTCTCAATGTGTTCCTGTTAAATTAATTGAAAAAATATGAGATTCCTTCTGTAGGAAAAGTTATACTTCTAAATGACTGTGGATTGCAGCTAAACTCAACTAAACACAATGTAGTTTAATGCACGCAGCAGGTGCATCAAATTACTAAGTAGACTTTACCTTTTGTCATTTGAACTGAGCCCATTACTGTGGAAAGCAGTGATTTGGTGATGTAACAAGAACAATCAGAAGCACACTAAAAGCACGGAAAGCAAATTATGCATATTCTGCAGTTATAGCAACCAAGGAATATGTAGACACTCTACAGTTGCAGTACAATGTGGTTACAGTGGACAGACTGGTGAATAGTTTTATTTGTTGTCAGTTGCAGGAGAAAGAGTACAATCCAAGCTTTTGGTCAAGCATCTGCAAATACACTTTTGAAAACACGTAATGTTAAATGGGCCTTGTTTAAATGGACCCATTACATGAGTTTTTACTAAAAATACTATTTATGGAACTGACCCCATGTCCCCTTAATTTTGTTTTAACAGAGTTTGTTCACTAGTTTAAGGAGATGCTTTTCTTACACTGCTTGTATTATCTACAAATAGATTTTCTCTTTTAACCTGTAATTTCTGTGCTCCCTATTCTTTTCCATACTCACTCATGGCTGTCCTACCTTTCTCCTGTTAGGAACTTCCATACAGGCCTCTTCTGATTTTAAGCTGAAAAACATTTTAAAATACCATATCCAGAAATATAGTGGTTCTACCATCTATCTTCCTCTATAGCTAGCAAATAATAGTTTACATGATTTATCTCTTAATAAATAAGTTATATACTCTGAGTCCTGGAATTTGCATTCCAAAAAGGGAGTGATCTTTTTGGAGAGCTGGGGAAAAAAAATGGACAAGCTCCTGAGTGATCTAATTCACATTAGGCACTGGACTATTTCTGCAATATCCCAGATCTAGGGAAGCAGAAAGATACTGAAATGATTCCACGTCTCCATTGCTCATGCTATCCCTTTGAGAAAAGCAGCTAAAAATCTCACTCAAGAGCATAGATCTTTTTTGAACAGAATAGAAAGTGCTATGACTAAAAAATGTTTGTGATAGAGATGCCCTGAAAGCCTAAAGCATGAAAGGAATGTTTGATCTATACATTTCATAACACAGAAACAAGGGTTGAAATCCTACCCCACTGAAATCAATGGCAAAACTTTCATTTTACTTGAATATCCAAGTTTTTGCCTGAAATACCTGCACAGAGGGAAGAGTGATATGTTTTGGTTCTTTTTTGGGGGGCACTCTAAAAATACAGCCCGTAATTTCCCAGCAACGTTTTTCACGTAAGTCCTTGCTGCAGGGCTAGCATTTGACTGAATCTGAGAAGACAGGGGTTTGTGCAGTTTGCAGTTGATTGAGAAGTGTGTAGCCTCATGCCTTTTAAAGACAGAGAATACCAAGACCCATCTGCATCCTGGAGAGCTTCACCCACTTGTTCATGTGTTAATCACAAGCTCACTGAGGTAAAAACTCCGTGGTTCTGACTCATTTCTGACAAGCTGTATTCCAACAGATTTTCTCTGTTCTCACTTCAGCTCACTCTTTTAGGGTCCATGCCTTCAGCTCCAAAAGCTTCATCTTTATCTGCATGGAGGAAGCTGGTGAGTATCTCAATCAGCCGTCTTCTATTCCAGGACCAGGAAAGATGCAGAAGCAGTTCTTGAAATCCTTTGCTTCCATTAGCTCCTGCAGCTCCATGGTGGGTGTTACACAACGCTCTGTCACCCCTGCACAAGGAATACGGCAGCTTCCAGGACACTGCGCCCAGGGAACCATCAGTGAGTGAAGGCGCAAAGCTGGTTAGATGGTTCAGATCAATCATATCACTGAAACAACAAACATAAAATACAGAAACATGAATGATGAGGTGCTGGGAATGGGACATCTGTGGAAAAAAAAAGTACTTGGTCAAAAATTTATCTGTTAGGCAGCCACGTCAGAACATCAAGCCATTTTCTCTAGTCTCTTCCTTTTCTATTCCTAGTACCCAAATTGCAGAATAAAGCCAGGATAGTTATCAGCAAGCTGGCATTTGATGCCCTATTTTCTTAAAATCCTCTACATAAATTGAAATATTATAAGAAGAAGAGTAATGTAACTGTCCTGGAATTCTATCCCAGGAAGGAGAGATCAGGCAGACACTGTTAAAAAGCAGCTTCTTCACTCCGTGAGGTGCATAGGCACACACTGAGGGGGTTGTATGGGAACTGGCATCCTCTATAAACATTTCTCTTTTTCTGTTTCAGAAGAATTTCCTCCAAATCTGCAACATGCACAGAGACTGTTTTCACCACTTAATCATTTGTCCTTATTGCTCATCTTCATACTTAATGTTCTATACTTGATGTTTTGTCTTCTTAATACCTTTCTGTGAATTACATAATAGTCTGATATTTTTCTTTTTAAAGACTTGTCTTTATTTATCTGCTTGACTGAACTTTGTCATCTACTTACTAACCGTTAGAAGATTTATCTTTTTGTTCACTTAATGAACAGAAATGACAAACATAGTTTTAGATTGTTGTGTTATTCATTGTATCTTGAGAAGTGGAAATTGAGACTTTAGCATAAAAGAGCAACCTGACAATGGAACAAACAATTTATACTTGTGCCATTTCTCCTATAATTATTTAAATTAATTCACTTGGTCTTTTAATTGGATTCATTCAGGGTTGGGTTTTTTTTTGTCTTTTATGGAGAACAAAGGACATTTGTTGTGTGGTTATTTACTAATGCTATACACCACAAACACACACATACTAAAAAGGAAAAATGGCATTGAACTAGCATTGTGTACTGCTTTATTAATAAAATCCATCTGAATTAGATATATTTGAAAGTTCTGTTGTTAATACTTGTATATCATAATTTCTGCAAGAAGTAATTGAGAAGTGAAAATTAAAGTGATCCAAGTTATTGAAATGCACAATACAAAAAACAAAGCTAAGGGAAGAAGACACCTGAAACCTATAGTAAACTATCCTTTTTGTGAAGTCAATAAGCTGTTTCGATTACGGTATTTCCCAGTGTATGGTGTTATTGTCTTTTCTAGATTTTCTTCATATTAACCAAAACTGCAGAAAAACAAAAAGAGTAGGACTGTGCTTCAACAGATTGTTGTCACACCCTAAAGCCTAAAGATAAGGCTAAATAGAACGCTCCCATTTCAATTTTCAAAAATAATGTGAGACCTTTTTTCTTTGTGGAAGGCTGATTGCGGGGGGAGGGGGAGCAGTCTGCAGTATATATCTGCACAGGATACCTTTTAGAGAAGGCCAAAAGCTCACATTTTTGGTATTTTACTTTTAGATCCTGAGGTCTTAATTGTACAATCACATAAAATGCATGTGGTAAATGTATCACTGAGGAAGTAACTCACTACAAATAAGCTGGAAAAATGGGCTACTAAACAACTGATTTTATGGGCAGATGAATAATCAGAGAGAGAAGGATATATCTGCACGAAGAATAGATGCGTTCCATAGTGTATCCGTGGTGCTGGTCTCCTCCTCATCCAAATCTCTTCCGTCCTTTCCTGCAGAAAGCAGGGGAGTGTAAGGATGGGAAACAACTCTATACCTAGCTGGCAGTTCTCCCAGGGTTAGTGAAGCATGCCTGGCAACTTGGAGACTTTGAACTGCTTCCAGAGGCCATTTTTTTTCCCCTGGTTAGGGACAACCTGAGGTAAATCAATGAGTTTTGCATCAATCCCTAGTTACTTGTGATTGTGGACACCTCAGCTAAGACCTCTGTGCCTCAACCGACATGCCTACAAAGGGAAAAATCCTATTGTCTTTCATATTTATAGGTGAATGTGTGGTTCTCACGTGGTGCGAGTATTGGAGTGCAAACATTCACCTCTGTGAAACATTGCCACTGAGGGCAATTTCTTTTAGTTTATCTCTGCACAGGTAAAAAAATTGATAATAGTGTTCATGATAATTAACCTTTCCTTCCTTGAATATTACCATTAGTCTGTCGGGAAAAACATTCTTAAAAGCTGAAATCTAGAGACTTCCGTTCTGTTTTTCATTGCCTTTTTAATTAACCATTATTTCAGTCTCTAAATATTTTATTAGGAAGAAAATGAAAATTAAAAAAAACCTAAACTTTGTTTTTAAAACTACTTGCAGATCAAAAAAGACGATCAGAGATAGCTATCTAGCTATGAGTTACCTGCAGGCTATCAATATGAAAGAACATTTTTCAGTGATTTGAGTCCAAATTCATCTCCCCTGAATTAGTCAGCCAAAAGGCAGTTAGGTGGTTCCCCAAATTAGCCAGCTTCCTCTCAGTTGCAAAGAAACACCCTAAGGCCAGATAAATTATTTCCCCTTTATGTCCCATAGGTAGTACTTTGGATGGCAGGCACTCATCCTGAATGATCCAGCTCCCTTTTATCTTGACCTGGGCAGCTGCATAGCCTGAAGCTTGCAAGATGCTCTTATGGCAGGCCCACAAGATGTTCTTTTCCTCCCTATCCTTGGTTCTACACAGCGCTTCAAACATTTGTCCCAACTACCACAGCTCCCTTTTGCAAGGAGAGTTGCTTGGTTGTTTTCTAATATGAGGAACAGAAAACTATTGGTCATTTAAGTGGAAACAGCAAGGGATAGCGCCTACTGAGCTATTTCCCAGACTTAGGAAATCATGTTCCTAAACAGACTTCTTTCCCAATTACTCTTTTCACTCCTGACTCTGCATCAAAAGGTAACAGTCCCACATTTGGATAGTAGGACTATTATACTATTGAATGACGATTTTACGTGTTTGCTAGATGAAAAGTTTAATGAAGGGATAGTTCTTCAGAAAGAGCAAAGCTATGGGGAGGTTAAAAGATCAGCAGGACCCTGCAGCTTCATGTGTTCTGAGGCAGCAGCCACATGCTGTTCTCCAGAATCCCCAGATCCACTGTTTTTACCTGAGACAGAAAAGAGCTTAAGTCTCTCAGTAATGTGACAGTCAATGTCATGAATGTCCCCCTTCTCACGGCTATGAGGAAGACATGATTCATGTCTTGACACCTTTCAACTGCTTTCAAGCATCTAGCCAAATTCAGCTATGGTAACAGAGAGCACCTTACCCCTGGGAAGGGATACATATCCCATGACCAGGAACATCAAGCTGAAGATCATATTAGAAAAACTGTATTCCAGCAACACAGAGTAAAAATACTCAAATATGTACTGATCAGAACTTCCTTAGATATGATAATGCATACTTTCCTAACTTCTGGGCAAGCCATCTGTCCTTCATCCCTCCTGCCAACAAAGTCTGCCGGACAGAATAGCATGGATGAGATCTCTTAGAATCCCAACCAGTGAAGGCCAAGTGCAGCTACTGATTCACTCCACTTTGAGACAGACAAAGCACAGTTCCACACTACTGGTGAGTGCTTTCTCTCCTCATGCTTGCTTGCCTGACCTCTCCACACTTGGGCATCCTTCCAATGAGGTGAAAACAAACTATGACCCCCAGCATTTCTGTCCAAACTTGTTCATCTTCCTGTATCACCACCTACATGCTCTGCCTAAAATAGATCTCTCTGTAAATTTATTAGAAGATAACTCTTCCAGTTATCTTTCTCACTTCCCCCCACAGAATTTTTGAAAATTTGCCTAAACCACATCAACTCTTCAAACTATCAGTGGGAGACTACTGCTTGAAGCAAGCTTTGAAAAAAAGTTCCCTCCATTCTTTCCTTTAGACCATTTTGGGTTTTTTTCTACCACTCCCTAATTTACAATCTGAACCCAGATTATTTCAGAAATTTTCCAGTCAGTAGGAAAAGTAGAAAACCTGTGGAAATTCAGAAGACTTCCATATGTCTATGAAGAGATTGATATATGGGATGGATCTTCCAATGGTTCCAATGAATGAAAGTCCTGTAGCCATGCTGTATACTATGGCGGCAGTCAGGGCGGAATGCTTGGAATTTTTCAAAGTTCTATCAATAATTTTGGGTGACCTGAAAGACAACAAGAACCTTGCAAAGAGAAACACAGAGCTGAAAAATAGAAAGGGTAGGTAAAATGCGTCTATCTTTTCAAAAGTCTGCTGAGAATATAAGACAAATATTAGTGACCTTAAGAATGGATCTATAAAGACTTGGCTATTGGGGACAAATACTTTATGGAAGCTGCCTAGTTTAAAAAAAAAAACAAACAAACAAACCAAACATAAAACAACCAAAACAAAATCACCACAACTTGTTTTGATATGAAACAATTGTACTTCACAGTGAATATTTACACAGGCACTTCTTAGAATGGTTGACATTCTCTGACTGCTGCCAGGTCGCTCACTGCAAACTATATGGATTCTTCATTAGATTTATGTAAAACAGTGTTTGGTAGTTTCAAAAGGATTTTCAGAATGGCCAGAAACTCTTTGAAGTCTCAGTGTATATACACAAATATTAGGAAGAAATCAGAAAAGAGAATTTGTTCAGGAGGTTAATGAGCTGCAACAAGTGCAGTGAGTATTTAGTTTTCTTTCTTTGAACATTACTTAAAGCTTAACTAGGAATGATTTAAAAAAAAGAAAAAGAAGAAGAAATAGATAAGGTAATACCACCATCATCTTAAAACGAAGCCTCATGAGCCCTGAGCTATGGAGAGTTGTATACCTCCAAAGCTATAATGAAAATCGACTAAAAACGGGGGGGGGGGAGGGGGGGACACACGACAGCTTATTTTCCTAAAGTTCTATACAAATTACCTTAAAAGCCTCATTTCCATCTTTATACATGATTCATTTCGAATAGGTTACGCCCTGCTAGGCCTGTTTCTAGAAGTTTTAGCCCTGTCACTAAGAAAAAACATTGCTGGATGCTCTTGAGGGAAGGAGGCACACCTGATGCTTTCTAAAGGAGAGGAAAGCTGTGCCTAAGCATATCTCACAAATCCCAAAAGAACAAGGATGCCAGTAAAGCAAATGCTGTGTCTCCAGATATTTTAAAATCTGGGACCTACCAACACTCACTGCTCACTAGCTTTAATATGCCTTTTCATAACCATATGGTATAATCATGATAGCCAGGAACACGTATGATCACTATTGCTGTGCTGTCATATCCAGAAATTATTTTTGAGAGCAGAAGCAACAGTGACAAAGGACATCTGCTGTCTGAAAAAGATAGGGATTGATTTCTTTCATAAGTCATTGCCCACAGAAATATTGGTTGGTCCACTGACTCTCATGGGGTTTTTTATTGTTATTAAATGGTGCAATAGGAATGTCAACTTCCTGAAGGATAAAATGCGATAAAGATACTGTTGTTCTCCACCAGCTAAAGATACAGAATTACAGTGAAAGTTAGATGAGCCCTACTTCCAGTTAATGTCTGCACCATATACCTGGAGGTTCATTGATTCATTAAGGGGGGGGAAAATGGCATTGCAATTCATTTAAAAGAAAAAAAGTAAAAAAAAAAAAGTATGGCCTTCTTATGATGAAATTGATGAAAGTGACAAATGAACAGAAAAGAATACCTGTTAGAACTACAAATCTTGCATCGCAGGTCACATTACTGTGGCCAAAATTGTGGGGTTTATATATATATATACACACACACACACGGAACACATGTTAATAAGCAACTGTGTTGGTTTTGGCTGGGTTAATTTTCTTCATAGTAGATGGTATGGGGCTGTGTTTTGGATTTGTGCTGGAGATGATACACAATTTGACGTTGATAATGTGGAGATGTTTTAGTTACTGCTGAGCAGTGCTTACACAGAGCCAAGGCCTTTGCTGCTCCTCACACCACCCCACCAGCGAGTAGGCTGGGGGTGCACAAGGAGCTGGGAGGGGACACAGCCGGGACAGCTGACCCCAACTGACCAAAGGGATAACCCATACCATATGACATCATGCTCAGCATATAAGGGGCTTGAGGAAGAGAAAGGAAGCAGGGAGGACATTTAGAGGGATGGCGTTTGTCTTCCCAAGTCACCGTTACACATGATGGAGCCCTGCTTTCCTGGGGATGGCTGAACACCTGCCTGACCATGGGAAGTGGTGAATGAATTCCTTGTTCTGCTTTGCTTGTGTGTGCAGCTTTTGCTTTACCTATTAAACTGTCTTTATCTCAACCCATGAGTTTTCTCACTTTAACTCTTCTGATTCTCTCCTCCATCCCACTGTGGGGGAGTGAGCGAGCGGCTGCGTGGTGCTCGGCTGCGTGGTGTTCAGCTGCTGGCTGCCATGACAGCAAATTATTAAGCATATGCTAATTAGCATATGAACTTGAGTCCAGCTACCTCAATCTTGCGGCCATTTTATCTGTGAGGAACTGTTCTTTAGGAGATAGCTGGAAGTTGAATTTTTAAAAAAGGTCTGTAAAGTAAATTTTTAAAAACTTGTTATTAACCCATTATGTTTTTAAGAGTATTTTTCCTGATTTTTTTACTATGCACATATGAAGCAGTAATTGCAGAAAGCCAAATGCTGCAAAACACACTGCTTTCCAGTTTTATGGTACATTGCTCCTCTCTGTATTTTCTGCCCACAGTGTTTGCCATTAAAAAGCTCCATCTCTAGTGGAAAATTTAAAAGGCGAATGTCCATTAAAATGTTGCTGCCTGCTCTATCATGTAGAGTAATTCAATTGCATGAAGTAACTGTTTAACAGATACACTAAAATTATGAAGCTCCAGTAGACCTTCCATATATAAATGCACTTTACACAAACATCCATGTTATATTGTTGATCATACACCCATAAGTAAATGAACTGTATATGTGTTTGCAAGATTTTCATAATAGAATACAGATTTTGACATTTTGTCTTAAATGAGATTAATACAAAATGTTGGGAGCAAAGGCCTCAGTAGCAATACCAAACTACATTCTCATCTCCAGCCTACGATTCAAGAGCAGGAGGAAGAAGGGAGGTTATCACTATTCCCAGATACTGAGCATGCAGTCATGGTCTAAAATATTCAGATCTCATAGAAGTACTTAGCTGTTAGTCACTCCACATCATGAAACATCTGTTATTCATGATTTAGTCTCATGATTTAGAAGCCAAACAGTTAGTAGGTGATTTATCTAGAGTCACTTGGATCTGGCTGACTAAATGCTAAAATCACTCCTTCTGAAATTACACGTTTATTCTGAGACCATCCCTGTTGTGACTCACTAATATACAGTCATCTGTTCTCCAGGAAGTCTGAGTGATATATAAAGAGCCACTTTTGCAGAAGATGGACAACTCAGTTTCTTTAAGGTTTTTAATTAAAAGTGTAGATGATTTCTTGTTCCCTAAAAAACAAACTTGGAATAGTTGAAGATGCATATAGTTAAGGACTGCCAGCACCACGGATGCACCAGCAGGCTCTGATTGCTCTCACCAGCCTGTAACCATCTTCCTCTGCGATCCTCCTTTGCAACCTCTCCCCCATCCTTGGGCTGCCCTGGTCACAGGAGTGCAGCCTGATCATTAACCTTATGTTTCCCTGCAAGGAGGTACCCAAAGCTTGGGTGTAAGAACATGCTCAGGATTTTGGTGGGGAGGCAGGGGGCTGGGGGTTGCCGCCACCACTGCCATCTATGGATCATAATCCCAACACAGCTATGCTAAACATGGCATCCCCAAATCGTGGCCCTACCCTTACCACTGCTCTGCCTCCACGCTGAGCTCCCTGCAGCCCTGGGCCATGCCTCTGCCTCTGCCCCAGCCATGCAGCCCCCTGCAGCAGCACTCCCAGCTGAATGCTGTGGCTTTGCCAGCACCTTTGAGAAGAAGCAGAGGGAAACACCTTCATCCATAGGACCATTGTATCGACTGACTCTCAGGAAAGGAGGTGCCCTTTGGGTCAATCAGTGACTTGTTGCACCATAAATTAGCAGCCCTGGAGGAGTATTCCAGGCAATATCCAGCACCTGGGTTCATTTACCCCTTATCTCCCTTGAAGGGTGCTTATATTTTTCATATAAAATAAGACTGAGGGGGTGTGGTGGGTTGACCCTGGCTGAGGGCCAGGTGCCCACCAGAGCCGCTCTATCACTCCCCTCTTTCATTAGACAGGGGAGAAAAAGTACAATGAAAAAAAAACTTATGGCTCGAGATAAGGACAGGGAGAGATCATTCTCTAATTATCATCACGAGCAAAACAGACCGAACTTAGAGAGGGAATTCATCTTATTTATTACTAAGCAAAACAGAGTAGAGGAATGAGAAATAAAACCAAATCTTAAAACACCTCCCCCCACCCCTCCCATCTTCCCGGGCTCAACTTCACTCCCGGCTTCAACCTCCGCCCCCCTCAGCGGCACAGGGGGACGGGGAATGGGGGTTACAGTCAGTTCATCACACGTTGTTTCTGCCGCTTCTTCATCCTCAGGGCGAGGACTCCTCTCATCGTTGCCCTGCTCCAGCGTGGGGTCCCTCTCACGGGAGACAGTCCTTCACGACCTTCTCCAACGCGAGTCTCCTCCACGGGGTGCAGACCTTCAGGAGCAAACTGCTCCAGCGTGGGTCCCCCACGGGGTCACACGTCCTGCCAGCAAACCTGCTCTGGCGTGGGCTCCTCTCTCCACGGATCCACAGGTCCTGCCAGGAGCTTGCTCCAGCGCTGGCTTCCCACGGGGTCACAACCTCCTTCAGGTGTCTCCACCTGCTCCGGCGTGGGGTCCTCCACGGGCTGCAGGTGGAATCTCTACACCCCCTCATCCTTCCTCCATGGGCTGCAGGGGGACAGCCTGCTTCACCATGGTCTTCACCACAAGCTGCAGGGGAATCTCTGCTCCAGCGCCTGGAGCACCTCCTGCCCCTCCTTCTGCACTGACCTTGGTGTCTGCAGAGTTTCTTACATCTTCTCACTCCTCTCTCTGGCTGCAAAAGCTCTCTCTAACTGTTTTTTTCTCTTTCTTAAATATGTTATCACAGAGGTGCTGATTGGCTTGGCCTTGGCCAGCGGCGGGTCCATCTTGGAGCCGGCTGGCATTGGCTCTGTCAGACACAGGGGAAGCCTCTGGCAGCTTCTCACAGAAGCCACCCCTGTAGCCCCCCTGCTACCAAAACCTTGCCACACAAAACCAACACAAGGGGAGAGGAGAGAGTTTGCAGAATATTACACAGAAAGACAGTTACAGGTGGTCAGGATGACCAGAGACTGCTGATACACACAGAATCCTGACAAGAACATTTGTATAAAATAACCCTTAATGATTCAAAACTAATACCTTCCGGCAGGGTGATTGCGCATGCATGTTGTTCTCCACCAAAACCTGTGCTGCATACCAACTACAGAGATTGCATAGTTTATTGTTTAACTGTAGCGTTTTTCTCTGTAGTCTCTCACCACAAGAGCGATGGAAAGCAAGATTATTTCATTAAATAGCAGCTAGAGTATTTTCTGCATATATCTCCACTCTGCATGTGTTCTTTCACCTATTTGTTGACTTCTGCAGGAAGCATAGTTTTCAAGCCAAATGGGAAAAGGATCACTTTTACTTATTCCTTGTTTGTACGTTGTCTACAGAGCTATGCTTTGATAGCAGAGGCCTTGATATACTTATGATTATTTCCTTTTTCTTTTTTTTTTTTTTAAAGAAACATCACAGAAGGGATAAAAGATGAGAGCTCAAAACTATTGTGTGATGCACTAATGAAAGATAGCACCTCCATTGCACACTAAACTGAGAGTTGGAGTCTTTCAATCTACACACTGAAGTATTAGAATATTGCTTCAAGTTTATACTAAAAAAACCCCAACTGTTCTGAATTATTGTACATTTAAGTCGTCATCAAGTTAACTTTAGGTATTAAAAACTCATAGGTATATTTTCTAATTTATGCAGTAAACCAAATGTATTTGCTTGAATAAAATACAGCAAGAAAACACAAGGAACCTAAGTTATCTCACTACTCTTGTTCACAGTACTTGTATTTTATTCACTCAGTCCGACATACTCAAGGTGCACTGCCACCATCAGGTCAATCCAACCACCACAGGGGCTTCCACAGAGAGAGCAACTGCCCCTCCTGTTTCTTCGTCTTCCTTTATGGCAGCAGCAGCTTTTGTGCAGCCATGCAGTGAACTGAGCTGGGATGAAGATGCATGAAAACTGTTCCTCAGAAACAACCTACCACCCAGCTGACCAACCAACCTGCGTGGCCTCAAGGAGGCCAGAGCTGGGACTGGGGAAACAGCAGCAACTAGGAACTGAGGGTGGTAGGTGAGACCTTTTAGTTGGTGTCTACTCTTGCCTCAGATCCACAGTCTCACAGTGACAAGAGGGAATACCACGGAATGAGTTGTTGTGGTGAGGAAAGATTTAAATTATATATAAATGGCAGGGAGCATCTCCAGTGATTTGGACCAAAAGGAAGATCACATGCTCAAGTGATGTAAATTGACATAGTTCTTTTCAAAGAAGTGAAGTTCTTCATACTAACTAGAGGTTCAGGTTAAATTTTCTCTGCTCAGATCCACCAGCCTAACCCAGACAAGAGGTAAATTTCAGAAATGGTTATTAGTAAATTGAAATAAATCACTGGTTATCAATTTGTGTGTAGCTAACAGATGGCTGCATAATTTATTTTAAACTCAATGTATCTAAATTTCTTTGTTGCAATGATTGCTTTGTCTGTTAAAGCTGTAAAGTTTTTGGAACACAGATTTTTTATAACCTGGATATGCAGGAAGCTACACATGCTTTGGCATTTGAAATATTTTTAAATCAGCAACTCTGATGTGAAAAATAAAAATGCATAGAATATATTAAAAGAAGATCTGTCTTCTGCATGCAAGCTCAGTGTAAGAAACCTCTTCTGAATACTGGGTTTACCCCAACTACACATAACATCACTGGTTTTGGACCTGGGAATACTGAGAAAGCTAAATAGGTCATAAAATGCTGTTATTTTCTACATTAGTCCTGTAACTCAAGAATACTTTGTCCTCAAAAGAATTGATCAAAGTAGAAAATTACGAAATCAGAGAAAATAGCCTCCGGAGACTATGATATGAATTAATAATGTCCTTGTTGTATCAAATGTCTGTGAGATGGTGTGATTTTATATTAACTCTTCTTAAGAATGCTTTAAATAAGTAAACACCAGAGCAGATTAAAATACAAGACAAAATAAAAATATTAATTAAAAACATAAGGTGAAACATTATTTATGAACTTTCCTAAACTTAACAGTGATTATGAGCGTCTGACATCAATTATGCATGCAACATCACACAGTCAATCTGAAACTGCAATATGTAAAAGTGCATCTAGAAATAGCTTGAAAGAGCCTCTCTGTGTGAATAAACTTTATACATCAGCATGCCTTCTGGTTAGGAGCCAAAAGTCATAGGTTGGAAGAATAATTCAATTTCATTGTCTAAGAACTGGTGCTACTTACTCAGCTTTCTCTGATTAGGTGAAAGAGAAAACTCAACAGAATATAACAGTTATAGTCAGTAATAATGAATATAAATTGAAACTCAGCTAAGTGTTTAGTGGTTAAACTAAAGTACAGCAGTGGAGTAGAAGCAGCTTCTGGAGTACCACAACCGGTAGATAAAAACCTTTGTTTGGTTTGTTGTTTGTGCTTGCTTGCTTGTTTGTTTGTTTTGCATTCACACTTATCATTAAGGGAAGAGAGGACTATCTTGAATTAAAGTTCAGAAAGTCTGTCAAAGTGAATAATTTTCCTAGAAGCACAGAAAGCTGCACAACTGAAGACCACAAGGTATTACAGAAGACAAGAGCTCAGTAGTATTAAGAAAAGGCTGCAACAATAAGAACAGGATATTCTCTTTTTTGCTTTCTATGGTGAGATGAGCACCAGATATCCTCAAAGGCTGATCTTATAAGGCTAAGTCCCACAATCTCCCTATGCCACAGAAAATCCCTAAATTATTAGAGAGGGTTTGATAGTCTCTGTACTGAATTTCCATGATGACAATGGAATTTGAATTCATTCTTAAAGAGGAGAGTTCAGTTGAGTGCTATGCTGAAATGGATTTAAAAAAAATTATGAATTTGCCATTGACAATATCCATGCAATGACTTATACACAATAAAGCTTGTTAGTATTCTCTCTGAGTCATATAGAACAATTTTTATTTTAATCCATAATAGTGTTTTCAGGATAGCTTTTTCACCTTTCGTCATGAAGGAAAATTGTCTTTCTGGACAGGAAAGCTATATGAAACTCATTCAACATTCAACACCAAGTATCATATAAATATTAGAAAGAATAGGAAATAAGAGAACTTTGTACACAGCTTCACAAATGTTGCAACATAGTCATGGCAGGCCCAAGACAAAAATATTGAATGCAAAGGTGCTAGCAGGCTATAACTCAAAGACGCTGAGCTCTGCCTGCTAGCCAGTTTTATGAGCCATCCTGACAACAGCAACAAGGGCTACCAAACACATAATATTTACAGAAAAATATCACCTTGGAATGGATACAAGCATAACTCTGACAAAACTACAGAAGCTATATAAAGATTAATAGTCATTAGGGGAATAAAGAGAGATGTGTATACAGTGAATAAAACAAGTGTATGGAAAATGAAGCATGATATTAAATGGAGCACCGAAATCTGACAAATTGATTAGAATAAACTATGGATAAAGAATAATGAAGAAAACAGAAGCTGAAAAGAAATATTTAGAACATACAGAAATGATAAAAGGTAAAAGATTTGAGAAGACAATGTTCCTACAACTGTAGTATGTCTGCACGGTGTGATGTGGAGCGAGGATTTGCCTTTATTTTTGTTAACGTGGGCAAAAAACTAGAACAAGCTTGGTATGTCAAGGACAGACACTGGAACGGAGCAAATACTGCAGTTTGAAACTGTTGTGACCACAAGAGTTGTTATGATTCTTGTAAAGACATTCTTGGAAGCCTAAGTTGTGCCCCATGAAAGAGCAGCCCAGCATGTGCTTCACCCTCCGCATCACCTATCTGAATTGCAGGCAGCAGTGCCGAAAGAAAACAGACTTCACAAGACTTCATGGAAGGCAAAGAGCAGAACAAGATAAGACTTTCATGAACGCAGTTTCTCATCACATGAGTAAATCTCATCACTGCCTAGGTGGCATTTCTCTAATGAGTGCAGTATGTACTTTCTGAGGTTATACAGGGGAAACCATTATCTTTCCCACCACATTTTCATAATTGTCTTTAATTAAGACATTTTTTTCCATTATATACTTGCCCTTCCATGTCTGTCACTTATTACAGGTCACAGAAGTTACATAATATGTTTTGTCCCTCCATCTCACCTGATAGCTTTCTAGACAAGAAGACACATGACGTTAAGACTGATATTGAATAATGCCATACAACTTTTCAATCTTGAACATCTTAGATTAGAAAGTAGTTTTTCATGCCAGCAAGCAGATAAAAGTTGGCTTAGTCAGTAACTACAAGGAGCCTGCTTAGGACCTAACTTTGTTTAAAAGCTTTTTCTCTCAAAGGGAAAGTAAAAATCATGGAATTAAAAATGCTATTTATGAGAAATTTCTCAAACATAACTTCAATATATGCTTCATCTTAATCAACTTTTTTTTTTTTTTTCCCAAAATCTGAGATATTAAGGCTGGCTATTTCAACAGTTGCAAAAATGATTTTAGAATTCTTTTTGGCATCATATTCTCTTTGTGCAGGTACTTTTTAGGTCAACTACTCATCTCAGACACACTACTTTTTAATGTTCTTTACAGAATGAAGAACTGAAGATTCAGTAAGAAAACCTTTCCTATACATAAATCTTTTTATCTAAGAAAATAATATAATTTGGTTGTTTGTAAAAAACATGAATTATATTTACCACAACTCTTGGTCTCTGTGCTGCCTTCAAATTTCTAGTCTGTAATTAATTTACTGAAATAAAACTTGTAGCATGGTGCAATGGAAAAGTGTATAGGTTTGTAAAAGGTGAAAACCATTATAAATCCTGATCTTTCAAACAATAGAGACCCCAATATGCAAGATGAAAAATAATATTTGTGATTCAGCCTTTTGTTGAAGCATAAACATTCTGGCAGTTAAAGACTATTCATAAATGAAGACTACATCCAGAATGCTCTGAGTGGTGATCATGCATACACTCTGCTCCTAACTCTTTTTTTCCAGAATTAAGCATAATTCCACGAAGATTTTTTTTAAAAAAACCCACCAAAGTTCTATGTAAAATAATAAGCATACATTAAATCAATTAACATCAAATGAAAGACCTCTGTTCTGTGATTGGTAATGTTAAAATTTCTATTTCAACACATGAAAAAATTGTTTATTTTCACTTACTTTTGTTTATTCTAGAACACTTAGACCATTGATAATATAGCTGAGAAATTACAACAAATAAGATGAGAGCAAAACCACCCCCCACTGAGAGTTGCAAACTTTGCTAGTTTTCAGTAGAGCTCATTAGATTGGTAATTAACATAAAGCAATGCATAAAGAGCTCTCAGACGTTACTTGTTTTCCAAGGTGTTGGTTAAAACATTCCCAGTTCCTAGAATGACTAAAAAGCTGGGTTCAATAACAGTCCTAAGGGCATAAAACAGGAAGAAGGCAGAACTGGGGAACCTGAATTCAAAATCCAAATTCTCAGGTCCCCGTTCATCTGTCATCTAAGCCCAAAGTAAGCAAATTCTGTAAGTCACTGATGAATATTCCCCAGGGACCTGAGTTTCTGTCTATGCTTACCCTACTCTGAGCAGTGCTTTGCCTATCAATGGCCTTTAGAAAATAGTTAGGAGGAGTACAATCTCAAAGGCTCATTTTGTGTCACCTATGTTAAGCTCAATTGCCAAAAGGCAGCCAAGAATTAGTTGATGGCCTAAGTAAAATATTAATACTCTAATGAAAATACAAGTTACTATAAGTCCAATTACAATAACACTAACATTCATATGCCAAATTAATAAAGGAAAGACTCATTAATAGTATCTTCAAAACCATTACACAAAAACTCTTAGGAACACCTACCCTTTTCCTCTGCTGTTATGACCAGCTCCTGAAACCGCTCTGGGTGCAGGTAGTACTAAAAAAATCTCAAAGTATTGCTACACACAGCACATTTAGGTCCACTCAGGGCTACGGTAACACCTCTGATATCAGCTTAGATTTCACTAAAAGTTGTCACAACTTAAGCTCCTGTATAACTGTAGCACTTTATATGGAACACTGCAGCTGCTAAGTCAGTGAGTACTTTTGAAATCCTTCCCTTTTCTAAAGGATAGAGTACAAGCAATAATATTTCCAATAACAAATCACTCAAACATCATATTGTTGTGTTTTACTGTAATCCTCATCTTTGACCTTACTCTTTCTAAGACGGAGTGGTCATACAGCTTTTCTCTTATCTTAGGAGTGAACCTACTCACCAACACTGTAGATCTCATAGCTCATTTTCTGCCCCAATGGTAGTGTTCACTGGGAGTTGAGATAAGAAATATATTCAAATTCAATTATTTGATTATAATCTAATTACACAGACATCAAAATACAAACAAGATCTGAATACAATTTTACAAAACAATCATAATACAATCAGATTATTCCCACTTGCATCAACTAAAAAAATTAAATCAGCTAAATCCACACCATTTTTGCTGTTTATTTTTAAGGTCTGTTGAATTATACAAAGATAATAAACCCATCTCCTATAGGTACTGCACTGATTAGACAGAGTTAAATATCATGCTCATTCCTGAAATTTGAAAAGCACTTGCAACTAGTTGAGTTAATTCAGTAAGAATATGGAACTTATGAACCTTTGTGAACCCCAGGTATTCTACCTGAAGTTCAAAAAACATGTGAAACTGAGTTTTCATCTCAGTAAAGACAGGAATGAATCCAGCTTGCTAATGCAACATTATAAAGCTCTGATTCATCTTGCTGACAGAGAACATCTTATTTTATCCCTTACTGGCTGCCCAGGAGCCATATTATAATAAGTTCAAAGCTTACAAAAATCCCCAGGTTAATTTTTGCAATGTACCTGTTCCTCCCACTTCTAAACCATATCTTGTGTAAAGCACAAGCCAGGGGAGATGTGGTCTCCAAAGCACAACCTTAATTTATGCAGAAATGTCTATTCAAAGTCAAACAACTGTATAGATGTCTTTTGTTACCCAAAACAGTAGTGTTGCCCCACTCACAGCTCCCCAAACATAGTAAGAACAATTAAATGGCCTAGGAGGACTAATATGTCATTACCATGGAAAGTACAAGTTGTCTCTCAGGTATTATTTTCACATCTGTATAACTGTGTTTCTAGGAAGTCTTCCCTAGTGAGTCTGGTCTTTTCTACTTTTCAGAAAGCTCCTAAAAATATGTTTTGTGATTATACCATTATTTTTGGTACATGAATACAAATTCAGCATTAAAAATGTCTTGAGAGCCTCAATACTTTGGGGAATGACATCTTTTTTTCTATTATACACATGGAAATTATACTGTGATGATATACGAGATGCTGCTTCTTTCCCAGATTTGCCTTTTACAGGTTACTGAAAGAACACACAAGCAAGTTTATGTAGCTGACAGAATCATTACAACTTTGAAGAGAACTGTGTTATGCCTATAACTGTAGCAGCAGGAAGGGGCTACCGGTCTGTTTAGTCTAGCTAGAAAGTTGACATTAGCTTCACATGTGGTTTATATACAGAGCACCTGTGATTTATAGCTAAACTAAGGGCTGTTTCCAGGTCACGGTCATACCAAAGAGAAATATTTCACAGTGACCTCAGGATAGATGATTGCCCTCTGTGAGGATTAAGCCTATTACTGCTTCTAGCACACTGAACCACTGAACAGGTTAAAGCTATGAAGGTTGTCCTGGAAACAGAGTAAGCAGAAATCCTCTATCAAGGTCAACATTGTTCATGAGAGAAACATATCATTTGACTCTACCAGCCACATCTGAAATGCCTGTTCCTGCTTTCCTTATCGGAGCAGTAGGCAATCAGCTTTGTCATTAACCACACCAGTCCTAGCAATTGCCATATAACAGACCGACTTTGGGACCCAAAGAACTCTACTACAGCTCTTGTATTGACTGAGAACTACAGTCACAGGAATGAGTGATTCTGAAAGCACAAAGTATAGGATGTTTGAACCCTTTACTATTTTGTTTTTGAAGCCCTTATCTATCACGTTGTGATTCAGCATTCAGGTTGATTTGTTTTTGAAAAATGGTGTCATATAAAGAGTTTGCTATGATCCTGAATCCAAAAAGAGTTCCATCCAATTTAAGAAGCACCTCAGACTTTAAAGAGGTGATATTCAGAGTTACTGCTGGAAACATGAGACTGAGTCAAAAGTCAGCACCATTCTAAAATCACTTTGTCTAATTAAGAGTTAGGAGGAAGTGTAAAATAAAAATGGGTAGAGTTGGATAAGAGTAACATAGAGTAACAGTGATTTTTAAAGACTGAAATATAATAATAGTGAAATTTTATTTAAACAAAATGATCTGAGCTCTCTGTACTTGTTCAGTGCCATACAACATATAAATTTGAAAGCTCTCGGTATTCTCCCTTTGTCAGGCTGAAGTTAGAACAGATGACTCACATCCTGCACTAGGAACACTGTTCAGTATAAAACAGGCTGTCTTCACTAGTGAGGTGTAAAGGGGTTTTTTCCTCTAATCTTTCCATTAACTCAAACAATACTTCCTAGCTTTAACGATATGAAACCCACACCCTATACTCACAAGAGGTTCTGATAAGATGATTTCATCATACACACATAGCTCATTAATATTGTAATTCAGCTTCAGTCTTTGCCTTGATTTGGCCATTGTTTTATTCTACATATTCTTGTGATTATCCAGTAGCTTTAAGCTCTGCACTATGTTCCTTTTATCTTTTTTATTTTTACTTATTACTTTTTAAATAAAGAACATGAAGCAATCCAAATTTCCAATTCCCAATGTGGGACCATAGTTCTGAGGACTAAGCTGAATTAGGTGAGTTATCTGATTACCACTTGTCCCTCTTTCTAAATTAAAACTGCCATTCCTTACAGCTGGGTTTTAGATGATTACACATTCAGACTGTTACTAGGCTAAGCTCTAAACATTGCAAGGTGATGAATGACCTTAGCTCCCACCTCTCGCTTCTTCTGCTGCAAAATGCAGAAATGTCAATTCTGTTTAACAACAACAACAAAAACTTGAAGAAAAATTGTTTATATTTTGGAAGGAATGGGAGGAGAAGGAGGAGCAAGTCCCATCCCAGACTAATTGGTATTACAAAGAAGAGCACTCTCGCAGTGTGCTGAAGACCTAGGTTCAAGGCACTTCAAGCAGAGCTCTTCTCACTCTGACTCTTACTTACAACGAATATATTAAATAACTCAAATAGGCCAGGAGAGGGCAGAGAGATGAACAGTCGGATAGGTGGATACAGAGGCCTCCTGAAAGGGCACTCATTATTTTTTTACTAATTCCATTGCAAAGGCTCCTTATTTCAAGCACACTTTCATGCAACAGTGCAAGAACTGATCCAGCTGCTTATGTCCTGCTGCCAGGTGGTAGCATGGTGTGCTATCAGGCCTGAAGACCTGACTTTTCTATGTGGACTACTATGGCCATGTTAGACTATTAACTTTGTGGCGGTGCTATTGCTTTTAAGTCTTGCATGTCTCCTGTGTGAGACACGGCAGGGCTCATAAAATCTGACGCAAAGATGTCAGACTACAGCTACTGGCACTGTGGTACTAGAGGCAATGCCCAGGAGAGCCTGGCTCCTGCTTCCACCAGTGCAGCCCATGGAGGGGACCATGGGAGATGCTTGCAGGCTTTGTGGCAGAGAGGTGGGGTCACGCAGCTCCTTCTCATATTAACTCATATTATCTGTGAGAGGGGAAGTATTAAGGAATGAGTGCAGAAGGCCAAAACTTGACCTGTAGCTATACTAGCAAGATGACAACATGAGAAACTATAGGGCATTAAAGAGAGCAAAGAGGACTGTTGACTGCACTAACAAGACAGTAACGCAAGAAATGGCAGAAATGGGAAATATTAGAGATAGCAAAGTGGAGTGGTAGCTTCACAGAGTTGCTGACCCAAGGTAGTAATTGCCAGAGCAACCATGCCACACACACTGAATAAGACTGCAAAAATAGAATAAACAGAGGATGAGGTGTTTATCTGTGAAGGAAAGGGGATGTTAAAGGACAAGAACTTGGGAAAAGAGAAAGAAAAAAAGGGAATTTAAGGGATAGCAAACCATGTGATCTGGGCTATCCAGGGACTGTCAGGCAGCCTGATGCCTAAATTAGCACAGTGGAACAGGAACATGAACCCCTTGTGACTGTAGATGCATCTGATGTACACCCCGGGGTGGGGGGAGGGAGTGGGGAGGGACACCCTAATGTCAGCAAGAGCACTTCTGGTGGAGATGGATTGGACTCCCTAATCACCTTTGCTATGAGTGATGATAGTTAACAGTGCAGGGGGGGGCTTTTTCATATCCACAAAAATTTTACTGGTGAGATAAGGAAATAAAATACAAATGTGAAGAAAAGGCAAGACGGAGGTGTGGAAGACATGGATTTTAAAACTTATACATATCATTCCAAAGGGTATTGATCTAGCCATTATCCTCAGTAATAACCATAGGAACTTAAAGGAAGTAAGCTAGGCAAGTTTAAGTTACCAAATAAATAACAAAGATTAATTCTTAACAGGATTTCAATATTTCTCACTCTTCACCGTCCTCTCTGAAATCCCAGGAAGATTCAAAAATCACTACAGAAGATTAATATAGAATTGTATAATCAATCATCCTATGTCTGTAATTGTCACCAAACATCCTTCAACTTCTCAGACGTAGTGCTAGCTCCTGGAATGACAATCTTTCCTGAAGAATCAGTGGCATAACACAGCCACTTTCTAAGCTAAAAAGTAATTTGCTCTCCTTTCCATTGCCTGTGTATCTTTTTTTTTTTTTTCTGGACAGATTCTAAGGGTGGTTCACGTTAACGACTAAGTGACAAAGAAGAAAACATATTTATGACTTTCTTATTTACAGTCTGATCCATAGCAAAAAAGATATTAGAGAGAATATATAAAGAGAGGTATAAGGACAGGGCAACAAAGAAAAAAAGTCTGCTGTTTTAGAAAGACTCAGAGACATCAAGAAATTGCACTGTATTCTATAAAATAAAGATATATTAATTTTATCTATTAAAATCCTAATGACAAGTTAGATGTAAGTTTGAGTACTTTAGGCATATCCTAGGATCTCCAAAAATCAACTTCTCTTACAAACAGGATGTATGTTCAAGATGCTTTAGGGAAACAGTTCTCACTCTGAAGACTACTTTCCTTCGATGCAATACAGCTGGCCCAGAACAGTAGCAGATTAAAACCTATGTGTGAAAGGCAATGTAGAAATTTCCAAAGACAATTATCAAAGGAAAAGAAGGACTCAATTATTCACAATGTAAGTTTATGTTGTTACTTGATGTGTTACATATGACTCAGTTTAAAAAAAAAAAACACATGATAAACAATGCCTTAAGAAAATACTCTACCCAGAAAAGAAGACCAAAAAAATGGAAGGAAGTATGATAAAAGAGCTGGTGGAGCCTTTGTGAGGCAACCAGGGAAATGTCTGGCTGAAGGAAGAGGTAAGGATCAGGGGAGGAACTGGAAGACAAAGTCAGGCTGCCTGGTAAGACAAGGTTAAGTCCATTGGCAACAGTGAGTAAATCAAAAGACAAAAGTTAAATTAAATGGCAGAGTGAGTTAATGAAATGGCAACAATGAATTAAAAACAGGCCAAAACCCAAAAGGCAGCAATGGAAAAGTTAATCAAATGGCAACAGTGAGGTGAAAAGTGGCAGAGTTAATTAATGGCAGCACAAGTCAGACAGATAGTCAAATGGCAGGAAAAGATTAAAAACTGGCAATGCATATCAGCAGCAGATGACATGTAGATTGTGTGGAGAATCCAGAAGGTGGCTTTTGTACAAATGCTGTAATATCCCTTTGTAGGCGGCTGGAAAGGGTCTTCCCTGGCACCCAGCACAGCTTGGAGGAGCCAGAGATGGCCGCAGCTCGGCGCCTGCCGGGGCTGCGCACCGCAGCCTGCCCAGGAGGTACGGTGCAAACACCGCTCTGCTGTGGGGACTTGCTGCTTATTCCCCCAAGCAACAGGAGAGGTGAGAAGGTGAACTCACACTCCTGGGCACTGTTTTAGGAGGGACTGTAGTGCTGCAAACAAGACCTGTTTCAGCCTACCTCATGAAGCTAGGCTGTGCTTATTTATACAGCACCTTATAGCTAACAGGACAAGGACCACGAGTATTCATGGAGTATGCAGCAGCCAAGGTTGTATTTGCTTCCAGGAGATTAGGTTGATGTGTACCACAGACTAACTGCACAAACCACTGTAATAATATGCAAATAGCAATTAAAGGCAGGTTTACTTAACTATTCATTCATTCATTCATTCATTCATTCATTCATTCTGTGGCCTGCATAGGACCGAACAGCACCTCAGAGTGGTCCCTTCAATATTTTGGCTGTAGCTGACTGTTCATAAAATATCCAAATAATTCTATAGGGAGGAAAAATGGCACCAAATAGCATTTCTGATTTGGACACAAGTTCTTTAGAAAACAATCACATATTCCTTATTTTTCCCCTATTTTTTAATCTGGTTACTAATGTATGGACTTCCCATCTAGCCTGTGAGAACTTCATTTCTTTGAGAGCCATTGGTGAAAAATTTTGAAAGCCTTTTGAAAGGCCAAGTACACTAAAGCTCCTGTATCATTCCTATCAGCATGCTTTTGACTACAGTAAAAACCATAACAGACTTGCAAGCAATGACTTACTCTACAAAAAGCACATTTGTTGTTCCCAGCCTGTTGAATTATTTATATTTCCATTCATTGTTTTTTTACAGTTTCCACCAGCTTGCTTGAAACCATGACAGTTGCAAAAGCAAAGCCGACAGAGCTACAGTACACTAACAGCAGGTTGCAGTCAAGCATAATATTATTACTCATCTCATGTTCTCCAACCTTCGTACCAAAAAGTGAGACAAAACATAGGATGCTTTTTTGAAGAAGAAAACTCAAAGTAATGTATCAGTAAAATACATTAACTGTCATCCTCTGTGACTAAATATGGGCTTCCTACACACAAGAATTGCAGAAAGCCAAAGGTACAGAAGGGAACATGGGAAAAAGAGTTCTGGATTTTCTGCCTAGTGAGGTTCTATGATGAATGGTTTGTTCCACTGCTAACAAAAATTACCAGCTCCTTCTATGAAGAAACAAGCCTACCAAAACCAGAAATAAAAATAGATACGGTGTATGGCTAAACATAAAAGCCAGCATCTCTAGTAAAAAGAATGGCCAAGACCAACATTCCCATCACAAACTGTGCCAATCAGCACTTCCTATTCAAGGATGTGAACCTTGTCCATAAAACCATCAGTCAATCAGTACTTCGATACACACACTGCAGTGACCTTGTATATATTGAAGAAGCACATACTCATCTACCACAAAGCAGCTTAATAAAATCTGGTCTAATTATAATGAACATCAATGCAAACTATCCTCACTGAAGGTGACACATTTGAGCAATGAGCGATAAGAGGAGACCGGAGTGGACGAGGGTCGGGGGTCTGATCAGCTTCAGAACAGCTGGTAAAGACACACCTGTTAATTCTACACCAGAAAGGCTTTAGAAAGCAATAGTAAAGCTTACCGGGTCATCAGGATAGTAAAGATGAAACAGTTTAAAAGGGGCATGATAATGACATGTCTAATTTGCCTTTTCCAGCATTCAGGATATTATTGAACCACTGCTGCATCAACAAGAATCTTTACATTAAATCTTGTTCTGAGATTAAGAGATGACAGACAGTGCTTTAAAGTTACAAGTTCATACAGATTATTATATTTGTATGACAGCACAGCTTGAGCTCCCCATCTTTTAACATTAAAAAAAAAAAAAGATAACTGTCTTACAGTGTTACAGTGTAGGCCTGTTGTAAAATTAAAGAAAGTAAAAATTACATAATTATGGCTACTATATCCTAGAGCTACCACAAAAGCAACAAAGTGTGTCTTTGTTTTTCTGAAATGTTTGTAACTTTAAAAATAAAGCCATAAATTAAAAGAAAATGGGATATAGAAATAGTAGTCAATTTTTTGAGAAATTTCAGCTGTATTTTTTAGTAAAAAAAAAAGTCAGAGCTTTTGTTCTTAGGCATTTGTTTACACTCAAGGAAAAAAAGTGGCATTATGATTAAGTAAAATATCTGTAAAAATATTTGGATAATTAAAGTATCTATTATTTACTTAAAAACAGCATATGTCTGCTGCAATACTAATTACTGTTCATTGAACAAGAAGGAAAATCCCTTAGACATTCCTGACAACTGTGTTCAAACTATCATGCTAATAAAAATAAGACCTACACTTACAGGATGCAATTACATCACTTCTAGTTTTGTGTCAAAGAAAATTAGCTTGAAGCTAATTTTTCAACTTTCAGAAGCTTCCAGTAAGAGAGGAGGACTTGCTCACCTGGGTGCAGATGCTCCAGTGGAGCAAAGTGCCAGAGCTACTCAACCGCATGAGAACAATTTGAACAGCTGAGGACATGTCCCATGGAGGTAAATACTGGAAAATAGTAAGAGAGTTTTGAAGACATAGCTTTCCCATGACATTTCACCATATTTGCATTAAGGCAACGCTTCAAAGCTTAGCAATGCTTCTTTTCAAAATAACTGCCGTGTGCAATAGCCTTCTGTAAATGGAAAGATATTTACTGTTTAGCCGAGTCTTGAAATCCACCATCTCTAGTGGAAACTAGGAATGAAAATAAACTGTTCTGAGTAACCTTAACCCTTGCATATCATGCAGAGTCCTTCTGCAGTGTTCACTATTGTTTTGTGTAAATTTAGATTGAATTGTAGATTGCATATGAACCTCTGGGTATTCTTTATCCAGAATGCCTGCCAGAAGAATAGTTGTGTGTAATGTATGGATGCAAAGGAAAAACTGGAAGTACATTCCTGGTGAATTTTGAGGGGTCAAAGGAAACGGTAAGTGGGAATGGAGATGGGAAGACATAAAGCTTAGCCAAGACCTACTCTTTAAGTAAACCAACATAAATGCGATGAAAAGGTTCAGAAATGTTCATAGAAACAACTCCACGTGCAGACTTGAGAGCAGCAAACAGTAAAGCAATGATAGAGAGTTAAACCTAGGTTGATAATAGCAACATCGTCCAGCTGGAAAGTCACGGCAGGAGGCTGAAGAAGACAAAGTGGATGGGTGTTTTACATTTATTGCATTTTCTCAGTCTCAAATTCACTATTTTTAGTGTACCAATAAAGTCTCACCTTATCTAGACACATTTACTGTAAAACTTGTTGTATATGCTGATGTTTATGAGTATAATGTAAAGTGTTCAAAAAGCTCCACAAAAAGGCTATTTTAGTTCTGCTTGCTTTATACTGCTCCAAGTAATAAAAATATTATTGCATCTATAATCCTACATGTGATGGCAGCAGGGTGATCTCTTTAAAAAAAAAAAAGATATTTATATTCAGGATTCTTTTATGTCCCATATGCCTCTAAACAATAAACTAATAAACGCTTTGCTCAAGCTCAAAGCTTGATTGGGTCTAAGGAAAAATAATGAGATGTGCCAGCTCATGTTCCCGAAAGTCAAAATTAGATTTGATGCAGGCATCCTCTTTATCTTGACGTCTAATATACTAACTACACGGAGGGGAAAATAAAGTCATCAATGGACATGTGTCAGAAGATGAATGCTCTCTGAACTGTGTCATGGTTTAACCCCAGCTGGTAACTAAGCACCACACAACCGCTTGCTCACCCCTGCACCCACAGTGGGATGGGGAGGAGAATGGAAAAAACCTCATGGGTTGAGATAAAGACAGTTTAATAGGATAACAAAGGAAGATGATGACAATGACAATGATGACGATAATGATGATAATAATAATAATAATAATAATAACAAAAACCAATAAATAAAACAAGTGATGCACAAATGCAATTGCTCACCACCTGTAGAGGGAAAAAACCCCAATCTGGAGGATCCTGCCTCCCAGATAGCCCAGTTATATACTGAGCATGATGTCATATGTTATGGAATATCCCTTTGGTCAGTTGGGGTCAGCTGTCCCGGCTGTGTCCCCTCCCAGCTCCTTGTGCACCCCCAGCCAACTCGCTGGTGGGGTGGTGTGAGGAGCAGCAAAGGCCTTGGCTCTGTGTAAGCACTGCTCAGCAGGAACGAAAACATCCCTGTGTTATCAACACTGTTTTCAGCACAAATCCAAAACACAGCTCCATACCAGCTACTATGAATAAAATTAACTCTATCCCAGCCAACACCAGCACAACTGTTAATTAGTGCCTATAACTTGTAGTATTCATTTTTATTACAATCAGGGCTTTTTAGACACTGGTTGCATAAGTCTTGATTGCTTCATCTTTTTTTTTTTGGGGGGGCGGGGACAAGCAGACATTATATTTGTACTATTCTTCCCTTTGACACATCACCTTGAAAATGCATTATTTTGTTGTTTCTCATACAAACTCATGAAGTGAACAATACAGTGAAATCAGTTTTCAGTGTGATGATGGTACTTAAACTCCAGTCTTCAACACTCAAACTCGCCACATAGTACACACACAAGCTTGAGATTGTAATTCATGGATTTTCATCTTGTCGTTAACTAGAACAACTTGCCTTCATTTATGCTAATGTGAGCTGGACATAACCCTTAAATTATTTTTTTCACTTTCTTGTCTGTGAAATTGAGACGATACCCAGTTATTTTACATGCTTACTGGAAGAATTGATTAATAAAAACTTATCAGCGCATTTGAAATGACAAGATTTTTCAATACATTTTCCTATGTATTATTTTTCATATACAAGAGGAGTAGGTCCAGAGTGTAATATGAATACATAATAAAACAGGAATAGGAATCTTTTTTTCCTCATTTTCCCTCTTCTAAAATTCTTGGGAAAAGAAAAAAATGAGAAAAGAAAATGAAAACCCAATGTAACAGTACATTGAAAGAAAATGTTGTTTAGTGTCAGTTAATAAAAAAATATGGAATCTCTTCATAATTATGTTATCTACATAAGCTGGAATCCTCAGTACATTTGGACTTTAGAAGAATGATATACAATACTTGACTCAATGCTATTTTTCCATTAATATATGTGACTGCTTCTCTCTTTCCTCCTTCAGAACAAATCTAAAACCTCTCAATTACAAATCATCAAAAAACAAACATGAAGAGAGAACATGTCAAGGAAAGATTGATGTCTGAAAGTTTCTAGCATGACTTGCCACAAAGAAACATGGGATTTCTAGCATGTGTGAATTATGAAGGGCAGTAGATACAGGGTATTTTGGTCAGAAAAACCTCCATGTTTGATTCTATCAGTTGGCAGCCTGTGGCTGATGTAGCCGTATCTCTCTCCATTGTTGTTCTACTGCAGATAAATAAATTATCATTGCAGCAGAGTCATGTACCCTTAACACTAGTTACAGAGTATGTCTTTTTCAGTTCAGTGACTATTTAGTTATACATAATACATGAGTAGGATTATAGGAGAGAAAAAACACACAGACATGCATAATAAAAAAATACCCAAGCATGCAAAGTTGGCCAAAGGACTACTGTATATGCCTACACCCTTTTTGCATCATACTAGAGAAGCAGCAGCCCACAGCCTCAGCCACATGTGCAGCAGTTTCTGAGCCCCCTTTCTAGACCTCCTGGGAGCAACTTCTGGGATTTTCTGAGGACTCTGGTACTTTTGAAGATCTCCAAGAACCATGCCTCTGCTAGGAGAGGATAGCTACAGGAGGCTGTGACTGCTGGCAAGTTCCAGAAGCAAATGGAACTGCTGAGGACTGTTTGTGTGCTCAGCAATGGTGTTGATACCCTGCAGGGTATGATCTCCAACACCCTTTGAAGTAGCAGCTGCCCCCCACTACCCCAGCTACCCAGCACGCCAGAGACCTTGGATCAGCTAAGCTCCCGAGGGAGGATGCAGCTCTCCAGGTTTAGGACTACAGGAAGTGCATGGGGATATAACCAGAGTGAATCCAGCAAAGGTCCACTAAGATGACTGAAAGGTTGGAGCATCTGATATACAAGGGACATTTGGGACTATTTAGCCTGGAGCAGAACAGTCTTCAAGTGGGATCTTATCAGTTTGAGGGTTGTTAAACACTAGAATAGGTTGCCCAGAGACGTCATGGAGTCTTCGAGGATGGATACAGTTCTGGGCAACGTGCTCTGGCTGACCCTGCTCTGGGCAGGACATTGGACCAAGTGATCTCCAGAGGTACCTTCCTGCCTCAACTACTCTGTGACGGTAAGAAACTCATAGAGTTTCCATTGCATCAAACTTTGGTCTACTCTAGTACTCATGAAACTCCTGTTATCATCAGTTACAGTGATTATTTGTGTGTTTCTCTTCAGTCATTAAAGTGTGAAATGATGAAATTCATTATAAAATAATTAGAAAGCTATGTGACAGCCAGCCAGAGAGATGTTTTCATGGAATGATATTAATCTTCTTTATGGCATGAGGTGTGGGATAGGGGTTTTTGAAAGTCCAAGGCCTACTGAGCTACTGTTGGGCCTGAGTTTATTTCAGTAAGAATTCATACTGTCTGTCTGAGGTAGGTCTTGGAGCAAATGACCTGACAACTTTACCCAGGTTTCCTCTGGGAGATAGGTAATTTGTTCCAGAAGTCCTGTAGTGAGCAAGTATGACTGAAGCATAGATGCTGTAGGGAACAAGAACCTTGACAGAAATACGGAGCAAGGCAAATTGACAGTATGGACATACTCTTTCATAGAAAGCAGATTGCTGAAATGGATGTACAGAAACAGCTAAGCCACTTACAGATCACATGGTCTGAAAAGGCTTACATATACCAGTATGATTTTAGACAGTTCAAGCTACCATGGGGAATATTTGAAGAAAGAAGCTCAATCCATCACTTGTAGCATAACTAAATTGCTGTAAATACCAGTGCCTACTCCTTTGGGACTGACAGATTAGAAACAAAGCATAGCAACCTAAACACATGCCAGGAAGGAAGCGCCCTTGCTGTATGAAATATTCTGCCATAGTTAACACCAAGGTACTGTTTACACGGTGAGCTCTACTGTACAGATTTCTCAGCAATAAGTAAACAGTGTGATCAGTCAGAGGCATAGAAGCAGAACAGATCATATCTCTGCTTGTGTCTTTGGGGGATAGGTGGTTACCTAAGATGTCAAGTAGGCACACAGTTCAAGCCAGTGAAGGCAAGAAGGAAGATGTTAAAACAAAAAAGGCATGGTTACTACCATTTTAACTGACATGAATCCAAATCTGACACTATTTTAATATAGCCTAATTTATCATTTTCTATATTACATAGATAACTCCATTACCACATTAGATCAAGAAATTAGCACAATTTACATTACTTTTAAAATACACAATTCAACTCTGCTAGAGGTCAAGTGGAAATCTTAATATATTTTTGCCCTTTTCCAAAAATTTTGATACAGAATTTAGAAAATCAAAGATTCATATTATCAAAATTAACACTTAAAATTAGCAATAAATTGTTTTTCATAGTCAGATAAAATGAATAGTTACAAATTAGCTATATAACTTTTTATACTTTACCTTCAGTAAATAGTTTTGCCACTCAAACTAATAATAGATTTTCACAAGCAGGACCAACACAAGATACAATACATTACTGATGGAAATCAATAAAATCATTTGATAGATGATGGTAAAATCTGAACTCAAGTTCAGACAAAACTGGCAAACCTTGCCCCTGAAAGGGAAAAAACTGAAATGACTTGTTTTGATGGTGCCATGTACACAGCCAGGTTCATACATATGGAGAAAAACTTACTCTTCATTCTGGAGGTTTACCAAAGACTCACTAAAATATCATTAACGTGGTTAGTAGGAGACTATTTACTGTAGTGAAGTCTTTGGTGATCACTTACTGCTTCTCTATTAGGAACAGTAACTCTAATTGATAATCCCTATTCTATTAAACTATCTGGTTTTATATTTAATTTATAAATTGCTGTGTTATCTGGCTTCCCCTGGCAGGTATTAAGAGCAGTTCCCGAAGTTAAGGTGGCCAAACATAATCCATGCTCATTGAAAATATAATGAAAACTTTAGTAAGAACTTCAGGTTTATAAGAGAATGTGTCTGTCTCAGATACTACTAATGTCACCACAGAAATCAATCGTAATTCATGCCATGCTACTTTGCTCACTGTATTCCTGAATACTTTTGTTAATTCCTGTATGTGCTAATTTTCCCAAGCTCTTCACAGCAGTTTGTGAGTGATTAAGAGGGCAGCACTGAGACAATCACACAATAGTCTCAGTTCTTTTTGTTAATATTTTGTCAAATACATCATCATTCTTATCTTTACCATTTTCCTTTATCATTTCCACACTATGTTTGCAGTTCATTATTTTGACTATTTGTATCGCACTCTGATAGTTATTCAGTCTTTGACATTTTTGCTGTATGGAATTAGATAATCATCATTCTGTTTTCAGACTTGTCCAGTTTTGCCTTCTGAAATTCTTGTATATCACGGTTGTATTAACAATGTAATTAGGTAACATGTCAACATGTTGGCCCTTTGCATTATTCATCATTTGTCAAGCTATGATCCATCATCGTGGGAGCCTAGTGGGAGCTTTGAAACCACCTCATTTGATCGGCTTAATCAATTTGCTGCTGTAGATTAATGTTGCTATATGTCAGTGAAAAGCATGCAATTGAAAAGTATATCAAGTTTTACCCCAAATTCTCTGTTATTATAAATTTGCATATGGACTGATAAATGCATGCATGTGTATGTGTATAAATATCTGCATATCCACAGCAGGAATCAAATAGGACTTCTTTTGAAAATTGATTTGGGAGGAAAAAGACCTGCTTTCATACCAATCTCCCTTTGCTTAACATGCCAGGATCCCTTTCTATATTGTTACTATGGCGTACCACCCTATTCTGGCATATTTTGACTGTTACTTGTGTGTAACGCTCATGTACCATGATGATAGAGTACACACATATCATTGAAACAGCTGTTGTAGGCAAGATGAAGATTCAGTGCTACCAGTGTACAAGGAACAGCATATTGACATTGCTATATTGCTAGTCTTAATAAAAAAAGATTAAAAAGACAATTACTTAAACTATTTCTGTAACAATCTGATATCAGCAATATGCAATTACCAGTTGTATGAGTTCCCTTTAAATAATCTGAAACCATAAAGTCATTTTTAAGAGAGGAATCTGAGATATCCTTCTTGAGCTATTTTTTCCTCCTAATCTTTGGCACTTCAGCTCTTGTCCTCTTTGTAGGGTTAGTACTTTGTAAAGAGTTCCACCTTTTTTTTCCAGTATTTGGTCTGACATATTTAAAACTTACAGAATGATGTAGCCTGCAGTAAAGACATGCATTTGATAGGTGAGAGCTTATTAGGGTCTCTAGAATCCAGATTTGGTTTAAACTTGCTAAGCATTTGTTCTGAACAGTGTTCATCCTGATCTGCTCAAAGTCAGGATAAAAGGAATTAATTAATAAATTACATTTTAAAGGGAAAGGAAAACAACTTCTGTGAGATCACATAATTACTTATACAGTAATAGAAATAAACTTCTATTTTCCCATGCAAATGTTGTATATATGATGCTGCTTGGGTAAAGGCAGGGTAAATGGGTACTTTTTTGTATTTAGTATTGTAAAAAACAGGACTTTTCATTAATACGAAAATATTAAAAATAACTATCTCCTTGAAATAACACCTACAGCAGTCTTCTGACAAGTTGAGCAGAGTATTCCCAGAAAAACAAAACCAAAATCTCCTTCCTTGACATCCCCTACAGCATTCTCATGTGTGTCTGTGTGATTGAACATGACCGCTATCTTATGTACGAATTGTTCTAGACATGCACCTGATGGTGTGGCAATATGCAGCAAACAAAGATGACCAGCAAATGTCTCCAGACAACTGGAAAGATATCATTCTAAGCTCTGTGAACAATGCATGGTCCTTATCATTATGAGAGCACAAATGAAGAGTGAGATTAACTACCTAGTGTGAGACAGATGTATATGACTAAAACTAATTAAATATTTTTTTATTATTTTTTTTTACAGAAGATAAGAGCCAGAGAAAATTCCTTCTTTGTACTCAAGTGGAGAACTCAAAATGCTGGAGTAATCCTCTGGATGTTTGTGTGCATAATTTGAGAAAAGGAGGGCTTGCAGCCAGGGTTTATGCTTCTTTTGAAAAACATACAGAACACCTGATGGTAGACTTTTGGTGACTGGAAGAACTAGGTGATCCTTGGCTAGAATACTTTATGATCAATTATTGTGCGTTTTGATCTACAGGTCCTATCAAAAGCTCTCTTAAGACCTGAGCTGTGCAAAGAGATGAGAGAAAAAAGAGAGGAAAATTAATAGCTCAATAAAGTCCTCTTGAACCATATTTGAAATGGAACTAAGGATACGTTCTACAAATGTACCATAGATAAGCACTCAGATCAGCAGGTACCAATTAGTGAAGAAAAGCAGCAATTGTGTCTGATCTTTGCCCAAGAGTTCTGCTTGCCCTTGCACTCCCTTTTATGCCCATGCACTAGTTATCACTAATTGTTCAATCAATTGCTACTGCTCATTAACTCCTCTTCTGGCTATTGGTATAACAATGAAGGTATTACATCAAGCTGCAAGCTCATTTTTTTATGACATAAGTGTACATGGGGAGAAAATGGCAAGTACTTAAAACAATCTCATAATAGAAGCAAGCTAAGGTCACATTACTTCCTCTCCCTTTAAAATGTGCAATGGAAGACTTTGAATAACAGTTATCTAAATGACCTTAATTCTACGGTTTTCCAGCTTTAAAGTGTTTGATCTCCATTAGTCTATAAAACATACGTATATGTACACATACATACACATACACTTGTGTACAGATATGTGTAAGAATTCACATCAGAATATTTCATAAGATACTCAAACACACTAATTGGCCTATAATCATTCCCTCCTCTTCACATTTGAAATAATTAGAGATTTCATGTTCTGATCACTGTGAGGTGCTAATGACCTTTTTAAAAGAACAGTTGCAACCATCAGAGTTAATCATATAGTACTCTCTGGTTTTATAAAATTAGGCTAAGATGTTGAATAAACCTATATATTTAATACCCTATTCCACTCAAAGCTTGAAGAATCAGAAAAAAACCCAGAATATTCAAGTGAGAAGAGGAAAAAGCCTGCATTATGGGTTTACTGCATAGCCCCATATATCAATCTCTTGAAAAAAATTGGTTCTATGTATGCTGGGTTAACAATTCCATCTTTGCTTTTTTACTGTAAACTTTTTACAGCTTTATCTAATCATATCTACTAGCAATTAATATTCTTCACCATATTGCTTCTAAAATGAGATTTTAACTCTTTGGGGAGAGATCACAAACTTGATTTTTCTGTGTAAAGCATCTAGCACTTTTCTGTTCACTCTAAGTGCATAGAATGTGGTACTTTAAGCATGTTTATTCCACAGGACAGACATTTGTTAATTCATCACATATTAAATCAAATTAATTTCAAAATTTAACATCAACCCCTCAAAAAATCTGTTTCACACAGATTTCTAGTAGCTGAATGCAATTTACTATAAATCTTCTTTAGAAGTCTTTCAGAAAGCCTCAGGATATTTGAGTGCTATTGACTCCTAATGAATATGAACACCTATATCACTATGTTTTCAGACTACCTGGCATAATTGCTGGAAAGCCAAGGAATGAAATGGCTTATTCAAGAGTTGAAGGTGTCCATGCAGGTCTTAACACACTATCTCCTTATTTCTTTCTGCCCTTCAATAATTTTCTTCTATTTTAGCCTTCCCTTATGTTTGATAGATTCTGAAATGTCCAAAAATATATTCTCTTTCCAAATTTCATATTTTGCATCAAAGCTTTATTCTGCATAATTTCTCCTCTCTTGTACTAACAGTCTCTACTTGTCCTAATCAGAATTACTATCCTAGAGTTAATATTTAGTTTATATTATGAACTCTTTGAACTAGAAAGAAACTCAGCCTTTTAAGTGTTATGGTGACTTGCAGGAGCAGTAGCACAATATCCACTGACAGTCTAGGACATAAGAGATGGAAGGCATGTGGGGAGAAGCAGTTAGATGCCCTGCAGTCACTGAGAGTTCATTTCTGCCAGCCTAGCTATCACTGCACAGAACTAACTCTTTTGCAACAGAAAAATAACTGCTCTCCCTGCAGCCACACACACACCACTGCTATCTTAATGGCACGCTACAAACACCAGTACCTGAGGAACATGTTTAGTAAAGTAACAAAATTTAATAACTGGAAATAATGTTTCATGTATTTATTTAGTTTCATGATACAGTATTTTAAAACACTCCTGAATATTTCAAAATCATGTCACTACATCAGTCAAGTGGGAGATTTTCAAAATGGTAACTAAATCAGTACTTCAAATTTAGGAAGTATCAGTTCTAATTTAAAAGAAAAAAAAAAACCAAACAACTCACTATATTCGCTTTCCTACCTACCTGAATGAGCAGTAAAGCATAAGGAGTAAATATTAGTTAACCATTTTCTACATTTACAGCATTATTTAGCTGAGACATTGGAAGTATTATCATTAATCATTCAATAGCAAAACAGAAGTGTGTAACAATTAAAAATAAGTATACAAATGAAGCCTTGCATATCTCATCCGGCATACTTGTACCTTTTCTAGTTTGTAAATAGCAGTCAATGTGACAATTACAGGATAGGAGAGGTTTTTTACAAAGACATAATATTTAATAGTAGCCTAAAAAGCTGCTTGATTTTTCCAATTAGACCAATAATAAATCTTTCCTGTAAATCCTACATAATTATTTTGATACATATTTACAGAAAATTAAAACATTAATCTCTGGCAATACTTTAGACAAGGAAAATACATAATGTTCATTTTATGTAAGTATGTGAAGAGTTTAATGTACAGCACTGGTATTTAGTTATTAACTGTGGTCTTTATCTGTTGTTTGCATTACAGAAATTTGGTTATATGTGTGTAATGATTGCGAGCACACAGTAGAAAAAGGTGGAAAGAATCAGTGCCTCTCAGTGCTCCAATATCAAAAAACCCCCACAACCAAAACCACAAAGCCTCCCCTTTAAGTATCTTTTAATGGGAAAATTCATAATGCAGGGGGTTTTTTTCTAAAGAACAAGCATTTAAATAGTGTGCAAGATGAAATGAGCCTGAACCCTCTATTTCCCAATAGGCAGGAAAGCCTGCGTAACAGACCCTCTCCCCAGTAGCTTCATATCTCCTTTGTGCCAGGGAGCCCAGCACTGGACCCAGCACTCCAGATGTCTCTCACCAGTTCTCAGCAGAGGAAAGGGTCATCTCCCTCAATCTGCTGGCAACACTCCTCCTAATGCAGCCCAGAATACTCTTTATATCACATAATGTTGACTATTATCTAAAAAAGATATTCATCAACAATATCTAAAAAAGATATTCATCAACAACTAGATAGCGTTACGCATTTACAAATAAATGTTAGCACATGGAAAAAAAATACAGGAAGCTTAATACACATCTTATGCAAAACATTTTTTGTGCCCTTTTCTATCTAGACATTATATTGAATTAATATTGATGGCTGTGATGATTTCGACATTGCAGATCAGTGAATTAAGACATTTTTGAAACAGAGGACAAACATACTTTTTTATGAATTTGAGAAAATCTCTTAAGAAACTGAGAAACTGTAAAAGGTTTAGAAACCGATCTAAAACTTACATCAACATATTGGTCTACCTCCACAGAAGCACCGATATGCAAGGAAGATATTAGCATATCACACTAATAGTCTGTGTATATAACAAAACCCAACACCTTGTTCCCTGAACATCAGTTCACAAAAACAGTAGCCTTATATTTTCTGCTTCTTTCATCAATTATTGTGCTGGTCTTTTTAATTTAGTTTCCATAAACATTCAAATCTAGCTACAGCGCTAAGACAACTGTCGGGACAGACTTAAAAAGTGGACATATCTACAAGTCACAGGAGTCACTAAAGCTCTCACAGGTGTAGTGACTTGACTTTTTGTCACCTGTCCTCAGTGTGATCCTTCCCACTCCTGCGCCTTGGCTTCCCAATTATTATCACACATGTTTTGTCCAGAGACTATAGAAATTAAAAGTAAGTTCTGTGTCATAAAGTGGACAACTGGGGAGAACTCTGAGCCAGTGCCAAACAAAGTACTAAAGGCAATAAGTATAGCAGAGCTGTATCAGTGTGGAGCTAATTATCTCTGCTGGGACACTCAGCTAATCAGCATAACTGTCAGGCCATGCTACTGCAGTTGCACAGTTTTTGCAAATTAAGCGACTGTGCCTGTGCAGAACTGTACTTGCTTGGACCTCTCTGGGAGGACCACACAGCATCATGCTGACCTGCAACTCAGCCTTGGAGTTCCTTAATGGTTCAGAAATGCTTTGAGGAAATCAGAAGGAAGATGCTTTACTGCCACAATGGATTATTACAACTTATTTTTGAACTTAAGAAGGAGTTCTTCACAGCGTATTCTTGCAGTTTCAATCAGCTCAGATTATATCTTTATTAACAAAAGGTCTGGGCTTCTCTTTCTGACACAGCATGCCCTGACTGAGTACTTAAGCTTTAGAAATCAGGTTTTCCATATTTTTAAAAAGAAAATTTATTTCTATTCCACCTATCCATATGTCTGAGCTTAAAAATACTGAGCTGAAATTTCACTAGAACAATTTGCTTGACATTTGGAAAAAATTGCTCTACTGATTTCAGCTTTATTATTCTGTGTTAAGGGTTTGATTTTATGAAGCCAAATAAATGATTGGGCAGTGGTAGTTGGAATCAGAGCAAATCCTCTGTGCCCTTCAGACCTTTGAGATTAATGTTTTGACAAAGAATTCACTGCCACAAAATATATGCAAAAGTATGCCAGGCATCTATCCCTGTGCACAAAACGAAACACTTAATACTGTTAAGCTCTGGGTTAGTAGTCCTGTCCTTGAAACAGACAGAAACATGACAAATTTGAGGACCGTAATTATTATAAGTCTGTTACTCAAAGTTTCTTTGACTCTGGCTTTGTTTTTCATTGCAAATATATACCTGCGCAAGTGGTCCTCTGTATGCTAATTACTGTCCTTCTGCTGCTTTGTTGCAATTTTTAAGTAATCCATGAATTTGAATTAAATCTCTTTTCTATATGTTCTTTCCTATCAGCTGACACATGCAGAAAAGGAAAGGTAATCATGCAAGCAATTTAACTTATTTGTAAGTAAAATAGTTAGTCTGAGTTACCGTTTTCTTGTCTAAACCATATGACTTGGTGCCTCTATTATGACAACACCACAAACCCATAAGGTTGATTTGTTTTCACGCAGAGCTTATTTAAAAATGTAGTATGCACTAGCTTTGTTATTTGTAGTGACTGCTGTGATTTGCGACTTGGTGAAGGTAACTCCAGAAGATGAGGCAGACACTATGTGATTGATAGTGAATTATGTCAATGCATTACCAAGAAAAGAAATGCTATCTGGCTTCACGTTACATGAAATGAGATTCAGATTTTTCACTTACCAGTTTAGATCTCTGATACTTTTATTTCATATATGTTTTAGGTACTCACAACATTTACAGGTGATATTTCAAAAAAAAAGTGTAAGTAAGTGACTAATTGACAGTATGGGATTTTCTGAAGTTATTTTCACAAGTAATTTTAAAATAACAACTGTATGGACAAGATGGCAGTCATAATTTTAGGCCAATTGGTCTAACAATTTAAAATATTTCAGATACATACCAGACCACTAAATATGAACTCAGAAGGAAAAGAGATGTATTTACATCAGAAAGCCCTTTGAAAGGTTTTCAAGGTCCATTTGTGTCAAGTGCAAATTACATCTCTTACACTTATCATCACATTCACTGCTATTATTCATTAGCCTTTTAACAGCAATCACATCAATGTGAGAAACGTCAGCCTTACAGTCAGACAGCTTTTTCTGTTTCTATCATGCTTTCTGGTAGTGTACCCAATGTTTGTAACACAAAACCATGACGTGAGTTTTACCATTTCTCATAACATACCACATACTTCACCATCCTTATCCCAGCAATGTGTTGCTTACAAATGGAGAGAACTCATCTAAACTAAATCAGCAGTTAGGAGTTCATTCATTCTGTTTCATTTACTGTAAATGAGTTGTACTTTTAAAAGATCTTAGGTTGACTTCCCTTCTCTATCATTTATTTCCTAATGACCACTGAACTGGAGGCTCGGTACTTTGGTGTGTAAAGAGAAGCTAAGGCTCTTTCTACCTAAATTTAATAGAACAGGTAGGAGCCGTAAGACATTGCATATTATTGCTTAATTACCTGGCTGATTAACAGCTCATTATTTGCCTAAATGCTTATTTTCCATATCTCTCATTAACTGTATAATTGCTAAATTGCCATATGGCTTATACTTTGCTCATCTACTGCCCTTTCATTGGAAGCTGTACTCTTGTGCCTCTATAATGAATTTTTGTTGCCTTCATTCTTCTTCCCACATCAACAGAAATCCTTAATTTTACTGTTTTGCTATTCCTTGTTTCTCTCCAAACACTGCTTCTGCTTTTCATGTCCTTTCTCTGTATTGCTATTTCCATTCAATATAATTTAATTAAATTACGATTCCTTCTACATATTTTTTTCATTCCCCTACATTTTCTTCTCCTTTCTGTTGACCAATAGACCTGAAATAAGCTGCCCTAAGTTAAAAATGTTATATTAGGCTGATTTAAAAATGACTTTAAAAGTCCTTAGCTAGCTAATGTAAGAATCAAGTAAGGTAGTGTGAACTGCATAATTTATAACAAAATTAGAGTAAGGGATCTTTAGGGCTCAAGCAAAAGTCATGGTTAGCATGACAAGAAGCTGGGAGATTCTAGACATGAGGTCGGTAGCAGCCCTTCCAAGCTGTGCTATGATAGCATTTTCTGTTGTTCTTAGCTCCTGAGGTCAATTTACAGACAGGTAGAGCCAAGTACTGGTTTTAACAGGTGTAGGCAACCTGCAGTTTTTTCTACCTCCACAAAAAATCCTGCCAATTTCAAACAAACAACAAAGTAAAATAAAATACTTCTATCATGTTCTAGAAAGTGAGCAGGTAGTCTCTAAAGTAGCTTATGCATGCAAAATTGTCTAGAGAGTGTCAGAAAACCTGCCATGGAACAGTTAAACTGGTGTTCTAGGAGCAGAAAATGCTCTAGTTTGAGCAAGCATTGAATCCCTTACAGATTCAATATGCCTGCTTCTACTTCTCTTGTTGTAGATGTTATCTATGTGACTAACTTCATCACATCTTTTCTTTGTACATGCAGGTAGGCAAACATACCTCAATCTAACATAAAGTCTGCTTCAGTCCTGTTCTATGACATTTTTTTCTACTAAAGTCTTTTTAGAGAAATCAATCATTGCACTTCAAAAGTCCAAAATACATTGCCAGCTGAGGATTGAAACAGTGGTAGAATGTTACACATGTGGTATGTAACTACTCCAAGGTTTTTTTTGTTTACAAAATCCCATTAACCATCATTTCATCCCCCAAATCTCTTATTACATAAATAGATGCCTGACAGCCAGCCTAGCTGGTTTATGAAACCTCTATACTCCTATAACTCCATGCTAAGTCTCATCAGTACAAAATACTTGTTTACTGACCTGAACAAAGCAAACATTCTAAATTTTCCTTCTGTGGGATGTGCGTGCCAGTTGCAGACAGTTTTAAAGAAAAAAATATATGTGCAAAACTTCTGTTGTCCACACATACCTGCCCCACTGTGGTGGGTTGACCCTGGCTGAGGGCCAGGTGCCCACCAGAGCTGCTCTATCACTCCCCTCTTTCATTAGACAGGGGAGAAAAGGTACAATGAAAAAAAACCTTATGGCTCAAGATAAGGACAGGGAGAGATCATTCTCTAATTATCATCACGAGCAAAACAGACCGAACTTAGAGAGAGAATTCATCTTATTTATTACTAAGCAAAACAGAGTAGGGGAATGAGAAATAAAACCAAATCTTAAAACACCTCCCCCCACCCCTCCCATCTTCCCGGGCTCAACTTCACTCCCGGCTTCAACCTCCTCCCCCCCTCAGCGGCACAGGGGGACGGGGAGTGGGGGTTACGGTCAGTTCATCACACGTTGTCTCTGCCGCTTCTTCATCCTCAGGGCGAGGACTCCTTCCCCTGATCCAGCGTGGGGTCCCTCTCACGGGAGACAGTCCTTCACGACCTTCTCCAACGCGAGTCTCCTCCACGGGGTGCAGACCTTCAGGAGCAAACTGCTCCAGCGTGGGTCCCCCATGGGGTCACAAGTCCTGCCAGCAAACCTGCTCTGGCGTGGGCTCCTCTCTCCACGGATCCACAGGTCCTGCCAGGAGCTTGCTCCAGCGCTGGCTTCGCACGGGGTCACAGCCTCCTTCAGGTGTCTCCACCTGCTCTGGTGTGGGGTCCTCCACGGGCTGCAGGTGGAATCACTACACCCCCTCATCCTCCCTCCATGGGCTGCAGGGGGACAGCCTGCTTCACCATGGTCTTCACCATTGGCTGCAGGGGGATCTCTGCTCCGGCGCCTGGAGCACCTCCTGCCCCTCCTTCTGCACTGACCTTGGTGTCTGCAGAGTTTCTTACATCTTCTCACTCCTCTCTCTGGCTGCAAAAGCTCTCTCTAACTGTTTTTTTCTCTTTCTTAAATATGTTATCACAGAGGCGCTGATTGGCTTGGCCTTGGCCAGCGGCGGGTCCGTCTTGGAGCCGGCTGGCATTGGCTCTGTCAGGCACAGGGGAAGCTTCTAGCAGCTTCTCACAGAAGCCACCCCTGTAGCCCCCCCGCTACCAAAACCTTGCCACGCAAAACCAACACACCCACTAATCACAAGGGAAATTAGTTTACCTCCAGAAAATACTCATTCTGTTCCAGTCTGCCTACCTGAGCTTGTTGTATGAATTGACAGAGACAGACCTTGCTGAGAATTGCAATATACCACTAGGAAGTTTATTTGCAGAGAGCAGATATTTTATCAGTCTGACAATACTATTGAATTCAAAACCACAAACAATTTTAGTCTGTAACAAATTGAACATTGTGCAAACCTAAAATAGTTCTGGTTGAAAAGCCTATGCACTTTTTACCACTTACAATAATAAAATGAAGCAGTACTCATACGTTGTGGATCCTCATGTCATAGTGTCACCAAAATCCGGGAATAAACCTCGTAACACCAATGTAGTGTTAAAAGGCAGGCATTCTTTATTGCAGCATTGGATGCATGGGGGATAACTCCACCCAACGTGCATGCCAGGTGATCACCAACACACAGGTTATGTAGGATCAAAACATACATATTCAACATTTTTCTCAGAAAAGGCAGTCCTATGATAATAATTTCTTAGAATCCATTTCCATATTCTCCTCCCCATCACGCATGCTCAGTGATTTGAGTTGGTGGTCCTCAAGGCTCTCTGGTGGTCGTCAGTGGTCTCGCACCCGTGTCCGCTGGGTGACCCTCTTTTTGCAGGCATGCGCAGTATCCTTGTTGTAGGTGCACCTGTCCATAGCAACTTACTTCATAAGATTAGTATCTCCAAACCTATTGTTCAGTTTGGTAGGGACTGTACATGGAACATAGCAGCATTGTACCTTGCCATGGTCAGTTAGCTTCATTACCTAGTACCTTGGTTACAAACTAATTATCCTAACCTGATTCTATAGTTTCTGTTTCACAGCCCCTATCCCACGGTTACAATAGAAAGAAGAGTTTATCAGCATCTTTACCACCGGGTAGTAGTCCAAGAGGAAGGTTTGTGTCCCTATGCTTAATAAATTATTTTAATATCTGTTTCACAAAGAATTATGTGGATGCTACTCCTTGTGGCTGCAGGTACACACTCTCATTGCAACCCCTGCAATGCCATGGAGTCAAAATTCCCACCATGCTATACCATGCTAGATATACATATTGTACCCAGCATAGTGGGAGCATCCACAGGTATCAAGACATTCTCCAGTGAATTTTCTAGCTGTCACACCCCAAAGGGTGGTGTGGCCTGCCTGTCAGCCCCTTGCTCTTTCACATCAAAGCTCACAGCCCCATCCTTTTCTGCATGGTGTGCTTTCTTGGAAGTGACACATCACAGGCAGGACACACAGCCCACCCATGCACTGTCATGTCCTGACTGTCACATCCATCAGGCACCCGATGGAGGCTGCTGCCCCATTGCAGGGAAACCTCTGTGAGATACTCTTTTCAGTGCTGCCCACAGCACTCACGAGGCCACCATCCATGGGTGGCCATTTTGAACCCATCACACCCATGTGATCTCTGAGCAGCCTCAGATTAGCTGCCCATTTTCTTCTGCCACATGCAAAGTGGAGGCTGAGAGGCCCTACATCTGCCCTAGCCTGATGGGACATCCATGAAGTGTTTCTGGGGCAGCCTCTGAGCTTTGCATGGTGCTGCCAGGCTCAGGAGAATATTTACATGAAGACAATAAGGAAATCCCCAAAGGGAATCCCCATAATGACTGGGTGAACCAGAAGACCCATCCAATGGGCCTGTGAATCAGAAGCCATTTTGAAGAAAGCCTCACACGGCAGGGAAGGGGAACAGGGACTGTGCAGCTACCTCTGAGGCCATGGCAGGCTGCACGTGGGTGCCACGCACCTTTCCTTTTCCTCAGGTCGATGCTATTCCATGGAAAGTTTCAAAAATCTCCAGCAACTGACTGAGGAGGGAGAAGACCAGTGTGTGCCCTGTGCTGCCTCCAGCCCCGCAGCCATTTTTATACCTGGTGTCAGCCATGTCACAGACCCCCACTGTGGCGTGACCACCACTGACCTGATGTCCACTGTGACATAGCCACCATATCGCTAGTTTTCAGTGCCATGAGGTTGACATAAAGCCCAGCCCGCAACTTCCCAGGGAAGCAGGGCTGTGGCTCTTGATGCTTGCTTGAATGCACAGGGATAGACAAACCCCACAACGCAAGCCCATGGGGAGACATCGCCGTGGAGCACCAGCAATCCCTCCTGTCTGTGCAGGGGCACCTCTCACCTGGAGACTGCCATCACCTCGCTATCCCTCAACACCTCCCTTTGCCTCCCTCTTTGCTGGCTTTCTTTCTTCTAGGCTGCGAGGACACAAGAGATGCACAAGGGTCATGCGGAGTCACAGGGGGCACATTTCAGCCGTATTTTAATTTCATGTGAACCACCGTATCAGCAACTGGATGTCACACCAGGGTGGCTATGGAAGACAACAGCCCAAGCCAATACAGAGGTCTGAAGAGGCTGGATTTTAGTGATTTAACCTGTCTTTCCAGGCTTACATTCTTAGACTTTTTCCAGCAGAGTTTCATAATCATTCTAGTGGTTCTGAAACAACTTTCTAAATAAACTTAATGGTCTGAACGTAAAGTATTTGAACAGTTTCTTTTTCTCCTGTTACGAAATATTTTTTTCTCCAGTTGTTACTAACAGAATGTGAGGTTGACAATACAAACTTCTTGTCTTTTTAAATTGTGTATCAATATTTAACACTGTAAGAAAGACACTCTGTGATGGAATCATACAGAAAATAAGTTTCTTCTACAAATGTGAACTTACTCAAAATTTCTGCCTAATACTTGCTCAGCTTTTCTTCAGCTCTCTTGATTTTCTCATAACAGAGATTTTTGGAACTGAACTTCATATTAACTATGTGGCATTGATCACTTTGCTGCTAATCTCAGGAGAGAGTCAGCTGCTGCTCCCAACTATAAACACTGCATAGCAGAACCTGGATGAAAATCTGTACCTGATGTCAGCTGCCATCTCCATTATAACCAGTAAAGTTCAGATTAGCCAGAGAGGTAGCCCTTGATAAATATGCAGCAGGACAGTGAGTGAAAGTATGATGACAATGCATGAAAAGAGTGAATCTGTCCTAGCAATGGCATGTGCCTCTTCTGCTTCTTTTCAAATTTTTTTCCAGTTTGTCTTAGATAAAAATGGATAATGTGAGGTGAAAAACAGAGAATGAGAAAGTGGGAAGGCACATCATAAATCTCAACAGAATTCAATAAAATAGAGAGATTGCATATGAAGATTGCATGAGGTTAGAATTTAAAGGCAAAAATGACTGCATAGGAGGAAGTGAACTGTAATCTTCATTTGTAATTCTGGGACTGGAAAGTGGAATGTTTACGACAATATATTGCTGAAATACACCAGAAGCTTGGGAGACTTTTGAGAAGAAAGCTTATGAATAATAAAAGATAGATGTCTTGCCAGTAGGTACCAAACTGTCTACAATATATAAGAAAATGGAAGCCCAGGAATCTTCTAGGACTTTGCAAACTTGTAATAGCAATGTTCATATTGATACAAATGGGGAAGGGCTACAAAAATGGCATGTGTGGCTGACATCCATAGCAGCAGCTCATCAAGATCCTAGGAGATATCTACCTGCAAATTCCCAGGACAACTGGATCTGAAAGAGAGACAATGATTAAATCCTGGCAACTCACGGAGGTGGGACAGGAGACAGATTAACCACTGTTATCCCCTAACTGATCCCAGTGAGACACATCTAAAACCAGCACACTCCTAAGCAGAACCCAGAAATTGTGGGGAGGGGCTAAGAAATGGATGTTCCCTCATTCTCCATGTTATGGCAGCAACCCTGGGCAGACTGCCTGGGTAAGAGTGTCTTCATGCCCAAGTGCTCGGCTGACTGCTTACACAAATCAGGGTGTTGGTGGGTATGAGACTGTGAGTCTGAAATCAGTTGTGCTTTAAATTCATCTTTCCTTCCTGCAATGTATTGCACTGAGTCTCTGCATTATTTTTCATGGGGCGGTTGGGCAGTCATTATGTTTTCATGAGATTCTGAAAGATACAATACTGCAATAAGATGTAGCTGTATACATGTATATACATATATATGTATGAGATATGTATACTGTAATAAGCAATTCACCATTTTTTCATGCAATTATAACTTTATAACTTGTGAGATTAAATGAACCATCTGTCGAACTATAGGGCCCATCTCTAGTGCTAAAGTACAAAAGAAAACCAGCATTTCTAGGACTGAGTTGATCCCATCCTGACAGGCAGTCCTAAAATAGTCCAGATGAGTTGTAACTGCTCCAGCACAGAATTGAATCCCTCATGGTATCTTTCAGTACCACACTGTAGACAACTAAATTTAGATATCTAAATGTAGCAAAGCAATTATAAAGCATAAATATATCTATTTAGAGCCATTTTAGATGTCCTAGAATACCTGAGATATCTGCTTAGAGCTGCCATATGTGACAGGGGATCTATGCAAGATCTGTGAAGTGATATCTTGGGATGGCAGGACACCTTAGAATATCTAAAATGCTGCCTGACATCTAACTTTAAGCAATTAAATTATTCTGTACAGAGAGCGTTTAGCTACCAGCAGATAAATAATTGGTGTAATTTGGGAGTTTGTGGGATATTTGAGACATGCATGCAGACTAGACCATTACAATACAGCATTGTGTCCACTGTGCTGTTCTTGGGTGGGACTCTTAACAATACCTGAAGTGAAACTGCGGAGCCTATTTTCAGATACCTGAATCCTGCTTTGTGTATCTAGATGTTTACTGTGTCTGTAGACAGAGTCAATGCAGTTCTGGGCATCACAACTGGAATTAAAATAAATATTTTTTCCAATTTGAGATGCCCTTGCATATCCTGATACATGGCTGATCCAAAAGGGCAAGCATTTTCCTAGGTCCTATGTCTTATCTGCCAGTTTCGTGTATATTCATAGGACAACTGAAGTGATCACAGACAAGTACATAAAGCACCTGAATGCTCCCAGTGGCTTAGACGCGTAAATTTATTTGCCTGCACCCTCAGGCTGAATTCTGCCTGAGCAGGATAAGAACAACATTGATCCAAGAGAAGTGGCAGATGCCACCCTCCCCCCACCCTCTAGGGGATGTGGTGGCCATGTCACAGTGAGCAGCAGGTCTGTCATGGCCATGTCACAGCTGGCACAAGGGCCACAAAGTGGTGGCTGCCCCTGACTGAGAGGTTCCCCTGCACAGACAGGAGCAACAGCTGGTGCTGTGGCTTTTTGTCCATCCCAGTACATTTGAGCAGGCATCAAGAGCCACAGACGTGTTTCCCAGGGAATTTGTGGGCTGGGCCCCACATCAGCTCCTGCCTGGTTCATAGCCTGGCCCCAGCCATGTGGGCTGGCACCCTCAGGCAGGGAAGCATGCTGTGCCAGAACTCCAAGGGTTGGGGAATGCGAACGTGCCTAACTGCTATCATGAGGTCCAGCCCAAGATAGCAATTACCCCATCTCAGCAGTCCATGGCACTGCACAGGTTGCAGCAGCGGCAATGGCTGTTCAGGGTGGGTGACTGGCATATGCCCAGTCCTGAGCCCACGTTCTTCTGCCCAGGAGGTAGCAGAGGCTGCCTTGAGCAGACATGCTAACTTTTATATATACCAATGGTTTCCACTACTGGCTAATTGGCAAGACGGAATACACAAGAGCACAGATATAGGTACAAAAAGCATACGAAGCATTTCCTGTGATGCTGGATCCCTTCCATTGATCCAACATTTATATGCCTTCATTCTACAAAGGAGCCAAATTATAAAAAAAAAAAAAAAAAAAAAGATATTATCAGTACTGTGACTAACTCAGGAACACTGTCTCTGGAATACTGTTTCATTTGCACACCCTAACACATTCATAGGTTGCAGGAACAGTAAGTGTCTTGACCTGTGGGATAGCCATGGCTCACAGCATTTCTTCTTCTTTCCCTATTGCTACTCCCTTCATCCAACTCCAAAGGGAAAATCAGCTTTTTCTGCATGCATGTTGATGTGGTAGGGGATGCACACTGGCAAGCTTTCATGATTCTGAGCCTACCAGATCCTTGCCATTACAAAGTGTTTGGCACTGCTCTCCAATAGCTGCTGGCTTCAATCTTAGGGGAAAAAAAAGCTCAGGCAGCTTCAGCTTCATGATTGCCATAAAGAGAGGTAGGCATAGCTGCTTGTTCTGTCATGAACAGGCTGCCAACCCTGCAGGTGCTTTGGAGAACCCAAGAGCCAAAGCTCAGGTCCTGCTGAGACCTCACCTCATTTGTTACGAGGCCCTGGTGGAGACTTTTGAGTATTTTGACATCCTTCTCATAGAAGTGCATCTTCAGACAAGTCATGAGCAGGCACATGCTAGATGTCAGAAAACAACCAGCTCCAGAACAGGGATAAAGAGCAGTAAGGCAAAACATAGTTTTGCCAAGGCCAGAGTAGAGAACCTACGCTTTCTGTCCATGGAAACTTATCAGGAAAACTCTGTTTCAAAGCGTACAACTACGTTAAACTATGAACTTAGGTTGTGTTTGAGAGATGTTAAGAGTTAATAGAGAATGTATATAGTTTTAATGTAAAAACTGCTATTCCAAGGGTCTTGAGAATGTCTGTAACACAGGAAAATGTTTTGGTTCCCCATGCCAAAGACAAGGTAAAGGTATTTTACTGAACAAGTATTTTCTATTATAAAACTATTTTGATTATATTTTGCAGCAATATTTTTCATCAAATACAGTGAAAGATATATATATTTTAAAAATATACTTATTTCTTTAAAATGTCTTGAATTACCATATCATCGATAATTTAGGAGATAGATGGTGGGGAGACATAACTTCAGACACCTTTAGTACCTACATGCTCCCTATTTAAGTCTTGTCAGTTGACCTCAAGATAACATGAAGAGATGAGGCTCATTTACTCCCCAAAGCATGGCCTCCTATGGACTGGAACAGGGTGGTAAAAGAGAATGACAGAAAGTAAGGTATTTACAGTTCACCTTGATAAAGTCCTATTTAGATGTAGAAGAGAGAGATTTTGAAAAGCAGCCTCTGCCAAGTTTAGGACACCAGATGCCATATTGGAAAATTGCCTGGTTGTTCTGTGGAATTTGTAGGAAATGAAGGGGAAGGCCATTGCATCATGTGAAGGAGGACAGAGTTACAGAGAAAATAATTTGTGGGTACTTTATTGCATCATGATATACATACAGAGTGTGGCAATCGGATTCCCTTGAACCTGCTGTACTTGAATTTGTAACTTTAATATTCTTTCAAGATATTTGTTGAAAAAAATTGCTGCAAAATATTAATCAAAGGAGATTTATGATAGAAAATACTTGTTCAGGAAAACACCTTTAGGTGGATTTGCAGAACAAATATATTCCACACAAGAAGGTTTCTCCAAAATGAAAAAGATATTTCAGAAAAAAAAAATCCAATATACTTTCTAAGCAAGTATTTATATTCACTTTTTTTCATTACTGTTTTACATTGCCTTTTGAGATATTAGTAATGGCACATAATCTGACAAGCTACAGGGTGAGAGATTATATTGTAAGAAAATGGAAAAAACCCCCACGTACAACCTGTCCAAAATATTGCAGAAATGAGTAATTCTGGTCACATGAAGAATAGTCAAAGGGAAATTCTGACACTAGCTTCATGCTCAACAGGGTGGACAGATGACTTTCAGGAAATCTTTATGGACAGAAGAAGATGTTCAGCAGCCCAAATCTTTGTTTTCCTGTCTCCCTTCCAGCGAAGAAAATAGAAATGCTGGAATGCTTAGTATTTGGAGATTTTTACTTTCAGCCAGTAGAGATGAGTTATACTAAAAGAGCAATAATTTATGTTCATATTTGTTCTGCTTTCCAGAAAGCTGTTTTTAAAAATGGATTTTCTGACAGGACCACTAACATCAGATGAGCCTATTTATTCAGAAGCTGAATTATTTTTTCCCTACATTTAGAAGTTCTATATTTTTCATAGCACAGAAAATACACCACATGACTATTTTTACTTTCTATTGTGTGCAGTGGCATACCTGAAGTAGGAGAGACACGTGCCTGCTTACTTAACATACATCTTACCTACAGGATCTCAGAACATGGGGAACAAATTTGCAAAGTGGTCTTAACTTCTGAATTTTCAGATAGTAAAACACTCACATTCCCAATGCTAAGAAGACCCCATATAACAATTGAGGGGAAGAAAAAAAAAAAAAAAAAAAAAAAAAGATGTATGATGCAGGAATTGAAAATTTGAATCAACTAACTTGTTAGAATCTTATTCATGGTGCAGCTTTTGTGTCACTGTAAAGGACCACTTAGGACATTGCTGTTAGTACACTTTGAAGTGAAATAGCATATATACTTAAAAAAACCACTTTAGTCTGCAAAAAATAGCATTTTGTTGGAGAGATAATAGCTTTGGCTTAGTGGGGAAGTGGGGGTTAATTAACAGGAACAAAAAATTGTTCAATAATATTCCAACATAAAGAAAAGATTACAGCATGAACGTTTATGGATACCATGGACATGCAAATGACTTTTTAAACAGTTACAGCCAGTAAAATATGCAACTTGCAGTCTTTTACTTGTTAATGTGTAACTCACCTTTAAAAATCCAATAGTATAGTATAAACATGATCAAAAAGTCCATGACTGTGGAGTGATTGAATTATTTCTTAAAACACTTGATCGTGCAAATTGTGGCTGAAGACGTAAACAACTTTAGAGAACCATCTCATACCTACTAAGAGTTTTTCAGCGGTTCAACACCATCCTTAGAAAGGGACCACAGCTAAGCAGTAACAGCAGTTTATTAGAGTGACCCATGCAGCTCCACGACAAGTCAGAACTAAATATCAATCCTATTGGCCCTATTCCCGCATTAATACTACATAAGTAAACATAGAAATGAAAGAATATTTCTCATGTAGAATAGGGTAAAGGGGAAGAATACATCTTCTAGGGAATAAGCAGAGTACTCCAGCTGGTGAGGGAATCAAGACCACTTACCTCAAAGGTATTTAAAAAGGGAAAAATAATCCTAATAAAGATTTGTTTAGCAAGACTGAAGCATGAGAAGGAGCTCTCTCTCACTTAGCTATATTGAGTAAAATATGGTTATATGGAGAAGTGTACAAACTAGCACACTGTGCAGCTACAAGCTCAACATGGTTTACTTCTCTGTCATCAAAACACATCCACTGCATCACATCACTTCTCCATCTTTGGAAGGTCTGTCCATCTCAGGCCATGGAAAAATGATAGAAAAGACATTAGGAGTTTTATCTTCATCTTCACTGAAATTAATTAATATAGGTTCTACTAAATATTTAAATTTTTACTGGTGAATAATTTTAGTGTTAATATGCATTCGATTAATTTGTTTTACCTACTCATATTTACAAGTAAGTTGTGATTACTATGTATGAATCAATCTCTTTTGAATATGTACTTGCAATGCTCTAAGTGGATGCAGTTAGTGTGAACAGCACCACTTTTGGAGGCATTCTTTCATAATGAGTTGTAAAAGATAAGTTTTGAAATTGGTTTTCTTACCTTTCTTTTTTGTCATCCAGCTTTCTGTCTCTCTCCCCTTTCCACTTGGTCTGATAAAGGAAAATTTATTTGCTAACAGTCTTGAGATTGATGATAGGGCTTGTTTTGTACAAGATGACTCATTTCACCATAATGCTTTTAATTAACATCTCTGGTTCTTTGGGATGGGGGGGAGTAAATTTGAATCTGCCTTAGAGTTCATGAACATTTTGTTTGATCAGGATCTTTTAGCAGGAAAGAGAAATGCTATCAAATTGTTCATGGGCTTTATACACTTTGGGCTATACAGAACAATGATAAATCTTTCACACAAAGTATAAAGTCACTGTAAACTATTTTGCGTTATTTTATTTTTTAATAGACTCTCTGACTTTCATGGGACACTTGACATTTTCTTCATTTGTGTTGTCCCACTCATATTATGCCTCAGTTTAGCTGAAATCCAACCTTCACTCTGTAAACATGTATGGAAAAATCATTGCACTGAGTACTTTTATATGCACAATTAACAATTTTTAATTAGCAAAACTAGATTTCTACCAAAGGGGTAGGTTGTAGAGGGTGATATCAACAAAATAATTCACAATAATTCACAATAGATTTAATACATGAACTCACAGTCAAGATGTACATTTTCACATCATCTCAAAAAAATCCCAAGGGTAACAGTTGAATGCGCTAAGGCTAGAGCTATATTAGCAAGACCATGGGGTCTGATGGGATGGATGCACCACAAGTACTGAGGGAGCCGGGTGATATCATTGTTCATGCCAATTGGGAGAGTTACATGAAGACGGAAAAGGAAATGCTCATCCTGCCTTCAGGCAGGGCAGAAAGGAGGGCCCAGCAGACTAACTACAGACCTGTCAGTCTCACCTCAGTCCCTGGGAAGTGGGCAGAACAACTAATTTTGGAAACCATTTCCAGGCATGTAAAGGACAGGAAAGTCATCAGTAGTAGTCAGCAAGGATTCACAAAAGTGAAGTCACGCTTGACCAACTTGATAAACTTCAATGATGAGATGAACCGGCCTAGTAGATGAGGGGAGAACAGTGGATATTTTCTACCTTGACATCAGTAAAGTTTTCATAGAATAATCTGGGTTGGAAGGTGTCCCATCCCACTTGGTGAGTTAGGGTGAGGTTAACTTTTTAATTCTCTGCACAGTAATCAGGAGTAACGACAATTACTCTAAAGGTTCAAACAAATCACAAATTTACTTAAAATTCAGCAGAACTACGAAGGATAGTGGCTTGGCAAAAGTTATAACAATACTTAAAACTTAGCAGAACTATGAAAGGTAATGGCTTAGCAAAACTTGTGACGGTATTATCTTAATGTGCTGAAAATGAAGTTAGAGACAAAGAGAGTGATAGAGAGGAAAAGAAAGAGAGAAAGAAAAAGACAGAGAGAGAAAAGATATCACCACCCTTGGATCCAGAGATGTTGTCTGCTTGTAGTTGTAGTCCTCAGGTAGTGGGCACGTGCCGAGAGCTTGCGTTTCCCCTTTTTATGACCCAAAATGCTCCACATAGGCCAGGGTCTGTCATCATGGAGCAGGCTCAGTATACGCTCAGGAATGTTCCAGAAATGAGTCGGTGGGTTGTGGGGCTCTTGGGGGTCTCACTGTCCGTCCGTCCCCACTTCGGGGTTGACTGAGTGGTGGCCTTTCACGGGCACGCACACGCAGGACACAGATGGTCTTTTGTCTGCATGTCTCAGGAATAGGGGAAGGGGCTCACAAGACAGTGTCCTGCCTCCGCAGGTTCTGTCCTTGGCTGAGATGGATGTCTGTGCCATTCCCTCAACATTCCCTTGACATTCCCTTGTTATCAGTTTATCCCTGCTTGGGTCAAGACGGATGTTTACAACATTCACTTGTTATCAGGGCCTTACAAAAGGGACCTTTAAAGATCATATAATTCCAATCTCCTTTCCATGGGCTGGGATATCTTTCACTAGATTGGTTTGCTGAAAGTCCTGTCCAACCTGACCTTGAACACTTCCAGGCATGAGGCATTCACAGTGTCTCAGGGTAACCTGTTCCAAAGTCTCAGCAACCTCATTGTAAAAAAAAATCTTCTTAATTTCCAGTCTAAATCCTCTTCCACTTTAAAACTGTTGCCCCTTGTCCTGCCACTACAGGGCCTACTAAAAAGTCTGTCCCCATCTTTCTTATAAGACTCCTTTAACTACTGAAAGGCTACAATAAGGTGTCCCTGGAGCCTTCTCCTCTCCAGACTAAAAAAACCCCAACTGTCTCAGCCTGTATTTCATCGGAGATGTGTTCTAGCCCTCTGACCATTTCTGTGGTCCTCCTCTGGACCCACTCGAACAGGTCCATGTGTTTCTGGTGCTGGGGACTACAGATCTGGATGCAGTACGCCAGGTGAGGTCTCACGAGAGCAGAGTAGAGGGGGAGAATCAGCTGCTTTTTCATGCAGCCCAGGATACAGTTGGCTTTCCGGGCTGCGAGCACACATTGCCAGCTCATGTCCAATGATTTTGTTAACCAGTATCCCCAAGTCCTTCTCTACAGGGCTACTCTCAATCCATTCATCCCCCCAGTCTGTACTGATATTGGGGGTTGCCCAGGACCAAGTGAAGGACCTTGCACTTGGCCTTGTTGAACTTCATGAGGTCTGCACAGGCCCACTCCTCAAGCCTATCAAAGTCCCTCTGGATGGCATCCCTTCCCTCTAACGAATCAACTGCACCATGCAGCTTGGTGTCATCTGCAAACTTGCTGAGGGTGCACTCAATCCCACTATGTTATTAATGAAGATATTAAATATTAAATAGCATTTAATATCCCTTGAGGGACACCACTCATTATTGATTTCCATTTGGACATTAACTGTTGACTGTAACACTGCGACCATCCAGCCAGTTCCTTATCCATCTCTCTCCAATTTAGCAGCAAGAATGTTGTGGGGGACTGTGTCAGCACTGTCTCCCATAAGATCCTCCTATAGAAGCTGCTGAAGTACCAGCTCGTTGAGCAGGCGATGAGGTGGATTGAAAACTGCCTGAAAGGCCAGGCCCAGTGGGTGGTGATCAGTGGCAGCAGCAGTGTATCCCAGGGGGCAATACCGGCTCCAATTCTGTTCAACATCTTCATCAATGATCTGGATGATGGGGCAGAGTGTACCCTAAGGAACTTTGCTGATAATACAAAACTAGGAAGAGTGGCTGATACACGAGAGGGTCAGGCTGCCATCCAGAGAGACCTTGGCAGGGTGGAGAAATGGGCTGAGAAGAACCCCATGAAGTTCAACAACAGGATGTGCAAAGTCCTGCACCTGGCAAGGAACAATCCCATGCACCAGTATATGCTGGGACCTGCCTAGTTGGAAAGCAGCTTTGCAGAAAAGGACCTGGGGACCAGGTTGCATTTGAGTCAGCAACGTGCTCTTGCTGCAAAGAATGCTAGTGGTATCCTGGGCTGCATTAGGAGGAGTGTTGCCAGCAGGTAGAGGGAGGTGATTCTTCACTTCTCCTCAGCACTGTTGAGGCCACATGTGGAGTGCCAAGTCCAGCTCTGGGGTTCCCAGTACAAATGAGATATGGAGTTACTTGAGAGAGTCCAGTGAAGGGCCGTCACTAACATGACTAACGGACTGGAGCATCTCTTCTCTGGGGAAAGGCTGCAAGAGCTGGGACTGCTTAGTCTGGAGAAGAGAAGGCTCAGGAGGATCTCATCAATGTGTACAAATACATGAAGGGAGGGTCCGTAGAAGATGAAGCGAGGCTCTTTTCAGTGGTGCCCAGTGATAAGACAAGAGCAAATGGGCACGAACTGAAACACAGGAGGTTCTGTCTGAACATAAGGAGAAATGTTTTTACCATGAAGGTGACTGAGCAGTGGCACAGGTTGCCCAGGGAGGCTGTGGAGTCTCCGTCCTTGGAGATATTCAAAAGCCACATGGATATTATCTTGGACAACTCTAGGCACTAGGTGGCCTTGCTCAAGCGGGGTGGTGGGACAAAATGACCTCCAGAAGTCCCTTCCAACCTCAACCATTCTTTGATTCTGTGAATGAGAAATTCAGAGCAGTATGATCAAATCAGAATTTAGAAACAGCTGGTTCAAAGATGCCTGTATCTGTGCTACATAAAGTTTGAGGGTTTAAATTCAGAAATAGATTTAGGGTTTTTTTCCCACACCAAACACGTCATCAGGTTACAACCTCTTGCAGGATCAGTCATTATTTCAGTCCCTTATGGTTTCTGACAGGCTTGAGAACATTTGATGTGCTCTGAAGGAGCCTCTTGTTTAACTTGTTCCAGAAAGAAACCAGTTGGCACACACCAAAATTACAATGTAAAGCACGATAAGGTACATTAAGTGAAAATAAACAAGGAATTTGCTTAAAAATTGAGGTACTGCTGTTAAAAATAAAAAAAATAAAAAAGAAACATAAAAAACACCAAAAAAGGAGTAACATAGACACAGCCAGTGAGAACCTCCTCACAAAGAACACAAAGAATACAACATCAAAAAAATAGAGAAGACTGTTGATTTTGTATTTTCTTCCATGTACAGGATTTACCTTTATTATTGTTGGAAACCAAAAATAAATGAACAAATATTTTCTCATCTAATCAGTTATTCTTCATCTCAGCACACCACTGTTCTACAACAAGAACAAAATCAAAACAAAACAATTATTTTGTGTCTTGTGCTTCTTTACAAAATTCAGCTAATTCCCCCCCCCCCCCCCCCGCCCTGTTAAGTATGTTGCTGCAGTGAAAAGTGCAGAACTTCCTAGTACTGATACAGATATAATGGCAACTTTTTTATGCTATGTTGTAGCTACTGTATTGGAAAAAATACTGAGGTGAGTTGTATTAAAACAGATATCTTTTTCTTTTTTTTTAACATAAGAGTTACTAGTATAAAGATTTTTTTCTTTTCATATGAGATTAAATAACACTTATATCACACACGTCTACCAACTCTACTTTAGTAGACCAAGCGTAGGTTTACCAAAGGGAGTTTAGTGGATAAACAGTATATTTGCAAACCTTGTGTCTCCAGTCACAAAATGCATTAGAGGCGGATGCACTAGAGGGATGTGCGATCCTACACAGACGTTGCATCTGAATTTGGCCTTAAAGTAGACAGGACCTCAGTCTATTCTTCAGTGTCTCTGGTAAAGGTACTGCTGGAGAACTAGAAAGTGGCTATGAAACTAATTTTTAAAGTTTGTTTTTCTTTCTGTGCTTTTTGAACTATTTTACTGGGTTGCACAGTATTTATTTGCTTGTAGTCTCACTGAAGTTAGTCAAATGATTAGTTCCAACTCAACACTGTATTTGAAGAAAAAGAACCTTTCAAAGTATTCGATTATGCTGCAAGGGCTTGGAGCTATGAGGAAAGTGAAAAGAATTCATAATTAATTTTAAAAAGATTACAAAATGTCTTTTTTTTTTTTCTTTCAACACATATGGGAATGTATTTCTACTGTTTCAAGGGCACCAGGGGAATATGGACAACAGATTAAAAAAAAAAAAAAAACAACCCTGAAAAACAACCCCAAAAACCCCATTTTTTTCCATCCAGAAAAAAATGTCTTCATCCAATACAGTTCCTATTCCACCACCACAAAGGAGTTATTCTTTTAAGAGATTCAAAGACACAGATTTTCCCACTTGTCTCTCAGAAGCATTTGTTTTTAATACTTGCCAGAGGAGTAGCTGCTGCTCAAACCTTACATTGGAATAGCCAAAAGAACACAGCCACACTCTGAAGCCTGACATGAAAGCCAGTAAAAGTCTTGAGTGATTTCCTGATTTCTAATTACACCAGGCAGATCTCTGGATCCTACAAAATTCCAAATAAGAAGTCAGAACACACTCTCTTGACAGCTAGCATGCCCAAAACTGAAAGGATTGAAACCTGAGAAGTCTTTCGGGAAATATGGTTGAAATTTTATGTTTGGAATAAATCCTTATAAGCAGTGAAGTTCACTGGTTTCAGGTTTTGCTGCATATTCCGCAACAGTTCTGTTTTGCCTTCAATAGTCAAACAATTCTGTTGCTGTATGCATGATTGTGTAAAGCATGTTGGTATGCTGATGACATTTATCAACAGCTCAGCTATTATCTATATTTGAATGGAACTGAATTTTATTGACTTGCAAACAAGTGGCCTAGGAACACCCATTGTTCAGATCAAACACTATGCAAGAATTATATCTTACTGTAAAATATGCCAATTAAAACATAATACACAATTCCAGTACATATCATTTCAACTGTAGTATTTCATTACACAATATTTGAGAACTAGTTTGAATTATTTGGCTGATTTTTTTAATCACTGACCTCAAATCTTCAGAATTAGACAAGATGGGATAAGAATTGAAGTGAGGAAACAGAAAGATCTAGATTTAGAATACTAACACCACAGCTTTGACATGAATTCTGATAAAAGAATATTTGAGTACCAGAAGTAAAACATTCTGATATTTGAGTTACATGTGGAAAATATCTAATTTACCTTTCTTTTCTCTTCAGCAACCTGCTCTTAGATATAGCATTAATGAAGATGCCTTATTATATTGACAGACAGCAAAAAGCATGATATCGTCTCTTTCTTAGAGTTTAATGATATATTTGCTCTAAAAAAATCAATGGTATAGCAAAACCCTATAATAATGATGACGACAGTCCGTCATTCTTCAGTTCAGAGTTCCTCACTTTTTTTCACAACTGACACTATGTTTAACACATCAGTCTTTTAACAGTTTCTTCTGAAAGTGAAAATGCTATTTCAGTAATACTTCTGTATAATTTTTACCACAAAAGGGAGCTTTGAGATTATATGTATACTTAAGACAGTTATTTATGAATGAATTTTTCAGAATGCTTAAATAAAGGTGTCACAAGATTGCTATTTCTATAAATGTTTCACCAAAACACACAAAATCTTGATTTATATCCCACCCACACAGCAAGCACTTTATACTTATGTTTTCATTTTTATTATTATTATTATTTTAAACTAAAACAGCTTCTGAGGACTGAGGCCACAAGACCTGAATTCTGATGTAACTCTGTGGTTGTTTACTCTGTACATTAGGTAAATGAAGCTGTCTGGCTGCTGCTGTGTACAGTTCTATTTAACTTAAATTAAAGGAAGAGATTAGAGCTTGTTTCCACAATCATACTGATTTGTCATTAAGTATAAAACTGTTATATATACAGTATTTATGATACTCGTTAGGAAAAAAAAAATAGAAAAGATTCCCTATAACAAGAAAGCATCTGTAGAATCTGCTTTGGGTAGGTCTGATAGGAGAGGATAAGGAGATAAGGATACATTGGAACTATCCACTGATTTATATTGTCTGCCACCGAAACAGAAATAAATCAATAGCATATTAAAATATATAAGTATAATAAAATGCAGAAAATAAATCGTCTTTTACCCTGTCCCAGTGCAGTGTCTTGCAAATTATATTTTAATAGGTTCCATTCACGTAGTACTTGGTTTCTTCCACAGCTATAGTGAGGCATCAGCTTCAAATACATGTTTCTTATTAAGGATTACATGCTGCAATCCAGAAATGTGTGATATATATTGTAAGACTGTAAAGACTACTTCACTTCCTCCATTCTAAATATATAACCATGATATCACTTACAATATGATTCAAAATATAAAACATTACTCCAATAAATTAAAAAATATCTTTAGCTATAAACACACACTGTAAGTGTATTGGAAAGTCAGAAATAGATACATAATATTTACATGCAATAATGTTTTAATTATTGTAGCCACAAGCCTGTAGTAATATGAATTCTAACCATCAAGACAGATCGCAGCTCCATATCAGTCCAAGTTAAACAAAAAACCAGTTCATTAATATAACAACCTCTGAAATACATGAAATGCAAACCTATAGGAAAACTGTTACATTTTCACTGCTGGGAACACAACTTTCTGAAGTTTTCTTGAAGTTTTTTCCACATAATTTTCCTTTTCACCAGTCTTCATCAACTTTTGTGACAGAAAAAACCCTGAAACATGAGTGAAACCGTCTTCTACTTTTGGGATTTTTATTGGTTTAGTTGGGTTCTTTGTTTGCTTTGGTTTTTTGTTTTGTTTTGGTTTTTAAAATTGTCATTGTTTTTTAGCATTCTTCTTTTCCTTTTTACGGATGGTTGTTCCAAGGTTGTATGCATTCAAAACTAGGAAGATTACAACTGCCAATTGTTTCCTTGATTCAAAATAATACAGAATAGGACCTAAGTTCAGAAAAAGAAAATTAGTGCAGGATGAGAAGCAGAACTTCCATCACCAAAAGTCAACATATCACAAGGATTCCTGTCAATCAAGGATCTGCTCCCAAACAATACTCATTTCCTTATTAGTTTCTTAGAGAAGAGCATAAAAATAATGTTTGCTTGAGGAATGTATAAATAAATATCTAAGTATTCTTATGCCTTCTCTAAAGAGATGGGTATAATCCTAGCATAGAAATTTCTGTGCCTGTGGACAGGGCACAAGTGTTACATATTCTCTAGCAACTATAATTTATTAGCTTTCTTCCATACGAATCAAGAGATATGCTATACATTTCACAGTTTTCTGTCTGGAGCCCTGGCAACAGAAATATGCAATTCCTATAGGCAATAAACTCAGCCGCTAGAGTTGCTGAATCTACATATCAATCTTGCAAAGCATGAAGAAAAGACTGAAAGAACAGGGGGGAAAAGGCAATTCATTGTCACTAACTCTCAGTTAAGAGGTTATACAATGTGTGCCCAACTTAATGGGAGCTAAGACAGCTCATCTCCAGTTGCTCTTTGACTTCCTCGAAGTCATGTCCTACATGGTCATACTGCAGGCGATGAGTACGGGGAGCTACAGGGACAGGATTACTATTCTCATGTCAAAAGTGCACAAAGTGTCACAAAGACTTCCCTCCACCTTTAACTTTTAATGTAGTGGGGAGAAAAAAGCAAGAGCAAGACATACAATCTGAATCACACACACTTCTATAATTCTAATACTGCCACTTTATAATCTGGACAAGGCTTAACATCTCAGCACTTCTTTTGAAATAGTCTTTGCATGTATCTTCTCTTAGAGAACAATATAATAAACAATATCATTACAAAGGCAGTGAACCACTGATGTTGAGACAATAGCTCAAATATACCTTCTACAGAAAGATATTTTTATCAATGATAGCTATAAACTATATGGGAGGTTTTTGTTAAGGTGGTTTTTTCCTCCTATTTTTCTACTTTCTTTTCTTTTTCAGTGCCACAATGTATAAAAGAGGGGGAAAGAACAAAAGAACAAAAAAATTAACAAAGCAAAGGTACTGAGAATATAATTAAACGGGTTTTCCCCCATATTTACCTCTTCATTAGCTGGGGACATGCCACTCAGCATGCAAGCGGACAAAACCATGTGATAGAGTCCTCTACTTGATGTTTAGTAACCTAATTTAGCTACATGTAGGCATATATTTTGTAGGTTTCTGCCCCTTTGTTATTCAAGGAGATAGAAGAAGAATGAACATTTTTCATTATCTCATTACTACAGTATGCATCATTTATATCTAATATACTGGCATATACAGGGTATAACCCCAAAATAAAGCTCTAAAATGGCAAAGGATAAATGCCAACGAAATGTTGGTTGAATTATAGTGTTTATCTATTCATTTTTTGTAATTATAATATCCATCACGTAACTATAGTAACAGTTTGTTACTCTCCTGTACAAAAATACAATTTTTGATGAATGATTTACAAAGGAAAACAACTAAGCATAAGATCAAAAACATCATTAAAGCCTCAGGCATATGACAATCCAAACAAAAACATATTGGTTGGAGCCCTGTACAGTTTGCCTTTCAAAGCAGTAGAGTTTATGGGTTCGGCTTTTGAATATTCAAAATAAACTTCCTGAGTTTTTTATCTAGAGAAGGGAATTTATATTTAGGCACAGGGGAAAGTAGTCCCTTCACGGTCATCTTGTCGGAGAGCATGGCGGGATGGGGCTGAGCCCAGGAGTGGTGTCAGGGTGACCCAGTCGCGGGCAGGGCGCTGCCTTCACCCTCCAGCCCGAGCGTGGCGGGCAGAGCCCGGGGCGGCAGCAGGGCCTGTCGGCAGCCCTGGGTGCCTTGAGGGGACCTGACGGCGCCAGGGGTCCTGCCAGGAGATGGGGCTGGGACCAGAGACAAGGCGCTGGCGTGGGCCCACATCTCACTGGGACCAGGTCTAGGCACAGGCTGCTGCTAAGGCTGAAGTTGACATGGAGCTGCTCCGCCCTGGGCCGGGGCCGGGGGGCAGGGGCAGTGAGGGCACAGCAGGGCTGCCTCTGCCCTCCGGGCCCTGCCGCGTGTTCTGCTGTTACTCAGATAAATTAATCTATAACAAATAAGAGAAGAACCTGGGTGGCAGGTCCAGACTCTTTGGGGAGGGCGGCTGGACAGCAGCACGCAGGCTGTGAATACGCTCATTGCTTTTGCCAAAGCAAAAAGCCAGAAGAAAGATGGAATGTGTAAAGATTTACACCAAAACAAGTTACTGTTTCTGGGAACACAACAATTTCAGAAAATGCTTTAGCTAGCAAATTAGACAAAGCAGAGTCCTTGACTTAGTTAACCATTTGTAGTACACAGAAGGAAAATTGACCTGCGTAATCATGATAAATCTTGCAAACTGAGGCAGTTAATCAAACACATTTTCATGTAAACAGTAGACACCCCACAAATCAATTGTGTGAAAGGGCAAAACGCTGCACATGCAGTGAGGAGTGAGGGAAAAACTGTGATAAACAGATCTGTGAGCACCAAGGTGAGAGGAGGCACCCCAGCAGAGATTTCCCTGCAGCCCTTGGAGAGAGCATGCTGGAGCAGGTATCCACACTGCAACCCATGGAGGAACCCACATCAGAGCAGGTGGACATGCTCTGAAGGAACTGCAGCCCGTGGAGAGCCCATGCTTGAGCAGGTTTAACCTGAAGTACTGCAACCCATGATAAGGATCCACGCTGGAGCAAGGGAAAAGCATGAGGAGGAAGGAGCAATAGAGAAGAGATGCTATGGACTGACTACAACCCCCATTCCTTGTCCACTCTGTGCCACTTGGTGTGTGGGATGTAGCAGAGTTGAGAATAAAGACGTGAAGTTGAGCCTGGGAAGAATGGAGGGTGGGGGAAAAGTGTTTTTAATTTTGTCTTTGTTTTTCACCATCCTATTCTATTTTTAATCAGCAAAAAATTAAATCACCGTTCCCCAAGTCAAGTCAGTTTTACCAGTGAAAGTAACAACTGCTAAGCGATCTTACTGTCTTGTGTTGGTTTTGCGTGGCAAGGTTTTGGTAGCGGGGGGGCTACAGGGGTGGCTTCTGTGAGAAGCTGCTAGAAGCTTCCCCTGTGTCTGACAGAGCCAATGCCAGCCGGCTCCAAGATGGACCCGCTGCTGGCCAAGGCCAAGCCCATCAGCACCTCTGTGATAACATATTTAAGAAAGAGAAAAAAACAGAGAGAGCTTTTGCAGCCAGAGAGAGGAGTGAGAGGATGTAAGAAACTCTGCAGACACCAAGGTCAGTGCAGAAGGAGGGGCAGGAGGTGCTCCAGGCGCCAGAGCAGAGATCCCCCTGCAGCCCGTGGTGAAGACCATGGTGAAGCAGGCTGTCCCCCTGCAGCCCATGGAGGGAGGATGAGGGGGTGTAGAGATTCCACCTGCAGCCCGTGGAGGACCCCACGCCGGAGCAGGTGGAGGCACCTGAAGGAGGCTGTGACCCCGTGCGAAGCCAGCGCTGGAGCAAGCTCCTGGCAGGACCTGTGGCCCCGTGGAGAGAGGAGCCCACGCCAGAGCAGGTTTGCTGGCAGGACTTGTGACCCCGTGGGGGACCCACACTGGAGCAGTCTGTTCCTGAAGGTCTGCACCCCGTGGGAGAGACCCATGCTGGAGCAGTTCACGAAGGACTGTAGCCCGTGGGAAGGACTCAGGTTGGAGAAGTTTGTGAAGGACTGTCTCCCGTGAGAAGGACCCCACGCTGGAGCAGGGGAAGAGTGTGAGGAGTCCTCCCCCTGAGGAGGAAGAAGCGGCAGAAACACCGCGTGATGAACTGACCGTAACCCCCATTCCCCGTCCCCCTGTGCCGCTGGGGGGGCAGGAGGTTGAAGCCGGGAGTGAAGTTGAGCCCGGGAAGATGGGAGGGGTGGGGGGAGGTGTTTTAAGATTTCCTCATTCCTCTACTCTGTTTTGCTTGGTAATAAATTAGATGAATTCCCTCTCTAAGTTCAGTCTGTTTTGCTCGTGATGATAGAGAATGATCTCTCCCCGCCTTTATCTCGACCCACGAGTTTGGGGTTGTTTTTTTTTCCATCTTCCTTTCTCCCCTCCCTGCCTTGCTGAGGAGGCGAGTGATAGAGCGGCTCTGGTGGGCACCTGGCCCCCAGCCAGGGTCAACCCACCACGTCTTTATCTCAGCCCAGGCGCTTTTCCATCTTATTTCATTCCCCCATCATTCCTGTTGAGGAGGGGAAGTGAGAAAGCAGTTGGGTGGGCTTCTGGGAGCTGGCCAAGGTCAACCCACCACAATGTTTTCCGTGAATCTGGAGGAATTAATCAAGACCTGAATAAACATCCTAATCCCGGTTCAGGTATTATTCAAACATGAGCTATTTTTACCAAGGATTTCTTTTTTTTTTCCACCAAAAGGACAGCCCAACTGATCCTTGATGTATTCCCTCTGCTGCTCTCAGTAGCAACATTAGCATTTACATAGCTCTCTGAAGACACAAACCACGGGACTGATCGGCCTGAAAACTAATCCCACAGAACAAGAGCAGGTTTCAGCCACTGCAACTTATTGATCTCTCTTCACTATGTAAATTCATGAGCATTTGTGTGTGAATCAGTTCTTCTAGAGTAAAATCCTTAAAATATCCAAAGCACAATTAAATTCACAACATTGTCCACAGATAGACGTTACAGACTGTTATGGAGAGGAGAAAACTTACCTGCTGTTTAAAAGCTGTTTGATATAGAGGATCTGGATACACCTCACATCTTTCAATAACTTTCTACAGACATAAAATGTTAATTACCGTAATAAGCAATAGACAGAGGTGATACGCAGAACACAAAAAGAAATTGTATAGGAAAAATAATCACCTCTGCTAAATGCAATAGCATATATCCTAACATGAATAGCTGCTCTCAAAGACGACGCTGCTCCCATTAACTGTGGAATTTACTGATTTTGAAAAGGCAAATACAGCAAAAGAAGTCATCATCAAAGTTAATAATTTTGTTTTGTATAAAAATCTATTTGAATTCCACATGCAGATCTTCTCTTTGTCCATTTTTTTATGAAAAACTGAACACTAACATATATTTCAGAGGAGATAGGATGAAGACTGGGATAAATTAAATGTTACAGTATGCTATTGTAGGAAACTGTAAGAGTTCCATAATGCTAGAGGAGAGGTTCAGATCCATATGGAGGAGACATTGCTTATGGTTTGGAAGCCCTGAAATACTTGAGAGTTATTGTGGCTAAAATAGGGATAAAGGGTAAACCCCACAATCTTTCATAATGAATAGTTCAATTGTATTTCACTCCATTATCACTTGACATAAATAGTGTATTTTATTAATTTTATTAATAGTATAGCATCAAGCCTGGAGATGCATTGTACAACAATACTTAAATAATTGCTTTTCAATGCAAATCCTTAATCTTCGTATCATTACTGTAATGCCACCAATTTCAAGGACAGGACACTTTTACAGAGAAATCTGCATCATGTTGGGAACTGGTTTCATTTAAATACAGTGCAAAATTTAGCACCTAGAAACAAGGGGTACATACCGTGCTTTGAGATAGGTAAGCATCCTCCAAACACCCTTACTCTAAAAGCAACTTGAGGATCCTGGTCCATAAGCATTTCATCATGAACTTACACAATGTGCTTTAGCAAGAGAGGTAGCACGACTCTTCAGTTTGTGGACGGAAGAGGTAGGAAAAGTTTTGTCCAAGTGGATATGAATACAGTTGATAAAATACTACATCTAGATCTGAAGTTTTGTAGAGGGTGTTGGAAAGAGACATACACTTATTTAAAAGGCTGTATAAAATGCTTTACAGTAAGGACCTTAAAACCCCCAAACTATTTAGACTGTCAAAAAGTAAACTGATAGGTGTTTAAATCAGGTGCAAATATTTCTCTAGGTAAAAATCGTTAAGTACTAGTGGACACTTCTCTTTCTTTAGTGAAGAAGGAAAAAAAAAACATGGCACCCAATGGAGTTCAATATAGTAAAAATCAAGATAGGAAAAAAAGGCCAACATTTAGCACCATTGAAGCAATCCAGGTTTCTGTAAATATGGCATGAGTGAAGAAAGTCTCTTGAAAATATATTTTAAAATGTCTAAAAAACAAAAGTTAAAAGTTCTGTAAACTTGTTAATATCTAAAAATATGGCATATACATAATGAATGACAGAACGGTACAAAAGGTTTTACCTGCACCCAGTAGGCATGACCTACACAGTTTACTTCTCTATGAATAAATAATGAAATCTTCCTAAATTCAGAATAATAAAGCTTTTCCACTAGGCCAGCTAACTAAGCCCATGGGCAAGAGCTCTCATTTTTCTCTTCACATTGGTAATGAAATATTTTATGTGTAAAAGAACAGATTGTAAGAAAATACCCTCTTATCTTCTCTCTTTCCCTTATAGCTGACGGTAAAGACAGAGGAACAGTCTCTTTACTTCTTTCCCTCTCATGTTTTTCATTCGATATAACATGTCCAAGAATGTTATCAGCTAATAAATATACTGCCCTAATGAAAGCTCAAATTTATGGCGAAGCATAGACCTTTTCCTCTGACTATCAGAAGCACCTGTATTATGAATCTGCTTCTTATTAGTCTTCACATGTATCTCATATTAAAAATCTAAAGACATCTTTAAAGAAAAAAGCAGGAAGCATCACAGAACACATCATCATCAAAATCTATGTCTTAAGCCAGACATGACAGATATAGTCCTTGTCCCATCTCTAAACTCTGGCAGGGCTTCCTCAGAACTTTCTGGGGCCACAAAACAAGCTCTGGCTCCATATCTAATACTTTCAGTGCTGACCTGATTCCTGATTTTCAGACCAGTAATGCTGTTAAAGATCACAGGCAGGTGCTATTACTGGCAATAAGAAACTGTTAAATGACGTGTGCATAAATACTAATAGAAGTTATTTGCCTGCAGGACAGCTAGTTGCTACCAGGCTCGATATCTGTTAGCTCAGTAGTTTTAGGAGTCGCAGCAGACTCTAAAAGGTCCCTCTGATCCCAAGATTGTTTTTGTGGTTGGTTGCTTGCTTTGCCTTTCAGGAATCTCTCTCCTTTCTGTACTATTGCACCTCCTTTGTCAACTGCCTTCCCCCGGTGCACTCTGGAAGTTGTTTTTCCTTTGATATGTTCAGTTTCATCCGGATAAGAACAACTTCTATTCATAGGATTCTCCATGATCAAATCAGCATTATTTTTTAAAAGGAACATAGTAAACAAATAAAATCCATAGTGTATGACATAATGTGTCAATTGATGCTCCTTTAGTTAGAAAAAGGTAGTTTCATTAGTAACCTCTTATTTCTGGGGAGTTTCAGGCAAAATGCTCATTTCAGTGCAGATGGTAATTTCAATTGCAATGAGTGACAGAAAATTCCGACTAAAATTTCCTGAGAAAGCTGTTCTAGGGAAAATATCCCTTATATACTATACTCTGTATTCCCTGCCTTTGCCTCACCCTATCTATTAAATACAATTTTTATTGAAATATTACAGTGACTAGTGGTGCTTCTGTTCATTACAGAAGAAAATATTTGTCAGTATGAAGAGGCAGACGTAGGTGTATAATGAAACCTGTAAAGATTAACATACATGTAGCCAGCCTGCAAATAAAGTAAAATTTGGAAATTTCCCACTTGTTCTTTTTCTACTGAAAAGCTTCAAAGTAATCACTAGCAATACCTGAAATAATATGCATTAACAGCAACAACATCAATGACAAAAAAAGAAATTACTCCAAGTCTGTTTGGAACCTTTATGGCTACACAGCAACTGGAATATTTTAAGAACATTTTGAAGAAAGGATTAAAGTACACTTATTTTCTTTAAACTCAGGAAGGTTTTTCCAAAATCTCTCATATTGTGTTTCATAATCTTTAGTCAGCACTACCTAGAGCTTTACTGACTGAAATGATGTGCTTTGTTAAAAAATAAATAAATAAATAAATAAATAAATACAAAAAGAAGTACCACATACTATACAAGTCACTTTCTATGGTTCACAAGTAGTACAGCTTGTAAGCAGATTAGTGCTCATGTATTCAGGCCATTTCAACTTAGTAAATACAAAGTATTACGATAATAGAAACAGGTTGTAATAATACAGATCACCAGCATAAATGGTAAATTCAACTCATTAGCAAAGGTTCTTAGTATTTGCTTAGTTATTTGCTTAGTATTTACTTTGCTTAATATTTGCTTGGCTGCAATATCAAGGTTCATTATCCATATTTCCCTAAAACCAAGTGTGGAATTTTCCAAAGATCCTAGTCCAACATTAAAAGAACTTGCAATATGTTTATATAAAAAAATCATCATTTATAATGAAGTGAGAATGTCAGATTTTATTGTTAACTATTTGGTAGATATCTTAGTTTGGTTAGCCATGAAATTGGCCAACAAAAAGTGAGTAATGGGTAACATAACTGTGCTTTTTCATGTTTCCTTTCTATTGCTCAGTAAACCCTTAGTTGTATTACTTAGCTGCATAATTGGTGTTAGCCACAGGGTATGTATCAAAAAGGATTTTCAGATTTACTCATCCGTAAATGTCAGGCTATTAATAATTTTGCAGATAACTCCATGTATTGGAAATCACCTGTGATGAACACAATATATGGAAACGAAAGGTCAGCACACTTTGTAAGCCTCTGCACAGATATGAAGGCATGTGTGTGTAAATTGATTTTTCTCTGAATATCAGACAGAATTCTTTTATGATCTCATACTTTTAAATAAGAAATTATATTGTTCATGTTGAGAACAGAGAATACCATTTCAAGACCTCAAGATCTCCATTAAAGAAAACTATATCTGTATAATAATTTTTGGCATGATGAAATATTTTTTTAACTTTTCTGAAAAACTGAAATATAAAAGCATTAAATTACCTATAAATTGCCAGGCTGTAATTTTGTGTACTCATATCTTTTATTCTTCTCTGGCTCTGACAGGGTAATCTCCTGATAATATTTTAATAGATAGATTTCCAAGCCAGATTTTAGCAAAAATTCAAAGTCTACATTGTAATTCAGACACATTTTATTTTAAACCTCTGGAGCCTTTAATTAACTATTTTTCCTGGCTATCTCTGTTCTACTTTTGTTTTCATTTCCATTATTTCAGAAAAAACAGAGTTGGTGCAGGTACACTTTTCATATTATACTAATTCTACAAGACAACCTCTTAAAGTTCAAACACGGCACATTAAGCAACGTAGAAGCAGCAGTGAAGTAACCACAGATCTGAAAATGAAAAATGAAGTTTGAGAGATCTCCTACACTTGTTTTATTCATTTCCTCACCATTTTATTTACAGTGTTTAGTTGCTGAACACTTAAGTCTATGAACTGATATTTATGCAGTGAAAAGGGTAAAATATCAACCCTCTAACTCACACACGTGGAACAACAGGCAAACCTAGGACATATGGTGGCTCCTACAGGTACAGAAAAACCTCTGTTACCCTTTTTCCTTTGGTCCAGAACAAATTTCCTGTTGGGTTAGCAAATATAGACAGGAACTATTATGGTGGTTTGGCTGTTTTTATCTCCGGTAGTGTATTGCCTCCTACTTTGGATCATTTGGTCATTTACTCCATTTCTTACATTTGCAGAGAACCCAGCCACTGCTGATGTCCTGGGCCTTTCCTGCTTAAATGCTAGAGGGTTTTTTTAATGAGTTTCAGTCTTCTTTACTATGACCTTAAGTTATTATATGCTAACATGAATGATTCTGTGGTATTTAAGGAGAACAGCAGTTTCATTGGATCTTTATATATTTTATCTACTGTTTATATCTTACTTTTGTACCATCACCACATACAAGTGCAGGGAATTGATTTTAACATCACTTCTGTTCTTTCCCATTGCCCCATGAAAGGGGTTTCTGTGATCACCAACAATCATGAAGTTGTGACTTGGGAGAAAAAGGATAGTAGAGAGAGAATATCTAGGACTCGCTGCAAAGACAAGCAACGTTAATGTTTCACACAACCTTTGACTGAATTATTGTATTTCCTAAGGGCTGAATCTGACAGATCCAGTCTGCTAAGGGATATAGAAATACAGAAGTGGTTATGGTTTAAAACCTAATTCCTTGCATTTATCCTTTGATTTATTATCCTTGTGTTCTATATTAAGCTCAGGAAATCTGGAGTGTTTGTGAGCCATACTTAGCTTTCTGGGAAAGCAAACTTTCAGGAAAAACATCTAAATGAGCTTCATGGAGTTTACTTGTTCTTTTAAAGATATTTGGAGAAATTTACATACTTAAGAGACATTTAGCAGTGTAAACTTTAACTAATATTACTCCCCCATCTAGTACTTTATGTACCTATTTAGATTTCTTGAGTACTTCATAATTCTTGACACAGTTTTGTCATGATGAAATGATGGTTCTGTGCTATAATTTCACAGTATTTTTTCTTCAACATGTTTATTTTCTTTTGCATATACTTGAATCCCCTAACAAACTGATTCCTTGTGTTATAACCCACCTGTTTTCTTGCCCCTTTGAACTTTGTATTTGAATGTCACAGTGAACTCATTCTGGAAAAAATAAATAAGCATTACCTTTAGAAGTAAAAATTGTCAGCACTACTGAAGAAATTATGGTTTCTATACTATTATAGATTTGTCATGAAAGATGATGTTTCTTTACTTTTCAATATCATCCCGTTCTGAGGGTTCATACAACAGCTAGGAGAGGACCAGTTGAATACAATAAACTTGATTAAATGCACTGACTTCTCTATTTCCTTATGTAACAGTCCTTCTAGGTGTTTAGAGAGGGCAAGGAAATCTTTCTGTGATTCTGCTTCCTTGACTGATACTGTTCTTGTCCTTCTTTCTTGGTTATCTGAAAATGGATTAAGTACATTTTTCTCTCCAACTAATTTTCCTGGGCATCTAGTTTTCACCCAAATCCAAAAGTTATTGGCCCAGGTGTAAAGATGGGAAAAAAGAGAGTGAAAGACACCAAACTCTTTTTTTTTTAGCAACCAAGATATTCTAGTAAGAATTCTAAATATAACCTCTGTGGAAGAGATATGGAAGCCAAATAGGAAAACATAATTGTGAGTATAAGAGAAAACATATAATTTATTTGGAATGTGAAAGAAAACCAAAAAGCCTAGCTGAACAACAACTAAATGGAGTGGTGATTGAATATGTAGGCTGTAAATGAGGGCACATCTATTCTGAGGTCATAGCAGTGACTGCAGTTAGTATAAAACTGATTTAGATATATTGCAAAGCCTACTTTAAATATCAGAACTAATTTGGCTGTGGCAGCAAGAAGCACGGCGCAGGTTGCAAAACCCAGTGTTCTGGTTTTGTTGGGATTGAGTTAATTTTCTTCACAGTAGCTGGTATGGGGCTGTGTTTTGGATTGGTGCTGGTAACAGTGTTGATAACACAAGGATGTTTTCGTTCCTGCTGAGCAGTGCTTACACAGAGCCAAGGCCTTTGCTGCTCCTCACACCACCCCACCAGTGAGTGGGCTGGGGGTGCACAAGGGGTTGGGAGGGGACACAGCCAGGACAGCTGACCTCAACTGACCAAAGGGATATACCATACCATATGATGTCATGCTCAGCATATACAGCTTGGCGAAGAAGAAGGAAGGGGGAGACGTTCGGAGTGATGGCATTTGTCTTCCCAAGTCACCATTACACGTGATGGAGCCCTATTTTCCTGGAGATGGCTGAACCCCTGCCTGCCCATGGGAAGTGGGGAATGAATTCCTTGTTCTGCTTTGCTTGCGTGTGCAGCTTTTGCTTTACCTATTAAACTGCCTTTATCTCAACCCACGAGTTTTCTCACTTTCACTCTTTCGATTCTCTCCCCTATCCTGCCAGGGGAGGAGTGAGCGAGCAACTGCGTGGTGCTTAGGTTACATGAATCTGTGCTCTGCTCTCAAGACCAGAATAGCAAGCTAGCTATTACAGATCAAGTTGGGTATCTCTATGCTTGCTTTTGTGCCTGCCCCACAGACATATTCTAACTGAGATTTTTTTTTTTAAAAATGAGGATGATGGTGGGTTGAGAGGCTGTTGAGATTGTGGGAGGCAATTCTAGAGACATGGTGATGCATGAAACAGAACAATCAGCGTGGCAGAGCAGAGGCTGTTCTGTTTTTCCAAACACCACGTAAAAGATACAACTATACGATCTGACAAAAACATTTTGCTCAGAATAGACTCTGTGTGTAATCAGAATGGTTTCATTTCTGCTAGATTCTTTAAACCTTTTTTTCATCTCTATGGTCCTTTTTCATCGCCCTTTTGTGACTGGGTATGAAGTATTCACTTCATGATAATTAGTGCACGTTTGCAGTTTTCTCCCTCTTTATTCAATGAAGATGTTTGCATTGTTTACTCAAATGCCCGATGCTGACTGTGTAGGAGTTGGGACCTCACAGAGACAAATGAGGCTGTTGTTACTCCTCGCAACACTACTGTTCGGTCTTCCTACAGACTTACTTAGGGCTCAGTGTAATGGTTACATACACTGTTTACCTTCTGCAGCGTGTTTATGTTTTTGCCTACAACCATTTAATTAAATATTTTCATTTTTCAAGAGAAATTAGATGACCCAAGAGAATGCAAAGACATTAAGATAGTTAACTCAAAGCATTGTACATGGAAGTATATATTCAGGATGTAAAATGTCTGATTCTAAGTCCTGAAAAGGCCTATGAGCATTGAAGCTTGCTATTAAACATCTGTTTGAATAATTGTTGAAGATAGATTTGGCAAAGAAAGATAAAGCTATACCTGCCCAGATATGATAATAAGGTGGAAAAAATAAATAAAGGTAGCAAAAACAAAGCTAAGCAACTTAACATTAAAAATACCCATGGGATTGGAAGGAAAGACTTGTTCTTCTGTCCTATCTGTGGAAGACAAAAATTACAAAGGATTCTAATTAGTAGTTATTAATAATTATCTTACTTATTCAACCTGGAACATCTCCATCAGTAGGAATCTCTCTTGGTATTAAGGTGTTAAGCCATTTTGTTTCCCTATTTTTTCCACTTCGTTAGCCATTATTCTTAAGCAACTTTTCAGCAGTCATCCATCTGTGTTATTAGTCATTGGTTCCATCTCTTCAGGTTTATTTTTCAGACAATTATCCTGTAAAACAAACTGAAAGAGACATACTAAGGCCATTGAATTAGTATATTTTTGGAGCACTTTTCCAAAGATTTTACTGTCATTGATAAAACCACTTTGCTTTACATTTATATAAAATTACTTTAATCTGTTACCATATCCTGAATTGTTTATGGGATTTTTTTTTCATTATTTTTTTAAATATTCAGAGATATTTTACATTTTGGGACATGTCCAGGGAACAGTTTGTAGAGAATTCAGCTCTAGGTTATTTCTCTTGGGTCTCTGCTTGCTCTATAGCCAACACAATTTGATGGTTTCATGTGCTATTCTTTTGTTTTCTAGAGATACTAGTATATTCCTTTAAGTTAATGTTATACTGTTTGGTCACAAATTCTAGCACGTTGGGCATCTTTGCAAAAGGATCAATCCTCCTCCTCACACTGAGATCCTACACCTGCCACCTCGGGAATGCTTACAGCATGTTAGGGAGTTAATGAATCTGGAAGACTTTGGAACTCAAGGGTACCTTTCCTCTTGAAGCCTGCTAGGGATGAGCTTTATTTTCCAAAAAGCAGGCAAAGACATAGCCAGCCACTAACAGATGTACAAAGACAGCAGAACTGTGCTTTTATAGTCACCGCATGCACACAAACAGCACTTGCATAAACAGGAACAATACAAATGAACTGATCCTGTTCTTACTCGCAGGCTAATCAGGCTTGATGCGTGCTAGCAGATGTCACGCTGACATCCATCTCCATGGCAAACGCTGCCATTTTTTAGACGGACACCACACACTCCTGGGCCCCCAGAAGAATAAACAACTGCATCCAGTATACACGGAAGCAGCTCATACAAATGCTCGTTCCCAATACATCCCCTTCCCAAACAACCATAAAATTCTGCTCCAACCAGCCACTCAGTGCACTTTTAGGGCAGGTATCACACAAGCATGCCAACGGCACAGTGCCACCTGGACCGACACACCCTGTACTTTAAGGGGCAAGAACCCGCTCAGGCCAATGAATGCAAAGGGCTAAGGACTGTCATCTTGCTTAAATCAATGAACTCAGCACGCAGAGACAAAATGCACACCCTTGGTACACCAAGGCAGAGATTCTTCCCAAGCAATGACACCTGGCACGTAAAAGGAGTGATTAGCATTGCTGACAAAAACACAGGGCTGGTCCATAACATGCAGGCCTCATTCTCCACCAAATGTCACAGCTGTAAGGACAGAACCTTACCACTCAGAAACATAAATGTTAGATTTTATTTACTAAATTGGATGGGTATAGCAGGGAGTTAGCAATTCCTATTCTGCTCCCGCTCATCGCTCCCCCTCCACCTGCCCTCCCCCTATTGAAGGTTTCCACTTCCCACTGATGCAGACGAACAGGACGCTCACTTGTGCTGGGCAGGGTGTCCAGTCCTGTCTGGCAGCCTGGCATTTACACATAGTGGTTCTACCTTGAGCTTAGCCTTCTACACGGTGTTGGATGTTCATGGATGTGTTCCTCTGTAAGGGGCTACTGTTTTTACTTTTAATTGCTTCCAAATTTAGACGATTTATAAAAGCTGCCAATGGCCTCACTGGTCACATCAGTTCAGGCAATCCTCTCTTCCGCTTTCTCTGTATCTAAAGCTAATTAGCTGTTGCTACTTGGATTACTATCACCTTCTAGACTGCAACTCCAAATGTGAAAGGATATAAAACTGTTAAGAGTTCATCCGTGCCTCATTATTGTTCTGTACATATCTAAATCCTTAGAGCAGGGCAGACTACATCTGTAGTACAGAGCTTTTGGATGTGCCTCCCATCCAAAATTTATCTACTCATGGTTTTCTTCCCCAAATCATGCCAGAACACTGAGTTATAACTGGCCAGATGTAGTCAAGACCTCACTTATCTGAGGAATACTTTTGGGTATGCTTTGTACTGTAATGAGTGGCTGACCAAATTCATTGCCATCTGTAGGTCTGTGGATGAGAGGAGAGCAGTAGATGTCACTTACCTCAGCTTTTGTAGTAAGGCTTTAGACACCATCTCCCTCAGTGCTCTTGTATCTAAGCTGGGATGTTATGATCTGGATGGATGAACAACTAGATGATCTGGGATGGATGGTTGGGTTCACTGTAGTCATTAATGGACCATACTCTACCTGCAGAAGACTAGTAAGTGCAGTACTGCAAGGGTCTGTACTGGGACTTGTCCTGCCTAACATCTTCGTGTAATGGAGCAGACTCTCACCAAACTTGTAAATGTTACCAAATTGAGAGGGCCGTTTGATATGACTGAAGGCAGGGTTGCTATCCAGAGGGATCTAGATGGCTGTAGGAAAGGGCTGACACGAACCTCATGAAATTCAATGGAACATGCATATTTCGATCTCTGAAAGGGGGAACCCCTGGCAGCCCTGTAGTCCGGGAACTGACCGGCTGGGAAGCAGCTCTGCAGGAAAGGCCCTGGGTGTTTGGATCAGCAGCAAGCTGAGCATGAGCCAGCAGCCTGCCCTGGCAGCAAAGATGGTCAGCAGTGTCCTGGGCTGTTATTAACATGGGCACAGCTGGTAGATTGAGAGAAGGGATTATCCCTCTTTAATTGGTACTGGTTTGACTACATCTAGATACTGCATCCAGTTTTGGATCCTCAGTACAAGAAAGATATTGATGATGTGGAACAAGGTCCAGGGAAGACCACCAGGCTGGTTGGGGGCTGGAGTACTTGCCCTGTGAGGCGGGGCTGAAGGACTGGTGTTTCTTCAGCCTGGAGAAGAAACAGCTGCAGGAGGGACTTAGTGGCTGCCTTCCTGTACCATTGAGGAGGTAATTGAGAAGATGGAGCCACTGGTGCACAGAGGTAGAAAAAAACAGGCATAAACTGAACCAAGAGAGGTTCAGGCTGGATATAAAGAGAAACTTTTCTGGCATGAGGGAAAGCCCAGATAATCTGTACATGCTCCATCTTTGGAAGCTTTCAAGACCCAACTGGACAATGTCCTGGTCTGATCCCATACCTGACCTTGCTTAGAGTAGGCTGGTTGACTAGAGGCTTCCAGAGGTCTCTTCCAGGCTTAATTATTCTAGGTTTATGGCACATTTTCCCCCAAAGGTAGTATTTTTATTTTTAAAAAAATAATTACAGGAAAAAGTTATGTACTGAGGGTCGTTTTCTTGCAATGATATTCATTCAAGAACGTAAATAGTTTTTGGGTTTTTTAAGTTAGTGGATGGCATGTTCTTACAAATAAAATATGAATTTTTCCTGGCTATATGCAAACTAGGGAGTTTTGTATTAATATCAATTGTAAACTTATGTAAAATAACAATGCAAAATTAAAAGCAATGCTTGCACAGTACAGCACATCCATCAGTAACTGTAGTAAGAATTTTTGCATAATACATAAATCACACAAATACTTCTCATAATTAATTTAGCCTCTTCTCCCCAACTCAGTATGATATGGGCAGAACTGATGAAATGCAAACAGACATGCTCTGAAAAAATACAAAAAAAGGGAAGTTTCATATGCAAGGAGTGAATTTCAGCACTCTTGTTAGCATACAGCTGAAGCCGAAATTGAGAGGTCTAAATTATGTATCTGCTTTGCCACCACAGACAACTGTGTCCTAGTTGCAGTGAAGGACAGCATTCACTTGCAGGGCAGAGAAGGTGGTACACTCTTCATTATGAATGGGAATGGTTTAAGGGCTCAGAACCCCGTTTCACTGGAGGCTATTATGTGTCCTCACATCATCATCTGTTCCAGTGCTACCCTGTCCTGGACTAGCGTCTCTCGAGACTTTTGGACCTTCACTAAGTCAGAGAAGAAACTCACCACTGCCAGATTTCCAGCCACTTTCAGACTAGGAAAGTAGGATTCTGCATTAGAAACCTCATTTATTTCAATTCACTCCTGATTCCTATTGCTGATTTTTATTTTCTTTCATACTTTCTTCCATGTTGCATACATGTACAGAAGACACTCTTGTAAGATTGTATTGGGTCTGGCTGAGATGGAGTTAACTTTCCCCACAGCAGCCCTCACAGTGCTGTGCTGTGCATTGGCAGCCAGCAAGGTGTTGGTAACACACCAGGGTTTTGGCCACTGCTGAGCAGCGCCGGCACACACCAAGGCTGTCTCTCTCCAACGTTTCTACCCCTCTCACGAGCAGGCTAGGAGTGGGCAAGATCTTGGGAGGGGACACAGGCAGGACAGCTGACCCAAACTGACCAAAGGGATATTCCATACCATATGGCGTCTGCTCAGCAATGAGAAGCTGAAAGACAGGGGGAGGAACTGAGGGCATTTGTTCTTTTATGATGTTTGTCTTCTGGAGCAACCTGTACACATACTGAAGCCCTGCTTCCCAGGAAGTGGCTGAACATCACCTGCTGATGGGAAGTAGAGAATAATCTTTTGCTTTTGCTTTGGTTCTGCATGCGGCTTTTTGCTTTTGCTGTATTAAACTGCCTTTATCTTGACCCACAGGTTTGGGTTTGTTTTTTTTCCATCTTATTTTTCTCCCCTCCCTGTCCTGCTGAGGAGGACAGTGATAGAGCAGCTTGGTGGACACCTGACATCCAGCCAAGGTTAAACCACCACAAAGAGGCCATCATGCAAAGACAGTCTTAGTCAAATAATTCTTAAGTCTGATGTCTTCTCTGTCTCCTCTGGGGCTAACTCTCCCTCTGCAAGTATGCTGCTTCCTAGCTCCTCATATAACCACCACTGAGGCTGGCTTAGTTGTTGCAGAATTGACAAAAAGAAAATGTCTACAGTCACAAACAAACTAGTTCTCCTCAAAGCAGAAGGAAGTGAGGAAAATTAAAAAGAAATTAAGCTTCTTTTGTCTTTTGTTGTTCACAAGGTTTGGCGGAGCTTTTTTATTGTGGGGGTTTTTTTCTTTTAAATGATGGGTTTGTTTCAGACTGTTCCTAAATCTTACATCCTTTTACTTTCCAAAGCAATTTAGCAAATGCTTATTCTCATATTTTATTCTATCACTGAATTAGTAGTCCAATATATGAATTTCTTCTTATTTGCAGCTCTTGATATCTAAACCAGACCTTCAATGACTATTCACTTCTTTGGTTCTCAATCTCAATTGAAATCTCTATGGAAAACAGTACCTTTTCAAACCTCTCTCAAATTTGTCCTATTGTTAGATGCTCACTTTAATTCTATAATTAATTCATTTCATTTGCAAACCATTCTGCATAAGCTGCTATGAAAGATTAAAATTAAAACAGTATTATATTAGAAAAAAATGAACAATAATAAAGAATGAAGGAGAATTTTCTCCAAAATTTAAGGGCATAAGTGTTGCTCTTTTAAAGCAGAGTTTTCTCCTTAGTTCATGCTTATAGTTGCATTTCAAGACTTTGCATATTTAGACAGATCTGAACAGAGGAGATATACATTAAAAAAATAATAATATATGCATATTAAACAGCTCAACAGAAACTGGGTAGTACTATGCCATTTGTGGATGAAACGTGTTTCTTTTTGCTTATTTATTTTCAGAAGCATGTTTTCCATGCACTTTTAACAATCTTCTCTTCTATTTCTCCTTGTAATGTTTTTTTACATATCTCCTACAAACACACACAGGATGTTTTTTGGACAGTATCCATCAGTAGATTCATCATTCATCAACAGCTGAAATGCTAAGTTCACACACTTTAAAATATTTTATTTCTACTTCCCAAGCCTGTTGCAGTCATTCTTAACCTCTTACTTGAGGAGAAATGTCTTAATGTATCCAAAGATAACCTATTTTTAGATATCAGATAAATGTTAATACTAGCTCTTCATTGAAAATCAGTTTTTAAATACAAACTATACAATTGTTTTCTGTATTATAGAAATCAGACTCTTTCCCAGTCATCATTTTTAAATTATACTACTGTCTGGCATCATACCACTAGCTGGAAAAAGAAAATGGATTTGTTCAAATTTAGTTTGATGTGATTGCTTTTATGATTTTACTGTTTTATTTTAAAAGACTACTTCAGTGAGTCACACATGCAACAGATCTGCATGTGTACCAGATCTGGTAAAATGCTAACCTAAAAATTCAAAGTCATGTTTTTATTTTAAAGTCTTATAGTGTAGACTCTTAACAACCTCGAGGATGTCTGTAAAGGCTTTTCAAGTAGTCAAAGTGGTATACACAGGAAGTCACTGCAGGCTAGAAATACTTTGCATACAGAGAAAGACAGCTGCAGCCACTACCTCATATAGCCTCAATGCTTCCTGTAAAGAAAATGAAATTCCCATTAAGATCCATCTTTCCTTCTAAACCAATAATGTTTCTTTGCAAAGATTTGTATTCTGGGTTCATGTAAGACAGAGGGGATATCATTCTTAAGAGACTAGAAAAAAATATCCTGTAGTTAAATCACATATGCTTATATTCTTCATTATTTCTGTCATTAACAGCAATCTTGTTCCCATGACTTCAAAACTTATGATAGTAACAATTACTTGAATTTAAGTGCATCTCATCCTATGACAGGCTTCCAAAATACATAGCTGCAATATTTCTGCTAGGTTATGTGAAAAATGGGTGATCGACCATTTTGTTTGTCATCTATTTTGGAAGAAGAAATACTGAAGTTTGCAATTATGTTCTACACTTTCATAAGTAATGATGTGCTTTTAATTTCTACAGTACTGCGGTGATCATTGCTGTAATATCTTAGCTGACAGTTTAATTTCTTTTCAAAGTTTTAAGAAATTCCATTATCTTGTTGCGATGCTTCTGCACTTATAACTGCAAATTTAAATGCAAGGAAAGCAATTCAACTCTCAAGTAATGATTGAATATCATTGTATGAAATTTCAGTAGAATTGAAAAATAATTTTTAAGCATTTCTTAACATTCCAATTAGAAAAAGGAGAAAACCACAAAACCCCTATTGCCCTTAGAGCTCTAAATTGTTTATGTGAAAGTAACACTGACCGTAAGTCAACTACTTGACATTGAACAGGGCTCTCCTAAATGGGACCTAGAAGGATGTTGCCCTCAGGCTTATACATTTAGTCAAATAATCTCACTCAGAGGCCTGCTACAGCAGTCTTGTAGAACTGCCAGTAGCTGTTAACAGATCAATCTTGACCTCCTAAGTATTTCCTTCAAAACTGAAGAACAATGTCCAAACATTAGTGGACAAGTCACATCACCACTACTTCACTTATATGATGCTTCTAAGCACTTCCCTGAGCTATGCCACTGGAGAAACATACTTTTGAGAACAAATTCATTTCAGCCTTGACTAAGTATAGCACTTCTTCACTGAATGAAACCAATGAAAAGTTTGGTTTGGAAAGAAACGCCAGAGTCCTTGGACCTGAGATGGGAGCAAGGGGTGAGTGTGTGCGCGTGTGTGTGTGTGTGTATATGTGTGAGCACTGCGACTTGGGATCTCCAGCTGAGACAATTGTAAGGTTTTTCAGAGGTTTTCAGGGACTCACAACTCCTCCAGAAAGCAGCAGTTCCTTTTTAAAATCTAAATGCATATTTTTTTCCCGAAAGCACACAATGGCTTACGGGCAGAACCAGGAATAAGCTCCACTTCTTGATTTACCGCCTCTTGCTTATTCCACTGTGGTTCATGATTCTTTCATGAAAACACCATATAGGCCCATAGCTTTGGCAACAAGTTGTATTTAATTTTGTTGGTCTTCTGTACCTTTGATTATAAATCAGCATCGTTAGCCTAATTTTTAATATATTTGGGGGGGGGATCTAATCTTTTCTGTCTTTTCTGACATACTCCTGAATGTGGTATTACTTAGAGAACTGTGAATATGGTACTACTTAGAGGACTGTGTGTCAAAGAAATAACAAAATGTAATACTTGTATATTCTTTTCACAATAGATCAGTTTTCTGACTGGGATTCTCAGTAGCAAGAAGAGATCAGGTCAGATATATATCTGTCAAGAAATAAAGATTCTCCCCGAGCACACAGATGACTAAGAATGTTACTGAAGACCTGACTTGCAAAATATTAATTTTGTTCAATTCACTCCACAGATCCTACAGACCTCCTCTCAGCTAGCTGGAAAAGAAGTTGCAGTCTTCTGGCATGCATTTTATAAAAAAGAGAGGAGTACCTGGACTTGCCATTACACAGAAATTAGAAAATTACACAGAAATTAGCAAATTAGAAATTAGTCTGGCCAGGGATGTCAAGGACAACAAGAAAAGCTTCTATAGGTATATTAGTGAGAAAAGGAGGACGAGGGAAAATGTGGGTCCCTTCCAGAATGAAACAGGTGACCTGGTTACCCAGGATATGGAAAAGGCTGAGGTACTCGATGACTTCTTTGCCTCAGTCTTCACTGGCAAATGCTTGAGCCACACTGCCCAGGTCACAGAAGGCGAAGGCAGGGACTGGGAGAATGCAGAACCACCCACTGTAGGATAAGATCAGGTTCGAGAATATCTAAGGAACCTGAAGGTGCACAAGTCCATGGGACCTGATGAGATGCATCTGCGGGTCTTGAGGGAACTGGCAGATGAAGTGGCTAGGCCACTATCCATCCTATTTCAGAACTTTTGGCAGTCTGGTGAAGTTCCCACCAACTGGAAAAGGGGAAACATAACCCCCATTTTTAAGAAGGGAAAAAAGGAAGACCCAGGGAACATGGATTTGATGGATAGACCACTCGGTGGATAAGGAATTGGCTGGATGGTCGCACTCAAAGAGTTGTGGTCAATGGCTCAATGTCCAAGTGGAGACCAGTGACAAGTGGCGTTTCTCAGGGGTCGGTACTGGGACCGGCACTATTCAACATCTTTGTCAGCGACATGGACAGTGGGATCAAGTGCACCCTCAGCAAGTTTGCCAATAACACCAAGCTGTGTGGTGTGGTCGACACGCTGGAGGGAAGGGATGCCATCCAGAGGGACCTTGACAGGCTGGAGAGGTGGGCCCATGCGAACCACATGAAGTTCAACAAGGCCAAGTGCAACGTCCTGCACATGGGTCGGCACAATCCCAAGTACGACTATAGGCTGGGTGAGGAATGGATTGAGAGCAGCCCTGAGGAGAAGGACTCGGGGGTGTTGATTGATGAAGAAGCTCAACATGAGCTGGCAGTGTGCGCTTGCAGCCCAGAAAGCCAACTGTGTCCTGGGCTGCATCAAAAGAGGCGTGACCAGCAGGTCGAGGGAGGTGATCCTGCCCCTCAACTCTGCTGTTGTGAGACCCCACCTGGAGTACTGCGTCCAGCTCTGGGGGGCCCAGTACAGGAGAGACATGGAGCTGTTGGAGCAAGTCCAGAGGAGGGCCACGAAGCTGGTCAGAGGGCTGGAGCACCTCTCCTATGAGGACAGGCTGAGAGAGTTGGGATTGTTCAGCCTGGAGAAAAGGCGGCTCCAGGGAGATCTAATTGTGGCCTTCCAGTACCTGAAGGGGCCTACAGGAAAGATGGAGAGGGACTGTTTATCAGGGAGTGTAGTGACAGGACAAGGGGTAATGGGTTTAAGCTGAAGGTGGGTCGATTTAGACTGGATGCTAGAAAGAAATTCTTTACTGTGTGGGTGGTGAGGCATGGGAACAGGTTGCCCAGAGAGGCTGTGGATGCCCCCTCCCTGGAAGTGTTCAAGGCCAGGTTGGATGAGGCTTTGGGCAACGTGGTCTAGTGGAGGGTGTCCCTGCCCATGGCAGGGGGATTGGAACTGGATGATCTTTGAGGTCCCTTCCAACCCAAACCATTCTATGATTCTATGATTCTATATATATATAAAAAAGTTCTTCTATATATAGATGTTATATATATGTTATATATATGTTATATATATTGTGTTATTATTTCTTTTACAACATTCATGAAATACTTAAAGTGTGATATGAATCAGAATAATGGATGAAACGTTCAGAATGCAGTTTTGTTTGCCCATGCCTTTATTACAAATACAGAATGTGTAATTGATGCATATAAGTAAAGTCAGAGGTTGAATAATAAAACAAAGTTAACATTTAAGAAAGAAGTTATCGTCTTTTATGATGAGTTTTGAGTTACTTGGTAGTTTTTGGTTTGGTTTGGTTTTGCATTCCTGTTACACCTTGCTAGAGTTTTCTGATGCTCCCTAAGATCAAAACAGAGAAAAATACACATTATTTTTTCACAGAGTTATGAAGACAAAGATATGTTTGTGTACTGTTATACTTCAGCTTCAATGAAAACATTTTTTTCTATTACAGAGGTAGAAAGAAAATAACTGCCTATGAAACTATACGCACTTATTTATCTAAATTGCCTAATCTGAACACACTTAAAAATTATGGATGATATTTTCTGCATTCAGAATATAATTTCCAATAGGCCACCTTGCATAACTCTGTTCCCTCATGCTTTTGTACTCTCTTTGCCCTTTGAACTCCTTGAAGCAGAATCTTTATTGATTTTGAATTAGCAAACTACCAGTAGGCTCAATGGATTATTTGAGATGTAAACACTACGATCTGAAATTTTCAGTCATGTTACTTACATTACAGCCTAGCTTCTGATATCCTTTCTCACATTGAATAACATGTTACCTCATGCATGATCCTAATAACTTCAGTATGACCATTTCCAAAAAGCTCCCAAGCATACAAAAATGAGATCAGTATCTTGTTGTTTAAAAGAATCTCTCCATATTTCTATATGAGAATATAAGTGGTTTCTCAATCATACTAAACAGATAAAGACACAAAAAAGATAATGAACATTTGGTATGTATGCAACATAGCATTGCATATAAATATTTGAAAGCTGCATTCATTCTCAGGGATTGACAAACTGTCATTCAAAAGCAATTTTCTTGTTCCTGAAAGAGTTCAGTTTTTTCTGCCCCTACTAGTTATAGAGAGGAAACTCATGAGAAATCTTTTTTGTGATTAATAGAGAGGGCAATTCAGGAGGAGATGGACAAACAATCCTGATGAACCAAGGAGCCACTGTATTGCCCATTGATGTGCTGCATTTTTCAGCAAGGAACTGAGTAAAAACAGTTTATCTGAACAGTGGTACCTGCTTGTAGACAACTTCAGAAGAGCTCTGTTGTTTGGAGGGTTGCTAATAACCAGTTTATCCCAATTTCCAGGTTTTACCACTTCTATTAGTTTTTTCAGGTTTCAACTGGAATGACTTTTTAAACAAAACTAGTGCAGACAATAAAAAATTATACATGAGAGCAAATATATAAACAAACTAACAGTGTAATATTTGTCCACCTTCAAAAAGAGAAGAAAGCAATTAAACTGTAATCCTGTTTAATGACTTCCATTTGACATGTTCTGACACTCAAGGGACAAAGGCAGCATTTGATACAATTTACTTATGGGAAACACTTCACTAAATTGAATTCAGTGAAGTGAATTGCAGCTTCTGCAACTTGAGGAATTTGACCTTAAATATTGATGTTTAGATGAATGAGATTTACACACGAGGAACAAAACAAGACAAGACACCAGTAAGGTGACTTAAAGTAAACACAGCATGGAACTATTCAGAAATTATTTCTCCATTATTTTCTGCCACGGTATCAGTAATTAAAGACTATTACCTGACTCTAATAACTTCCCCCTGTATAAGGATTGGGTGGGCAGAAGGTATTATGCCTGTCTGATCAATGTCAAGTATTCTGAAGCCTGGGACTCTTTTATGTGGTTACTTAATCTTCACTTCCTTCTCTTCTGTAACAGAATAATTGTACTTGTCAGTTATTTTTCCATGTATCACTAGGTTTGAATAAAGATATACCATGCCTGGCATAGGGACTTAAATGTGGACATCACATTTTCCTCAGTACAAAACACTATCCTCCAGTAAGAAGAGGTGGGAAAAAATCCACATGAAAGTGAGAGTGAAATTTATCAGGGATCACAGGACTTCTTTTCCTCCCACCCGAGACACATCCTTTCCACCATCAAGGCTGCTGATGCACAGGTCTTAAATTGTTAATCTGACTAATGATGTTCATCCAGGACCAGTCTGAAAATGAAACAGGACAGTAGACCCCATTATTTAGCTATTATTGTTTGTGCAACTGTATTTTGGGGGATTTCATGTTTCCCTTAAAAAGATTGCCAGCACGTTTTTATCACTATACATTAAAATCAAACATTCGTTAGTAAAGACAGCACAGGCTGCTTGCAGAAGAAATACTTTTTGTGCTTCTAAAAACAAAACCTTGCTGTTGAAGCCGCAAGTCTGTCTTGATAAGGAATATTTCATCTGTACAGCAGTGCTTTCTGTTTCAGTGGGCTTTGGTAGGAAAAGATTTAGAAATGTGTCATCTCTTCAGGAGAAGCATAATTCTTCTGAAAGAAATGATTCTTAACATAAATCAGGCCTCCAAGTGCTTGAAATATCTTTTCATTTTTAACTTTGTCAAGTGCTTCTCTCAACAAAAAATTTAAAGACACATTGGAAAGTCTGATTTTTGTTCTCTGTTACTTTCCTTTCATGTACTCACAAGTTTATTTTATATACTTGGTCACAGGAGCACTGACTGAAAGTGATGTAACTGTATCATTTTTTTATGGTGAATATTTACATTTATGCACTCAATTGTGAAACTACTTCTCATTCCTTAAAATTGCCTTCTAAATTTTATCTAAAGTTAAGAAAATCTGTTTAAATAGAAATGCCCCTTTTTGTACATAGTAGGAAAGGGTCACAAATTTTTCAGTCACCATAAATAGATTTTCTATGTTAAGATGAATATGAGATATTGCCCTGGAAGTTTGTTAGTCAAATGGCTTCTGTTCAGGATTGACTCAGTTCACTGACTTAGACAGGGACTTTCTTACAGCAGTTCACATGAAATCTGAATATCCTAGTCTAATACAGAAGCTCCCAACTGGAAGTTATAGAAATTTTATCTGAATAAAAATGGGAGGTTTAGGAATTTTTAAGATTTTTCAGCTTACTAGATAAGAATGCCAAAGTCTGCGTATTCAAAACATGCATGCAATGAAGACACACTCCAGAACCAGGGCTATATTTTATCATGATGTTGCATGCCAATTGATTGCACTTAGCTTACAGGATTGCATGTAGGAGCAGATTCAGAAGGGAAAACCTGAAAGAAGGTGAATTCAAATATTATTTTTTTTTTTAAGTTATAAATTGAATACTGACAATGAACATGTGCTGATATTAATTACTGTACCATAAAATATCACTTCTAAACTATGAAACTATTTTGATACTTAAAAATGGTAATAAATTCAGAAATGCAAACCACTGAACAGCTGCAATAGAAGATACTAGAGGGGAAGAAAGAAGAAATTACTTTATTTTGACAAGAAAAATAAAACTATGAGATGTGGTCCGGACCCATCATTACAAGTTAACAGAACATCAATCACAGTAGTTTATACTTATTATTCTAATAATCCAGGCACTTTCTGAAGTGCCTTCAGCCTACATAAACAAACAAGGAAAAATGAGACCAAACCAGACCAAGCCTAGGAGCCTGCAGGACACTGGAATTGACTTTGTTGTTGTTTTCCTAACTTAGTCACATAAACTGTACAAAAGACAAGAGTTAATGTTTGTTAATTCTTAATAAAGCTGTTTAAAATCTGAGCTGCTAAGAAAAGCTCTATTTTAGACACAGGGCAGGGAAATTTGAAACAATCAGCTCAATGCACCACAACTCAATTCTAGACACTTCATAACATCAAGTAGTAACATGGAAACTAGATGACTCTTTGGCTCTTGAGGTTAGGAGCTTGAATTTGCACATCCTGTGTGCTTTGATAGCTTACTGGCATTGCCCCTCAGATGTTCCAGGTGGGCCTGCTCTGGAAAAGAAATTTCCCCACCATTTTTGAATTGGCTAATGACTTCTCTGTTTAATTATCTCTCATGTATAACACAGCAAGAGAGAACAATGCTTAAAGAACGTTAAACTGGCAGAATGGACTACTGACGAGCTTCACGTTGCTGACTTTATTCGCTACATGCCACCCAGCGCATGCACGTACAGAAGATACAGAGCCATTCTAATTAGAGGAGCATCATGCTGGTATAGATTTTAGATAAAATGCTAAGTACAGTCCTGACCATTCTCTGACCAGTAACAAACCACAAACAGCTCTGCAAATCAGAGGACAAATGTGTCCCATTATTTCATTGCTTAGGTTTCTTTTTATTTTGTTTGTTTTTTAACAGTGCCTGAGAAGGCAGCTGTATACTGGAAGGCATCTCATAATGCCCAAGCATCGGGGGCACAGAGACTCACACAAGCAGCTGGAATTGATGAATGCCTTCTCATTCCATAATAATATTTCCTTAGAATGTTTACTGTACTGAATTATTATCCTAGCTTAAACTTTTATTCAACAAACCTTACATAAAGCAAACAGTTTAACTTGCTCGGATAGGAATCTCTCCTACATTAAAAAGACTGTGCAAGTATTCTTAATCCCAAGTGAAACTATGCTACATTTGGTGTCTTGTTTTAGGTTGCTTGAACAGGAACAAAGTCAATTTAGATTTAGATATCTTGAAACGCCAGCCAGGAGACATCCATGAAGAATCTGGCCTGTCAGAGTGCATCCCTGCTCTGCTCCCTCTGCCTGTGCGAACAGGAGCTGCTGCCGCTGGTAAAACTCTGACAAGATAAGCTAGAGGCTTTCTAGCATAACTACCCCAAAAGTACTGAGCTCTCAATGACATGCAGAAGATGTCAAAAAAATTAAGTCACGTTCCTGCGGTTTAACACAGAATTGGCTTCTCTCCTTGCAGCCAGTGCACAATGTGACTAAAGGAAAACTCTTAGAGTTTGCCTGAGTGTGATGTGGTCCCTTGCTGGTGCAAGTACACAGCATGTCAAACTCTCTCAATTTGCATAGCAATTAGTAGACGAGGACAAGCTGTAAAACCCAAGATGGACAAATCTGATATGAAAACAAATTTCATGCTGAGGGTTCTCAGGTGTTTTTAGCAGCATTGCCAAATGAGAAACATGATTTGAGAGAAATCTGAGCCTGATTAACCACCGTTTTCCTGCAACTTTGGCAAAAAAAGTGATGATTTTGACTGTAGTAGCTGCTGCAATGTAAACCTAGGCAGGACCAGTATTTTTACGACACACTGGTCCCTTATAATTCAAAGAGAAACCTGCTAAAACCACCCGTTTGCCCTTCCTAGGCTTGTCACACTCCTCACATTGAGCAGAGCCCAGCAGGCAGGAGAATTACACAGCGCCCAAGGGCAAGGGAGGGTAGTGATCCTGACCATGAGACTGTTGCACTCCGAGGAGTTAGTGATTCACAGCACGGTTAATGTGAGCAGATCCAAGCCCATGCTGTGCTGCGCTGTGCTGTGCTGCGCTGTGCTGTGCTGCAGGGACAGGACAGCCTGGCCTTCAGGCTGCGTTGTGCTCTGCATATCCCTGGGGCGCAGGTTAAACTTCTCCAGTTGCTTGTAACAAAGGAGACTGCAGGCAGCTCCCACTCGGTACCAGCAGGTAAATTACCTCCATGTCCTTGCCTCCACCAAGAGCTGCAGCAACAAATTTCCATGGGAACATTATTTTGTTGGATCCTAGAAATGATGAAGAGAGAGGTTTTCTTTGTAAGAAAATCCCATAAGAGCTCATAGGAGCAAACCAGGAAGGCTCTTCCAGGGATCAGGTCTGCACCGTGTGCTGTGCCCTGACCGGAGGCTCCTTCAGTGCTGCACAGCTCGGGGGTCCCAGTGTCTGAAGGGACATGGGATTATCTAGACTATTTTTTGTTAGCTCTAATAAATATCATTTTAAATTATCCTTCACAGAGCCTGAGTGCTTTTCTTACTGGATCACAACAAACCAAGTCACCCAAACTGGGTGTTAAAATTCTGTTTTCATTCCTCTCCTCTGATCTTGAGGCACAGTCGATCTGAGCAAAATGTTTGCTTTCCCTTCTCTGCTATGCAGAGAAAAAGGTGTTAGGACTTAGATGGCTAGCAAAGAAACTTGCGTTTGAAAGAGACATGAATTTCCACACAAAAAATGCCAGCTAAACTGCTATTTAAAATGCATGAATGGTGTGATGTCCTGAGATGTTGCAAAAAATGAGATTGTTGATCACATGTAACTGTCATGGCAAGCCACGCTTTGAACTAGAGAAGTGCTATTGCTAATCAGAACAGACAAAAGGAGCCCTTTTATGCAAATTACTGCCCTATCATTCAGTGGGAGATTTTCTATCTGAAAATCTCTGTGACAGAACATTACATAAAAATAACGTGTGAATACTAAAATGGCAAAATGCTCAATATTTTGCAATTTGTACTTAGAGTGTCATCAGAGTGTTCTTTTCAGCTGCCTTGTAAAGATTGGGTTTCTGTTTAAATGTTTAGGTACTCAAAATGGTGGGGGCAAATACAATGAAGGAGTCCAGCCAAAAATCCTACAATGAATGGATTATTTCCCACAGATTTCCTAGGGTCCTGTCCACTGCAAATGACACCCTTAAGAATGGATCCAAAATCATCATGTTAAAGACAGTCTCTCACAGGCCTGACAGAGTCCTGTGTGTCAAATAAAAAAAAAATTCCTAATATTTTCATCAAAATTGTACAGAATTTATTTAGCCAGGTAAATACTACAGCAAAGGACAACATTATTTCTTCTAAATATCTTTACTTACTTCCCTTTTCTAGATATATTTCTCTCTCAACTTGAAGCTTGCTCCTGTATTCAAGCATCAAATACGACATTCTGGTTTGCACTAAAGTTAAGGGAAACTTTGGTATTCACCTTTTAAAAAGGTAAGTGTTGGGCTAAAGCATAAAAAATTGCCAGTAGCTTGCAGTATTTGATACTGTGTTTGCTGTTCCACTGCATTTCTGCTGGATGAAAGACTACTTCAAACAAATATAGGCTCAGTTATTTGAAATGTACCTCACCTTTAATACAAAATGAAAATGACTACTTAAAGAATGTATAAAACAGGCTCCATAACATATACCCAGGAAATAAAAAAGAAAACAACTTATTTGTAGAAAGAGTTGTGGGTATTCAAGTTTAAATTCTGTATCAGTGTAACTGCATCATTCATTGTCATTACATTACAGGGTGTTCTAGGCATCGTAGGTAGCAGGAATGCAGACAAAAAGATGACAATCAATGTTCTTTTCAAATGAATCTGAACCAGCTACCAACAATTTGATTAAAATTATTCCCCATGAGCTATACTATTATTACCCTGAGATAAAAAAATCCTGAAACAGGTTAATAAACATAAACATTTACCTAAAGTCATTTCATTCTCTGCTTTTAAAAGCATAATAACAACTTCAGTAACAAGCATTTTCTTTATTCCCAATACATAAACTAAAGGGAAAAAAAAACAGGTTTTCAGTATGGAGAATGGAAGGTACTGATATAGTGAAAGAAACTAGTTAGAGATGGGAAGATATCTTTCTTAATTTCAGCAAGGAAATACAACAGAGATAGAGTTTAGTAAAGAGAATAAGGAAGGCAAAGAAGCAACAAAATAGTTAGAAATTGGATCGAAATACATGCAATTAAAAGTTAACCAAGTGCTTTTATGACATAAAACATCATACATTTCTGAAAGGGCTAAAAATACACAGAACTCCACAAGGCATAATATGCTATGAACACTCTATATCAACAGAGGATAAGGAAGCTGACACTATTTCTGACCATGTTTAATTAAAATCTGCAAACAGTTACTGATGCCTTTCAGAAGATTCTCTTTGACATTACTTACAATAGAATCAGACCCTTAAGGTGCTAAAACAGACAGTAATTCTAAGCCGAGAACAAAAAGCAATAGCTTTTGGAATGAGGCTTAGCAGCTCTTTGACTACTCTCCTCGCCAGACAAGCATATCAGTCTAAAAACAAAAAGTGTTTCGTTTTTACACCAGAGAATTTTGACAAACTTATGTTAGTTCAATTCATGAACAAATTAATGAAAATAAAAGCAACTTCACAGAAACCACTCAGTTCTAACTATCCAACTACCAACTATCCTAACCAACTACTAAAAATCTGTATTACACCTAGGCATGCTGAAGTATCAATATGACAATATGAGTGGTTAGAGTTCTTGGTAAAGTAAGACCTTTATTTCAACATATAATTTAAATTGGTATGGAAGAGGACAGAATACTGTTATGCACTTTGAGCCTTATATCTGTAAGGACCAGAAGCATTATGAATACTTCCTTAACTTATTTAGTGAAAGGATTAAAGTCAGTTATATGAATAAAGACTGTGCAGTTGGGATTTTACTTTGCACATTTTATCAGAGAAACAGAGGTCTGCAGAAGGCAGTATCCTCATTTTTGCAAGCAAAGAGGCAAGATACAGTGATATAAACTTTGTCACAGTCACATAGCAATTCAAGGACATCACTAAGATGAGCCCTAGTCCTTCCATTTCCCCAAGCCACATCACCCAACCATGCTGCTTTTTAAGGACAGTTGAAGATAAAACTTACAGAAAATAGTGACAAGTGCACCGATGGATCAGATGCCTTAGAATCTGTCTAAAGTTTGCAATTTTTAATTAAAAAAATGACTATAATTACTGAACAACAGTTATTTATGAAGAATCCTATTAGTCTGTTCAGTAAATGAAGGACAAAAATGTGAAAAAGGGGTGAAATTATTTGAAAATATAGCTTGTCTTGCAACACAACTGTTCTCAGAACATCACTAAAAAAGCTGGAGTTTAAAATATCAGCCTGTGCTGGGCAAGTCCAGCCAGTTACTTACCCAGAGGGAAAAAAAGAAAATCCAAGAAAGCACTTTTCTTCCTTCTCTTTCTCTCTCTCTCTCTTTCTCTGCCCTTGGCAATACATCAGCATGTAAGTGAAATCTGCTATAAACTAAAAAAGAAAAAAAAACCCCAAATCCAAAACCAAAACAACAAACCAACAACAAGAAAAAAACAGAAATGGGAGGGGAAAGATGGCTGTGCAAGCTATTAATGGTCTGAATTAAGAGGTCTAAACTGGCAATCTCAATGTATGTCACACAAGAGTTTTCAGTTATTCTGCTCAACAGAAGAGTTTCAGTTGATGGAAAGTACTGATCGAGAAGCTTCTTCTCATCAGAAAGATGCCAAATTAACTCAGGGAAAAGAAGAAACTACTCAGAAGTTAGTGTGAGGTATAGTATGAAAGTGAACAGCTTGGGGCTAACAAACCTGTCAAAACAGAACAGACAAGTTGCACAAGTTGAAAAGCTCATGGATCTGCAGTTGAAAGCAAACCCAATGGAAATTACAGTGCTAAAGCCCAGCAGAACAAGATGACGGAAAGGTCAAACACAAATTTTTGCTTTTGCTCATGCCATTGGAGCCAAGAAGCAGATAGAAAAGTGCCCACCCCTACTGGGGCTTCTTCTTGAGCAAAAACTCTTCTAGAATGAGGCAGTTAACATCACCCTTGCTTCTTCTCATGTAACGATGGACCCCATCCTTAAATACAGAAACTCCATTACCCCTAGTATCCCCTAGACACTGGAAAACTGGACTGAAATGGCACCAAAGTAACTTATAGGCAGGTACTTGGATATGAGGAGAAAGTCCCATCTATTAGGCCTTTCTAATCTATCCTAATCTATCCTTTTTAAGCTATTGTATTTTAATGTTTATAATTAAACAAAAATTGTGGTGGGGAGAAAAAGATGTGGAAAGAAAATATGCAAGAGTTAGGTTTCTGCTCACCTTTAATGACAGAGTCCTTTTCAAATTCCCAATCCAAAATAAGCAAGTATACAAGAGAAAGCCTGAGAGTAACTTCATGAAGAAATACCCCAAAAAACCCAGATGCAAAGACATCCTTTCCTGATGCATGGGTTATGGTTTCAAGTCCTCACCTTCATACATTTCCTTTTGGTACCTTGTTGAGGGCAAAAGGGAACTCACGATAGACGTGGAACTAAGAATTTCTTGGCAACATATTTAAAATCTTAATAAATCTAATTTAACTGGACTAATAATTATCATTAAAATGTAAGAGTTCAAATTAATACATGAAAGCATAATTAATAATACCTTTAAAATTGTTATACAAGAAATCTTAGGAAAACTTACCCCTTTCCTCTGGTGTTATGCCTGCCCCTCTGGGAGTCAGAATGAGAGTCTGGGGTTGCTGCAGTGAGTCACCATTGTCCCCAGGTCTCACTGGGAGGGTTGTGATGGTGGTATTGAGGTCTCAGTCCTGGGGTCCAACTGAATTTCTCTTTATACTTTTCCTTTGTACATTTTCAATTTTCTATACTTTTCCTAGGATATCCTCAGTCCAAAGGGTATCTTCCCATGAAAAACAAAAAAAACCCAAACAAAAGAAAAGATTTGAAATACATATGTATTCCATTTGGTGAAAGTATATGGGGGAATAAGAATTGCTTTTTAGAAGAATTAGAACTCATAGGTGGAAATCAACCTGTGTGTGGAAAGTGTAAGCATCCACTACAGAAAAGTGTGAAATCTATTACAAATTCAGAAATGTGCATGCACACAAAATATTGTTGAATGCAAAAACTTTCCTTTCCTTCTTTCTGACATGTCAAACTATTACACTCATCACCTTGATAAACCCTCTTGATCTTCTTTATCCTTTCCCCTAATTATGCCCTTTCTATCTTTCTCTTCTCCCTGAAGTTTCCATCATTCTGTCTTTCCACTGAGTCTCCTCCTCCAGTAGGACATATGCAATTCCTTTCTGCACCTATGCACACCATTACATTTTCAACTTGCTAGATAATTTCAGCCTGGATGAATGATAAAATTTTGTTATGTTTCTACAAAGGTTGTTAAAACTGGCAGCCAGGTAGGGAAAGGAGGGCACACTGGGCATGGCGCTGAATAACAAGCTCAAGCTTTACTAGAGTCCAGAGAATTGCCACAAAAAATGACATTACAAGTAGCTCAATCCCAGGAAAGGGATTTATTCAGAGCTCACACACTTTGGAACAACCAAGGCAATAAACTTCATTCACCTGGTGATATGAATTACCTCTTTCACCTTATTTCTTTCTGGGAAGTAAGGAGAGACTAAAATATAGCCTTATATATTGAGAAAGTTATAATGGTCTTATCTTACTCCACACATAGTTTAGTGAACTGAATTTTGCATTCTGTTTGCCTGCATTTCCTTTATACAGCACTAAAATCCCTGTGAAAACCGTGAAATTACCAATTTGAAATCGCAGTAAGAATCATTCAAGTTTTTACCACATCTGTTCTCACTGTAATTTTTTTCAGGAGACAAAGTCTGTATTGTACCATTGTCTTCCTTCCTTTGAAATCATGGTCATTGAAATTAAGTATCAGAGTTTTAATATCTCATACAATCTGTGACAGGTGCTTTATTACCTCAACTTTTTCAATATTCTGTATGTTGATTGCCTTGCCTTTCCCTTCTACAGAGTTTACAGTCTGACTAAAGTGTGGGAAGAAACTGGCCTGCAAGTACTGGCCAGCAGCAAAACCACAAAACATTGAAGCTGAAAGAGAGAAGGTCAAAATTTTCAAAATCCACTGTCCTATTTTATGTATTTCAGGAATTTTAAAAACCTCAGAAAGAATCATTGCTTTTATGTTATTTTAAGAATGAATAACTAGCTACTGAAAGATTTTTTTTTTAAAAAATAGATAGTAATGAACTGAGTATACTTTGTTCATTTTTCAATTAAAAAATAAAAACAGTTTAAAAGTTCCTTTTCCATTGTTCATCAAAATAATACTCCTTTTCACCCAGCATGCAAGTTTTCATTTTCAAATATTTATCATAACAGCGAAGAAAATGACAGGCTGGTTTCTCCAAACTGGAAAACCAGGAGAATCCGCTGGTGACTCCATCTCTCCATCTCTTTTCCTGTAATAGCATGTAAATTGGACCAGTTTACCAAGTGTTTGGGAAATCCAACTTTCAGCTCTGTCATCTGTTTGAGAAGACTGAAATCTACCGTTTACACAGAATATCCTCTTCCAAGAGGGCAAACTCTGATTTCGGACCATGGGACAGTCTCAGTCCCCTTTTATTGCAGCTTTCAAGTATTTAAATGCTCAGTAAGTCAAAACCAGAAACTCACCAAGATGCCTTATGGACATGTGGTGTTGGAGATATGTCACAGAAGTGATCCTTGTCCATGCCTCAGCAAATACCTAATTTTTATGCAAAACAGCTTAAATAAGACTGAGATCATTCATCCCACTGAGAAATATCCTACAAGCCTGTAACAAACCTCATTTTCTGCTTCACTGAAGAATTTTCCTGATCTGCAGATTGCCTGAAATGGAGAAAATATTCTGGAAAAGAATCACTACATGCCACTCTCAACCTGCATTGCTTCCTAGGTGCCAACTGAGGGGCACTGTGGAGGCAAGATCAGGTCTGGGGGGACCCCTGCCCTCATCGCAGACCAAGGAGTGGGGCAGCACACATAGTGGTGGGCAACACCTGCCTTTTGGGGACAGCTCTGAGTTTGTTCTTTCCATCCTGTTCTCCTGCTCCTGCCCATGCAGGCCAAAGCAAATAACACAGTCAAATCTGGGAGGAGCTCGGTATCTGGGAGGCAACTTATTTATTAAAAGGGAAGAAACAGCCAGGCTCACCATGGACATCTGAATAGCTACAGGAAGAGTCTTGAAAAAATAATACATTAAGCTTACTGAAGGTTTAGCCAGTGAAAGTGAGAGAAATGTTATTCGTCTGCACAATTGCAAAGCATATAAAAGAAATTAATTCTTCTTCAAATCTCTTTTTCTTCATTAATTGAAAAGCTAAAAATGATCTAGAGTGCCTGCATCTTCTGACAACTTTCTCATAAAATGGCTATCGCTTCAAAGATGAGTCCCATATCGTGACAAACTGCATTTCTGAAACAGCAAAGAATCGAGTTTGCATTGTTTTACCCATTTTTCAGCTACTCACAAAGACAAGCATAGTGCTGTTCAAGAAACACAGGTTCATCATAACAATAAACTGAAACAAATTGTGCTCCTTTATCCAAAATCTTTGCTGCAGCTACAGTCTAGCTACAGCACTGTAGCTGCATAATAGCACTGATCAATGACAAACACTAAAATAAATATCAAGAAAGTCTGAATTCATCCATGTTTAACCCCCCATGACTTGGTGTGACAGTTTTCAGCACAGAACAGATGCTTCCGCTCTATGTAGCAGCATGAACTATCTGACGAGTATAGCCATCTCTCATAAATATCTCATTTATGAGAAAAAAAAAATCAAGTTCCTTAAATACCCAAATCACTCTGGATAATTTAATATGGTTATAACTTTTTTTTTTCCTAACTTCTAGCTTACCGTCTTTAAAAATAATATACTACATATAATACCTTCGGAATTTTGCGATTTTTTTTCTAATGAACTTTAAAATATTCTGACTTTAAAATATGTTTTAAAAAATTAAATTTAAAAATCTCAAACACTCAATATGAGATGACTAAAATGTATTCTTACATAAGCTAACTAGGCTAGAACTTTCATAGAAGCCCTGGGTTTGGATGAGATTTTCCTCGTTTGGTCACTGCTACTAATGGTCAAATACTGAATTATTCTGCATATCTTTAATAAATTGTGTTATGGATACCTCCCATTAAATAACAAATTACCATCTGTTTCACCCCATTGTGATTGCCATACAAAGTTTTTCAGAGCAGTCATATTAGCAGCTACAAAATGTGGCGTGTTATAGAGATACCCCAGGATATGCCGCAGGAGGTCACGGCTGTATTCATGAGATGCTGCACTTGCAGATCATCCATCTGCCAGGTAAGAAGAGCTTATCAGATTGTGTGCGGAGCTGTATTGTTTTTAGAAGCCAAGCAAAACTAGAATTGCATGGGCATATATTACTGTCTCCCACAATCCTTATTTTTTTAATGTAGACATGGCTTAAAGTATCTTTTCATTATCTTCAGGGCATATCTAACTACTGGGTACAGAACACACCTTTTATTTCCTTTGATTATTCATGTGAATGATATTAAAACTACGTAAATCAATTTTCCTGGAGAAGGTTAGCCACTAGAATTAGCTAAGAGGAATGCAAGTTGGGTAGACCAGCCTGCCCAAGAGCACGAGTGACAGCTGGTTTTGCTACTGCAACTGTGGAGGTCTTCCAGGTTGTTCTTTTAGGAAATGTACGAACATTAAAAAAAAAAAAAAAAAGCAAGTGGTATTTTCTTTTACAGATTATGCCTGCCAAACACAAAGCAAGTAATGCTTGAACAAAAGTGACATTTATGTACACTAAATGTTTACGAAGTTCTTGATGTGTTCCTTGTATAATTATCTCTCAACATTGCATTCTGACATGCAGGGAAGGCGATAACAGCTGTTCACTTTATAGCCAACTGTTATTTTTGCCTTTATGCAGACATATCTATTTTCAACATTTTTATGCATGTCTACACACACACATATACATACACAGAAATGCATGTATTTATATTATACACTTACAGGTAGATACTGGTAACTGGCTAGGAAAGCGAGTCTTCCCTTTGCTTCATAGTCTGTCAGTAAATACTGGAGCTCACACTCCTGGTGAACAGCTGGCTAAGTTGTAATGAAATCAAGTACTGGAAATAGTCAAGTTTAAATAGAGATACTTTCTTTAGGAAGAAAAACCCAAACAACAACAGGGTAAACCTTTGTGGGTTTTTGTTTTTTTAAAAAAATCTGTATACTTAATAAGCCACATCTGTTGTCTTACCAAATTTTATATCCTCTTGTAGACCACTCAGGAAACAGAAAGCTGGATTCAGTCATTTTACTTGCATCAATAATCCTTTTCTCCATGTAACATCAATCACTGTGAGGACATTTCATTAATCACTGTGGGGAAGGGTATCAGATATGGTCTACAGCAAACTTGGAATATTACACTAGATCAAGCAAATAAATCTTTGTTTAAGAAAGATAAACCTACTCATGATTCACTCCTTAGGAAAAAAAAAAAAGTACTGACTGAATTCATCATTTTGCTCTGGCTACTTAGTACTGCTGAGACAACATGAAACACTTAAAATATTTATATCCTGGTTGCAGCTCTCCAGCATAGAGCCAGTCTGCTGTTCCAGCTGATAAACGGATCCAGATGTAAAGCTGGTAGGGGCAAAGGAACCACTGGCTGTTAGCTGCTTTCCCATTTCCCATACCACGTATAGAGGACATTTGGGAGAAGAAGAACTGGGCACAGACCATTACCTCCCCTATTACAACCCTCTATCTATATAAAGGAAAACAGTTATACTAAAATAAAATGCTATTGTATCTGTAACGTAACAGAAAAAGATGGAAAACAGATAAACATAACAGATCAAAGTAAAAGATAATTATATCAAGTATATTCATTTAGAGAAATTTCTCTGACTGGCATTATCTGCTATTATCATATCGATAATTAATAAATAAAATAAATAAATAAATAACAGCAAGTTTGCCGATGACACCAAGCTGTGTGGTGTGGTCGACACACTGGAGGGAAGGGATGCCATCCAGAGGGACCTTGACAGGCTGGAGAGGTGGGCCCATGCGAACCGCATGAAGTTCAACAAGGCCAAGTGCAATGTCCTGCACGTGGGTCGGCGCAATCCCAAGCACGACTATAGGCTGGGCGAGGAATGGATTGAGAGCAGCCCCGAGGAGAAGGACTTGGGGGTGTTGATTGATGAGAAGCTCAACATGAGCTGGCAGTGTGAGCTTGCAGCCCAGAAAGCCAACCGTGTCCTGGGCTGCATCAAAAGAGGTGTGACCAGCAGGTCGAGGGAGGTGATCCTGCCCCTCAACTCCGCTCTTGTGAGACCCCACCTGGAGTACTGCATCCAGCTCTGGGGGCCCCAGTACAGGAGAGACATGGAGCTGTTGGAGCAAGTCCAGAGGAGGGCCACGAAGCTGGTCAGAGGGCTGGAGCACCTCTGCTATGAGGGCAGGCTGAGAGAGTTGGGATTGTTCAGCCTGGAGAAAAGGCGGCTCCAGGGAGATCTAATTGTGGCCTTCCAGTACCTGAAGGGGCCTACAGGAAAGCTGGAGAGGGACTGTTTATCAGGGAGTGTAGTGACAGGACAAGGGGTAATGGGTTTAAGCTGAAGGTGGGTCGATTTAGACTGGATGCTAGAAAGAAATTCTTTACTGTGTGGGTGGTGAAGCACGGGAACAGGTTGCCCAGAGAGGCTGTGGATGCCCCCTCCCTGGAAGTGTTTAAGACCAGGTTGGATGAGGCTTTGGGCAACGTGGTCTAGTGGAGGGTGTCCCTGCCCATTGCAGGGGGATTGGAACTGGATGATCTTTGAGGTCCCTTCCAACACAAACCATTCTGTGATTCTATGATTCTACATTTTAAAGTAGCAGTAGGTTTCTCTTGAGTGTTTGCAAAGCCTGACATGGGAATGTGTTGGCAGATCCATACCAGCAATTTTAATCATTGCTCTAAAGTAATATTGCATCACTATTTGAAGGTCAGGAGTTAAGGCTGCAATTAAATGCCCTCTTTTTGGATGGAGTCTGCTTACATAGTTTTCTGGTAATTCAAGCTCCTAATCAAATCAAAGCTTCATTGTAAATTTCCAGACCTTTCTTACCAAGTTTTAACGGATAATCTTGGTGTTCTTCCTCAGTCAAAATACTGAGTTGATAGCATTCACTTAAAGTCCTAGGATTGTCCACATTAATATTAGAACAATATTTGTAGTGGTATCCTGACAATAAGCAATTAGTGTAAAAAAACCCAAAAAAACCAAAAAACAAACGCCTCTCCAAATTCAAACAAACAAAAAGAAAATACAAGAGCAATAGATAATAACAAAATGCAGTGAGCACAATGGGGCTTTGAAAAAGACATGATATAAAAGGTAGTGATAAATATAAGGTTCATCTATGGTCAAGTTTAAAATCTCCTTATCAGCAGGGTTTCTAATGTGCTTAGCAAGACATGCTTTAAACTAATATTGCTGTTATATAGAAATTTCTTATTTGGGATCCGTTTCTAAGGGTCATTCAGTAAAATTTTCTAAAAGGAAAAGTGAAAATATTTCTTCATAAATAGACATATTCCAAAACAGATTTAATGGCATTTAACCACCCACTTCTGTGCAGTCACCAATAAAAAGTATATTGTTTCTATATACTGTAATTATAGTACAAGATAAAGGTCTTGTATGTACAACTAACCACTTAGTAAATGATAGGCTATGTTGATAATTACAGACATTGCTGAAATCACAAAATGAAAATCTTTTTCTAAATTTACTAATAATCTTCCCTGTAGGCAGTTCTCCTATTATACATGAATTCTACAGAAGCCTTAAGAAATTGTCATAATGCAGAAATATTTGTTTGAATTTGAATAATTCCTGCTGCCAGCAGCAAACTATAATTTATCACACTCTGGGACACACAGGCTGTCATTAATTCAACTTGCATCCATAAGTGGTTATTTATTCCATTCTGTGGTCACGTGGCACAGATTAGGTCTGAATAGCATCAGTAGCATCTTGGAGGATTTACTGATGATACTGAAAGAAAGTTGTTCCAACCTTTTTGTCTACTAATAACTCCTGCACAGGTTTCCAAACCATTGCTCAGTTATCAGTGGTGAAGGGCGTGGAAATGTTTTTTATATTTTTTAATTCATCTCTGCCAGTACCTAAAAAGCAGATTTTAATGGCAGATTTGGCTTGCTTCAATAAACTTCAGATCATAAAGACAATTGCGAAGATAAAACAAAGCAGTGGTGTAGTAAGATGGAACTGATTTGAGATACAAACTGGACTTTAGCAATAAATATCACCCTGAAGAGAGCTAATGTTATTAAATGCAATCTGTTTTTGCCTGAGGTTTTGAACCTGTCAACCCATCTGAAACTGCTGACTGCTGTGTTCCCATGTCATCTAAGTATATTAAAGTATCTGAAAACTTTACAATGCCTCTATAGATATGTAAACAGTATGTTTTATGAGCACGGATAAGGTTCCTTAGTCCTGTAAGACTACATTCCTTACTCTTGCTGTTCAAATTAATGACTAAAGTGACTGCAGCTTTTTCTATGTTGTGCTTAGAAAATTTTTGTACAGCTCATATCACTGGAAAGTCTATAGACACTCTCCCGTCACCTTAGCAGAAAAATCTCCAAGAGTTTGCTAACCTGTACAAGTTTTCCATTTAGGAATAAAATAGAAACATTAATCGGTCTCTTGATTTGTTTCAAATACTTCCTCACTATATTGGTATTTAGAACCTCAATAACATCTAGCTGTGAATTGATGGTTCCTGCTCTGAAGATCTTGAAGTCCTGGCTCTCAGTTCTTTGGACACAAAAAAGACACTAAGTTGCATCAGTAAAGGGTTATGCATTAATGTATTGGTTTTCTTATTTCTTACGGATGCTATGACTGTCCAAGTTCTGATTCTGAAAATACAATGCCCAATATTTTTCCTGGCAACACCTTACTTCAAGATTTTTTTTAATTGCTCAAAGAAAGAATCAACAGAGCAGCTGGCAAATTTGAATTTTTCCAGTACTCTTCTATTTGATCTCAAGGCAGTCAAGCTCTGCATGATGTTCATGCTCTTCTCCTGAAAGAAATATTGAAATTAGTTTGAAGCTTCGAGCAGGGAAAAACAAGAGCAACAACAGAAAAAAATAGATACAGAAATCTTTTTGTAAGGGTTCACAAATTAAAGCAAAGACCACATTTTCATTTCCAAAATGTAGGGAAAGGCCACAAAGGATAAAAACATTGCATTACTTTCTAATTCTATTTAAAATGAAGCTAGGTTGAAGAATATGATATTCACGAACCCAAGCTTCCTGTTTCTGGATTTTTTTTTTCCCCATTGGAAGAGTTCATTCAGTAAGAGCATGAGATCTCCTGTCATCTCAAAGATGATCTCAGAAGTACTTGCCTTTTTTCCTTGAATAAAAAGGAAAGAAGTAATGCTGTATCTTTTCTCAGTTCCTCTCTACTAGTGATATTTTTCTTTTCTCCTCCCATATATATATATACAATTCATTAAAAAAACCATTCAACATTTCTAATCCTGATGAGCTCTTTTTGTGTCTCTAATGACCTCATATATTCTATTGTCTGCCCTACAGGAAAGGAAGAGAAAAAGGCAGCTATTTTTCAGGCAGGTGAAGGCTGCCATTTTATTTCTGTACAAAGAATAAGGGTGAAATTCCTATGTCTTGAAGATGTCAGCCAGTCCTTCCATCTATAATATGAAAATCTACTCATCCAAAGATAATTGACAAAAGGCTTGACCTGCCTAGGAGATAAATTTTAAACAGTTATTTTAAGAGTATGTAATTAAGAGAACTCAAAATGAACATGAGTGTGCTTCCCCATGAACACCTACCTAAGGGCTTAAGGGAAACATAGTATCAAACATAAAATTAAAATTGAGAAACAGAAAAAGAAGAGAAAATACTGTAAGAACTAAGAGGCACCAAACAACATGATGCACTGTTCCAGCAGCTTTACCACAAGACTCATTATAATTGGTATTTTTCTTAAAACTTCCATTTCCTGAGGTCACATGATATCAGAATTTTGCATTTCATTGTTTTCTATTCCTCTGGGTTGAAAAGAAAACATTGAAACTATAGGCAGATATTGAAACCAGAAGGCAGATACAAAGAACCTACGATTATTCATTAAAAAATAATCTTATCTAATTTGAATTTTTTTTTTTTTTTCAAGGACTGATGCATGAGTTTTGAATGTTAGGTGTTGGCAGCTCTGGATTACTGACAAATTAATATTTATGGTTGGTTAACATACATTCTCACAAACATTTAACACTATATTATAGCTAATACTAAGTGTTCATTATTTATTGTGAACTGAGCTGTCTGAGCTCAAAAAAATGAAACATTATTTGAAGAACTACTTCAAGATCATTTCAACCTTGTTAAAACTTTCTCAGAAATATAAACTCTGGATATTTCACAAGTGATTAGCTTGTATGTGTGCACAAAGATCATGGAATTTTGAGGTAAGAAAAAAAGTAGTAGTTTAGCAAGTTTGTTTCTTTAGGGAACCTACAAGATAGTTTACAACCCCACTAACTTCCTCCAACTACTCTCAGTGTGAATGACTGAAAACAAGTAGTACAAAAAGTCCCCCTCTCTATATATAATCTATTTGTATGAGACATACATATACAGGCAAAGACACATTCACATATGCCCTTCAAAATCATTACACATCCCTATATTGCTACAAGGATTTGAATAAACATGGCAAAACTAAAAATCTAGCGGTTCAGTAATAGCTTGTGAAAGAAAAAGAGTAAATGTGGGTAAAATGTTAATACCTATCTTCCCTTTTCTTTTATGCTGAATAAATTATTCAGTTGTCATTTATTAGCTAACTGTGCATATTTTATGCTTTTTTTAAAGATTAATAATTACTTTATACAACTTGAAGTATTTACACTGGATTTATATGGTTTTTTCCCGCATTGACAGTTTAAACACTCTATCATATAAAATACAGGGATTACTATTGCCTTGTCGAGAGAAGGTTGTAAAAACATGTCTCATTTCTATTGTGAGGTCATCTAGTTGATGTAAGAGACTAGCAGAGATTTTAGCTCTCAGCTGGAAAGCAAGCAGCTCCCTGTGGGCACATGAAGCTAAGGGGATGGCTGGCAGCCTCCCCACCCCGGGAGGAACCTAGCTGCACTGCCCACCGGCCAAGTGGGGAACATCGCACCCAGTCCCCTCTTTGGTGTTACTATTTTTTTTGCATGCATTCACAAACATTAACTGCAATGCAGAAGGGGGAAGAAAAAAAAAAAAAAAGCACATAAATCTCAGTGCAAGACTGTGACCAAGTTTTATTGAACTGGAAGTGATTGTATATGAATAGATCAATTCTACCTTGTGTCACCACTAGAAAGGCTATACAAACATAGAATGGAGATATGAAAACTTACATCAAGATACAAACAGAATTATCTCACACTGACATTTTTAAACTTTTTTTATAGAAGACTTCTATGTTTCTTACTTATCTGTTGGCACTGGTGAGAAATCGTGTCAATGAACACTTACTGAAATAAAATTCTCAATATGTGAACTACATATTGTTCTAAGTGAAATGAACTATATCAAAATGACATTAACTTATCTGTATTTCATCTTTAAGTTTCAGTCACTAAGGAACATAACACTGCATATAAAATGCATATGAAAAGAAAAATTCCTGTTATAGTAACCTTCTGTTAAACAAAGCTCTTGAATAATAATTTGTCTTATGATCTTTGCCATTTAGACTTTGAGTCTGCAGTGAAATGGATCAGACACAATGCAATCCTTCCTCTTGGTAGTGTGTTAAAGAAATGGGATTTACCAGGTTGATTAGAAAGATGTTTTTCCTATGCTGTCGTTAGTTTTGAGCAGTAATTCTTGCATGATATGACATGATTATGCATTATTTTTTCCACTTATATTGAGGAAAGTGTCAATGAAATATAAAGACAATCAAATGAATCAAAATGACAGTGGAAAATGAAGTATTTTAAAGCTTTCTTGTTATGATAAAATCATCAAGATATGTGAATTTATGTGATTTAATAAAAACATCGAAGCAAATTTTTCATTTGTAAAAAGCTACCATCAGAACTCATGTTCTGTACAAAACCTAAAGTTTTTTCTCTATTGATATTTTTTCTAAGAATATTTAACTTCTTAACTTTCTTGTGAGAAAAAGTATTTGAAATTAAAGCCAGGTAGCATTAGAGAAGTTTCCAAAGATGATGTCTATTTGTTAACATCACCATGAAAGAGGAAGAAGAAAAAAAGACAATATGTTCTTCCATGCAATAATATTGCTCACAGCAAAGCTGTACCACACATCAAAAAGGATGACAGACAACGCTACTGGTCATCTTCGAACATTTATTGTTTAAATAGATGTGGTCCTCACTTTCTGAAAAAGAAAACTATATTTGTAATTGTATTTGCATCATGCAAATACAAGGAGGAATATTTAAAACTAGCAGAAATTTTGGTAATGACATAGCTAGTACTAGAAGATAGGTAAGAATGTGAGATTAAACACTTTGCACACTAAAGGTCTAAGCCTATTTTCAGTACACAATGCCAATATTTCTAATAACCTCAGTGAAAGGCCAGTCAAGCAGTATATATCAAAAGTGAACAAACCCCAGAATTTGTCCTTCTCTCTATCACCTTGCACAGCAATACTGGTTTTTCCTATACTCTGTAGCTACTGTAATATGGGTAAATACTTCCTGTCAACAGAATTGTTATAGTGATTAATACCAACGCCAAAATTCCAGCTTTTTCTAAAGTGATCAGTATAAGCGGATGACATTTCCAGAGTCTATGCACTTGATAGTTGATTGCATTTTTATGAGCATCTTATATACTTAATGTTACACTAGAAAAATACAAGAGGCTCTTGAAATATGTTTACTCCTCCTCCAAGTGACATTCATATAGCACTATAAGAAATCTCATAAAAGAAGACTTCGAAATATGCTCAAAGCTCCTAAAATGAGTCGGACAAGAGCCACAACTACAATTTAAAGGTATCATAGGGACCAGTCATGTTTTTACTGTTATACAAATGCTTATGTGGCTCACTGAATCATAGTTCTCTTCTTTTTTTTTTCAGCTAAATTCTGAATGTACAGTAGACTGACTCTTCACATACCTTGCACTTTCAATTGTTTTTTTAAATTAGTAAGGACCAGAACAACATATAAACATCAAAACGTGTATGGGGAAGTTTCAGTCACAGTAAGAAAAGCAATTTCTTCCAGCACAAAATGGACTTGCCAACTCAAAAAGATAGTGACTAAGTTGATATTGCTGGCTAGGCAGTGCCCAAATATTGGAAATTCTCAAGTTTCAGTGCATATTGAGGATAGGATAGGCTGGATCCTGTTTAACACCTTTTTTGGCAACATGGACAGTGGGATCAAGCGCACCCTCCACAAGTTTGCCGAAGACACCAAGCTGTGTTGTGCGGTCAGCATGCTGGAGGGAAGGGATGCCATCCAGAGGGACCTTGATAGGCTGGAGAGGTGGGCCTGTGCGAACCACATGGAGTTCAACAAGGCCAAGTGCAAGGTCCTGCACGTGGGCTGGGGAAATCCAGGGCAAGCACTAACAGAGGCTGGGTAGAAAATGGATTGAAAGCTGCCCTGAGGAGAAGGACTTGGGGGTGTTGGTGGATGAAAAGCTCAACAAAAGCCAGCAGTGTGCGCTTGCAGCCCAGAAAGCCAACAGTATCCCAGGCTGCATCAACAGAAGCGTGACTAGCATGTCAAGGGAGGTGATTCTGCCCCTCTACTCCGCTCTTGTGAGACCCCACCTGGAGTACTGCATCCAGCTTTGGGGTCCCCAACATAAGAAGAACATGGCAGAGGAGGTCCACAAAGATGATCAGAGGGCTGGAGCACCTCTCCTATGAAGACAGGCTGAGAGAGTTGGGGTTGTTTAGCCTGGAGAAGAGAAGGCTCTGGGGACACCTCATAGCAGCCTTCCAGTACCTGAAGGGGCTCTTCAGAAAAGCTGGAGAAGGACTGTTTACAAGGCCGTGTAGTGACAGGACAAGGGGTAATGGGTTTAAGCTGAAGGAGAGTAGATTTAGATTAGATATTAGGAAGAAATTCTTTACTGTGAGGGTGATGAGGCACTGGAACAGGTTGCCCAGAGAAGCTGTGGATGCCCCATCCCTGGAAGAGTTCAAGGCCAGGTTGGATGGGGCTTTGGGTAACCTGGTCTAGTGGAGGGTGTCCCTGCCCGTGGCAGGGGGATTGGAACTGGATGATCTTTAAGGTCCCTTCCAACCCAAACTATTCTATGATCATTATCACAAAGATGCATTTCTCTGTTCTTATGCACACAGTTCTAGGCACTACTTAAAACCAGAATGAATAGCACTGGAGAACCATAATGCAATCAGCAGCATTGCTTTTCCTGCAGACCACTGTCTATATTAGCAAACTCCTTTTTGTAAGTAGGACACAACATTCAGTTCAATAACGCAGCTCAATCTGTTTGTTTTCACAGGCAATATTTAAGAAAGTTTATTTCTTATTTAAATATTGTGTAATAATTCCATTTGCTTATTTCTTCTTTAGAAAATAGCCAACATGTTAAGCTATAAAAGTGTTAAGAGGAGTAAACAAGAGGCAGAACCAAAGCTAATAATACCAATAGCAGTGTTTCTGTAACTTAGAGCAGAACACAATTACCCATGAACTAAATTCTGCACTAGTAAAGATGATGTCAATGTTGATGGCAGTACAACTGGAAGCGGTGTCATTGAGTAGGTGCCTTTTGCTTTGTTTTTTTTAATGGTAAAACAACTGAAAAAAATTATCTCAAGATTTCTGTAACCAGAGACAAGCAGGCATAACTACTCCGGAGGACTGTTCTCGCTCTGCTAATGAGCTTTTAGACAAAGTGCTGGTACTTGTTATATCTACATCTGTTATTGTAGGACAAATTTCCAAAGCAGATATGCTTCTAAATACATTTTTTAAAAAAGGTAGTATTTCAACCAATGCATGATGCAGTGCTATTAGATGGTCTCCATTACTGTAACATCTACCATCCCGTAACCTACAGTTATCTTTGTTGTCCTCGGGTAGCAAGATGAAGACAGTCTCATGCACATGGAAGAAATAGAAACACAATGGGTAAAGAATCTGTTAAAGTAGGTCTATGGGACAGTAGGAGACTGAAATAAGTTTTATTACAACCTAGGCTTTTCACAGAAAAAGCCTTCCTCTCCCCATTGTCAGGGAGGCAGAGTTAGTGCCCTCTGCTGACAGAGAAATATCTGGTAAGATATCAAAGATATCAAGCTTTGGGAGACAGGTAAGCTGAGGTGTTTGTCCTTCAATAACCAGTGAAAACTGCAACTTAGAAGGAAGGTGTTTGTAGCCTGTACAGAGGTGATATAATCTGACAGCAGTCTCCCTTTCTCCTTCAATCGGCATGTACTACACCAAGTCTACCTCTGAACCCCCGAGATCTTTGCATGCTACAGTAATTTTCTTGGAACATGGGCAGACTAAGAATAGAGTTTGTGATGTCTGGACTTAGAAGAAAACAAGTCCTTAACCATGTTCAAGATCTGTGACCACTGCTTATATCCTATTATTTTCAGCCTAAGAATCTGACCAAAGCAATTTGGTATTAATATGAAGATGTACAGATCTTTTGCATCGCCTCTTCCAAATTAAGAGTGAATTTTGATTACAGTACAGAGATGATAGAGGAATGGATTTGACTCACCTGCTTGCTCCAGACTTGCACCATTGTAGGTATACACAGACTGTCTTCATTACATTTTGTTCTTCTCAGTCTTATTTTGACTGAAAATACACACAGGCCGACTGATGCAGCTCTAAACTGGAGTTCTTGATTCTGCTGCTTAGAGAGTAGAAGACTCTATGAATAGTTTTAAAAATCATTAACTAGCACTCAGTCTAGGCCAAGGTACATAATTTCATTGGCTTTCTGCTCCAGTGACCCTTGTTTTACTAGCAAATACTGAGAAGATTTAGATATAAATGCTGGATAGTTTAGGATGAATTGATACAGAAATAACAGAAACATACTTGTCTGAAATTAAGATTAGAAATGTGCAGATATGTATGGTCAGTTTACACAGGTGTAAAGTGTTCGAAGAGTCATACAACTCAGACACTAATAAAAATTCACCATAGAGGTGATAAAAGTAAAAGTAAACTGCCTGAAATAGATGCTTTCAGCAGTGACAGCTACATTGACTTGACTGGCAAGGTGGCACAAGAACAATAAGTTGCTATGTACACCTAACACTTGCTCTTTAAACCTTTCCTGATGACATGCTAAGTTCCCGTACATTCCTGTGCTAATTTCACCTTAGGGGCAGTAATGAACTCCAGCAATGCCCATGACCACACTTACAGACTTCATATCTATCCAGTTGAGAGTTCAGCTTTGAGGGAAGTCCTGGAGCAGCCTTCAAAACTCATATGTAACACAAAGACTGAAAAGGTTCAGCTTACCTCACACTCATGAGGATACTAGTCTGTGCAGAAATTAATCAGTCATTTTCATGTAGTTAATTATGCCTTATAGACAACAGTCACATCATACTCAGTTCATACAATTAAATATTTATGATATCCTAAGGTTTGTTAGTGTTTCAAGCTACTCTCCACTTATTCCTTCCTCCTTCTTTCCCCCCATGGTCCTTTTTTCAATAGTGTAGCAAATTGAACTTCAAAATAGCCATAATTGAGTTAGCATTATTCAACCAATTTTTATACACCCACATCAACTGGAAATCTTCAGGAGTTTACCACTGCTGCCCAGCCAATAACAAAGATTTTGCATCCACTCCTGCTTCTGTAATGGGATTGAAATTATTTCTGACATCCTCCTACCAAAATGCTCACGCCATCCTTTAATTATACTCCAGTCTTTTTGTATTTCCACCCCTCCACAATAGTCTCTTGCACAATGATTGGTATTCATCTTTGTCCCTATGTTCTGCCTGTACTGTTCCATTATATTTTGAATACAGAATTGTAAAGACCTTAATTTCCATTTCTTAAATTCAAGCATAAGATTTTCCTCTAAAAAGTACGTGTTAGCTTCTGATGCTTTCAAGTCCCTGGAACCTAGTGATTTGCAGTCTTAAGTCTGATAAAACAACTCCACAGTGTGTTTGGAGATATCTAATAACTTTCAGTGAAGGGTAACTCCTTGACAAACTACTTGAAAAAAAAGTTCTGCTTTCAGAATGTACAAGAGTTGAATATGCTTTTCATGTTTCGGGGGGGGGGTGGGGGGTGGAAAGCAACCCAAAACAAAACAAACAAACAAACCCCAAAAATAGAAGGAATATAAATCACTTCTTTTCATCCAAAAGGGGATATTACTGACATATACATATTTTTACTGTTCCCATATGTTCACAGGATAGAGGTTTTAACTTCTCCTTCCTGTATTTATTTTTGATCAGAAAAATCTATTATTTTGGGGCAAAAAAGTTTTAAAAACTGTTTTTAAAAAGAATCACAGTTCTGTGATTCTTAACTTGCTTGCAAACATTTAACATATAAGGGGATAGATGACAGCAGCTGTAGGTTAAATTCATCAGTGCAGATGGTTCTGGTGCATAAATTTGCAGCTGAGCTAGAGGAAATATAGGCTAATATTTTTATTCCTTGACACTAATAGTTCAGCTTGCTTTTATTTTCAAATGAAAATATGTTTGAAATTATTTTTCTGAAGTAATGTAATTGGACAGAACTGGGAAATGTGCTAACATTCTAAGGCAGTAGTGCATAAATGCTGGCAGATTTGCTTTGTTTCAGTATTCAATAAAAATACTAAATACAGCAGGTTTTTACAGAAGGATGGAGGCAGAATACATATGTGTATGTGTGAGCGTGGATGTGCACTACTCTGAATGAAGGCCTGAAAGCCTTTGAGAGTTTTTAAACCTCTAGTTTAAAAACCTCTAGTTTTTAAACCTCATTTTTAAACCTCTAGTTGTATTAAGTTAATATACACGTCTTTTGCAGAATTTAAACTAAATGAGTATGAAAAGCAGTGGTATAATTACCCATTGCCAGGAACAATAACATTCATCTTATGTCTATCAGAGTTCTTTACAGTGGCCTCCAAAAAATTAATGGAATAGACTTTACTTGGCATTACTGCCTTAAATTAAAGTCACTGTATGACACAGATTACATTTAAAGCCTACTTCTTAAGCTATTTATATGCCCCTACACACCACCAGCTGTCTAAGAAACAAACTTTTCTGAGAGAACAGAGCAAATTATTACCCTTTTTCTGTTATGAATCAAAAATTTTTCAATATTTTTTTCCCCTAAGAGCACGTCCTTTATGTTTACCTTACTGACAGTTTTGGCATTTTTCTTTTTAGTTCCTTTTCCATTTAATGAAATCTGAACTCTTGGGTTAGTAATGGAAAATGCTGCATAAAGGCAACCATAGTCAAATCCAAATATTTTACATTGAAATCCAATGGCCAAGGTAAGTCACAATGAATTCATGATGTATCATGAATACATCATAGGGTAGAGAGGATCAAAGTGTCAGCCCAGCCATTCAGTCCTTTTGACATTGATGGGATTGCAGGAGTTAAACCACCTATAGGCTGCATTCTCTGTGGCCCACCTCACTCCACTTAAGTGCCAATTATAGGATTTCAGAGGACCAATTGCCTCTGGTTTGGCTTTTGGGGACTGTATTGTGGTTGTTTTTTAAAAAAAAAACAGAAAACAAAGAACAAAACAGAACACAAAAAATCATAAACAAAAACCCCAAACCCCTTTCCTCCAAGGAGAGCATTTCTTCCAATACCTACATTGTCACTGACTTTGACTCCTTCAGATTCAGAATTATAGTGAAAAGCATTCCCTACTCTTGACCCCACAATGCAGTTTATCTCCTTCAAAAAAATCACAGCACAAATTCCTACCAAAAAAGAAATCACATACAACTCTGAAAATTTATCACCCTTGAAGCCTCATCCTTGTAGATCCCATATTTCCTTCAACCCTGAAGAGATCAATGTCTATTTTGACTCCTTCATAGTCTCCAATGGCCTTATTTGATACTATTCTTCTTGATTCAAAGCTTTCTACCCAGAAAAACTCCCAGTAACAGGCATAGGTAGACAGATGTCACCTAGCTTGGTATTCCCACCATCTCTCAGCACTGCCTTGGTGGGATGCTACCCTCCTCCAATCTCCTGCTCAGATACTGACCACACACTCCTGACTGCATTCCTCTTGAGGGTACAGAAATTCTGCCTACAGTCTCTGAATCCTTCCAAGCATTCAGAACAGTGATTTTCCTGGGTGATATCCCAATACACTCAGCTGTACTGCATTGTGCTTCACGGAGCAGAGCAGGCTGTGAAAGCAATCACAATCCAGGCTTCAACTATGCCCAACCTGCAAACAAGATTTTTCAGCGGGTCATATGCTAAAGCCAAATGTTAACAGACAAGCGCAGACAGGTTCAGAGCAGATATTAATTTGGTAGAATATTCAAAATTCCACAAAATAAGTTCTATTTAATATTTTCAGGATATTCTCTAAAGATGGCTTTTTTCTTGTAAACCTGTCTGAAGAGATTTGCGTGTGATGAACATCTCACTGCCTCAGATGAGCAGAAGAAAGATTGCTGAAGAAGCTTCACATTAATGCTTACTGGCACTTAATTAATTTACAAAGTAATCCGGTGGGAACCCACTGAAGACCTTCAGAAGAACATCAATTTGGTTATCTCTTCTCCTGATGCCATGTGTACAAATGGGCACAGTTTCTGAACGCTCCTTTGAAGAAAGATGTCACTTTCAAAAGGAATTTCATACTTCAAGCGTATTTATATTGCTTGAAAAACTGTCACTCTAAGTCAGTGGTCCATTGACCATTTATCCACATAAGAATATCTTCCAACTAAGATTTTTCATACAGTCTAGACATAAAGTTATATAAATTTATTTCAATAGCATTCCATTTCACAATGTGACCACAAATATTTAAAAGCAAGGATGACTTCTGACAATGTAAATGTTGGATTTTACTTCAAACAGGATTAATCAAGTAAATTTTTTTTTTTTTTTTCAGTTACTATTAATAAATGACCTGTTTGATCCACTGGAATACCTTACTATAAACCATGTGTGAACATCTCTTCCTTTTTTTAAATAAATGAATCCATGCAGGTTGGAGACAAGCTTATGCAATTCTGTTTGTACTTTTCTGTTTTAGAAGTGGTTCATTTACAGCAAAAGGACAAATTAATGTTAGCTAAAAGGTTTTTGTATATATGTGGGGGTGGCTGGAAAATAAAAAGCATAGTGTATTCTGCAGTCTTCATAAGAAAAGCAAACACTTTAGTAGACAAACATGCTAGTGGAAACGATTTTGTGTAACAGTTCATTTTTCAGTCCATGTGATTTTTAGTGTGGCAAACTAGCATAGTTTCAAGATAGTTAAATTTGTTTATGCTATATGACATATATACGACTATCTGAAAATAATCATTATAATTCAAACATTTATTAGGAAGTGTCCTCTCACTAGCTTTTACAGGAACATCTCCACGGAAAATTCCATGTTGAAAGGACTGCAGATAACAATGTCTTAACTTGTAAGACTTGTAAATCAGGTGGAGGTGGAGAGATTATTCTGCTACTGGATGCAGCCCTCTCCCCTGTTCCCCAGGATCCTGAGCTAAAGTTATCAATATAAGTCTGTCCTTTCTGCTCCTCCAAAAAATTACTCTCTCCCCTTTTCTTTACTACCTGAATAAAACTTCTCCCTGAAGAGCTAAAATGCTCAAATTGGAAAATGCAAATGGTTTAGGAAGATGTCCATTTCCACAAGTAATAGTTCTTCAATTTCTGTTCCCAAAAATTGTGCATTGGGCCAAGACAGACATCATGACTAATATCCCATTTGGCAAAGAAAAAATAATTAAGAAAACCCTTTCTCTTGAGGATTTCAGACAAAGTGCTCCAATCATCATTTAAACCTGGAGAATATCTATCATTCTTGTCAATTATCATGTAATATCACCATAGCCAAATAACATTTTGATTTATTCTATAAATTATAATATTAATTTACTAATAATTTATTTAAAAAGCATACTTTACAGTGTCTGTTTTGAGATAGTGAAAAGCAAAAATTTCTACAAGGTTTCTTTATACTGTTGAGATATGAGGTTACAAAAGGGGCTTGAAAATGGCATTTGCAAACAATCCCTCATGAAGTTTTTAAGTGGAGACACGAGTAGACGGAGAATTCTGCTTTCATTATTTGCTAAGACCTGCCTACAGACAAACTGATCAGGAATGGGGGAAATTACGGTAATTTTCCAGGAAGTAAATATGGCTGGGGTTCCCAGATGTGACCCTGTCGTGGTTTAACCTGGCAGGCAGCTAAAAGAACCACACAGCTGTTTGCTCACTCCCTTCCCCCTTCTTCCCCTTCCTCCCCTCTGGCAGTGGGATGGAGGAAAGTATTGAAAAGAAAAAAAAAAAGAAAAAAAAAAAATTGTGGGTTGAGATAAAGACAGTTTACCAGGACAAAAAAGGAAGAGGAAGAAGAAGAAGAAGAGGAATAAGAAAAAAAAAAGTAATAATAATAATAATAATAGAATATACAAAACAAGTGATGCACAGCACAATTACTCACCAACCAGAGCCCATACTCAGTTCTCCAGCCAAACTGCCTCCTGGTCCACCCCACAGTTATATACAGAGCATGATGAGATATGGTATGGAATGTCCCTTTGGCCAGTCTGGGTCAGCTGTCCTGGCTGTGTCCCCTCCCAGCTTCCTGGGCGCCCCCCGCCTTCTCGTTGTCAAGCCACTATGAGAAGCTGAAAGGTCCTTGAATGTTTGGCAACAACTAAAAATGTCAGTGTGTTATCAACATTATTCTTATCCTAAATCCAAAACAGAGCACTATACCAGCTGCTAGAAAGAAAATTAAATCTATCTTAGTCAAAACCAGGACAGACAGGGATCAGAGTCCCATGGCAATGTTTAGTAAAAAGAATAAACTGAATTGAGGATGAAAAACACTGGCAATGGAGGCAAAGAAGGTGCTTGCATCACTGTCAGCTGCAAAGTATCTCTCGGTAGGAAAAAAGAACGTGCTTTAAAGCCATGGTAAAAGAAAGGGGTATGGTGCTTGCTTTACACAGAAATCTGAAATTTTTAATTCATTTGATTCATTCAGTCTGTTACCTTCACTTTAATCACACTCTCCACCTCAGCCAGACATGACAAATCCAACTGATGAGAAGCAATCCAGCCCCAAATAAACTGTAAAATAGTCGCTGTTCTTCTCACAGATGTGAGGGAAGGAGGAACGGGATCTGGGAGTGAATGGGACTGCTCCTCTGCTCGCCCAGAGGAATTCTGCTGTACGTACCGCTTGCTTGTACTGCGTTGTAACAGCATCTAGACCAGCAAACAGGCCCATTTAAGTGGTTGTGACTACAGGACAGAAGCAGCTACATACTTAATACTTTAATAACTCTATCCCTGTATGCTACAGATATGTAAACCAAGCTGTAGTTTCAAATCTATGTATAACTTTGTTAAGGTTTAATGGTAGATTCCTCTTTAATGCACTTTAGAGTTATTAGTATCACTTTCTCCTCCACATATTATTATAATGTAATAATTCCTGTAGAGGCATGCTATTAAGTTATGGAATCCACACTTTTTATTCTACATCCACAAAAAGCTGCAGGGGAATTTAAAAGTGTAATTTGGGTCTGAAACACTGATTTTCAAGTGATAACCTCCTAAATCATTGTCCTCGGCCTTACTATATTCACTAATAACAGTTCACATTGTTACAGATGTAACTAAAATGATAATCAAAATATAATTCACTTTTGCCCTTGACATCCTCTCACGATACAGCCTGTAGAGGACTAGATTAAGAAATATGCTACAGAACATTGCATACAAAACGAGGAAAAAAATTAATTATGGTCCCACTGAGATGGTTACAAAAGACTGTTGTGCTGGGACTGCAACACATGGGACATGGGAAAGAATTTTTGAAATGGCCTGAAACGGGAGTTATAACCCATGAAGAAACCAGCTAAAGTACAAGGACAATAAGAAAACAAACCTACTGCTTCTCTCCTTCATAGAGAGTGATGATAACTATAGGATAATGCCACCTTTAAACGCTTATTTTCTAGGTGTTAAGTACTTCCTCTACTTTTCCCCCAAAACATCTTCAGTAAGATCTTCACTATGGAACAATTATCAAATATACAAATCTTTCACCAACATTTCCTCCAGAAACGGTTCCAAATCATTGTCCATGAATTGCCACACCTTTGTCTTACAGCAGGTTACTCTTTAAAAAACTTTCAAATAATTGTCTTTCTTTTTTATTTAACTCCTTTTTTCTTCCTTTTCTCATAATGAATTAATTGTTGAACATCACCTATATCCTAAAGAAGTGCTTATCGATGAATTAGTCCAGAAAAAGATAGATAGGCACACAAAAGTACACTGTTAAGTGGTATTTGTGTGATAAACGAAAGTCCTTTCAAAGCTGTGGCTTGAATTAAGACAAAGTTATTCCTGATACAAAAGAAAAACACCACCACCAAAGTGCAGACAAGCTGCACACCAGGACAGGGAACAGAGCAACATTCACTTGCCTGAATGCTCCGGCAGGCACCCACTGCTGATCTCCAGCTTGGGCAACGCTGGGGACTTGGTTCTGTTATTTGCCTTGAAGTTAACATTGGGTTTCACTCATACAAGCAGATTTGCATCTAATTGGATTTTAGAAAAAGTAATTTGTAAAATATAGGACACTTCCTTCTCACCTCCGTCTTCCTGCACCTACTCTGGGTACTTCTGCTGTCTGAGCAGCTGAGCTTCTGGCAGCCCGGTTGTACGGTACGATTCCCTTCTCTCTTCTCCATGGCTTTGATCAAAAACCAGTAGGACAGGAAGGACTGGGGTCATCTGTGAGCAGAAGCATGTGGTAAGGGACAGTAGAAACTCCAACAAAGCCTCTAAGAAAGGTACAGCTGTTTTCATTTCCAGTCAAGGTAAGTAAACCCCTCCAAAATATGCTCCCATACCCCCTTCAAAGGACAGGGGATTTGACACAATGCTATGGAGCTACAGTTTTACTTTACATTCTGAGGATATGCCAGGTTACTCACTTTTCTCATTGTCATGGACAATTTGTTTGACAATTGATTGCAGGTCAGTTTGGCAAAAGTTTGTTTCTCAGAGCACTTCCCTAAGAGCTACATGGACTCAAAACTAGGAGACTAAGAACCTAAGAATGGTCCCATCACAAAGACAGTCTAGGAAAAATACTTCAGAGTGATCACCTGAAAGTGACCACTTCTTTGTTCACTTCTTCAGTGAAAACTGCAAACAATTTCACAAGTGAAAGTGTTTCACAGTAGGAAAGGTTCAAGTAGTATTATGCAAATAAAAGGCATTGCTAAAGGTATTCTCTAAAGAATTAGCAAAGAAAGTAGATAGCAAAATACAGACACGTGCTGGAAAAATATTATAAAAGTTAATTGAAGTTGCAGACTGATAGCTGCATATACCTGTATTCTCCATAGTAAGAAAAGATAGTATCTCTAAAACTTTTAGCAGCTGTGAAACTGGAATTAATGTTTTAAGCATTTAGCTAACTATCACTATGGACTTCTTCCATGTTAAAACGATACAGATCAGCTTCCATTAATGCAATAAATAGAAATAATCAACCGCTAAACTGCTAAAGTTAATAAAATAAAATTAGTTCAACAAAGCTCTGTAAGTAAGGAAATAAAGTTTATGGTAACCTATTATATTGTGAATATGAAGAGAAATCTACTGAGAAGATTCAAGCTCTCTAAGCAAAAAAAGTTTTCTTAACACAAATCCTTGATTAATTTCTGAAAGTGAACTGCTTTTAATATACTTTTAATTAGTCTGGGATGTTCAATAGATACTAAAACTGTGAAATCCTGTCAAGAAATTTCTCTCTTCAACTAAACTACTACCAAGCAGGTTTCTCAGATCAAGAGTGGAACTCTTAGTAGAAGTAAAAGTGTTCAACCACAAACAGCTGATCTATTCTTATTGGGGAGATGAGAGGGCCAAGTCTTACATAAGGACTTTGAATTTAGGCCTGCCAATCCAAGCAAGTATCCGAGCAACTGTCTACATTACTAAGGCCATTCGGTTTTATGTAGTAAACAATTTTACTCAGAGTTGAATCTAACCATATCATTTGAGCTCACTGCTTATACTTATATGGCCACCACACTCTGAAAGATGTACAGGGGAGTGCCTTCTGTCCCCATTCCTCTTCACCAGTCAGGCTTGTGGGCAAGACACCACCTTTGGTTATGCTGTTAGCTCAAAGGGAAGAGTCAGTGTAATGCATACTAAGAAGTAACACGGTCACCACAGAACAATTTTGTTTGTACAAACTTCCTGACCCCCAATAAATAATTTCCTGGAAAAAGAATCAGCAAAGGTGTTTTTCCTCTGGGAAATTAAATGGCAAACTTCTAGCATAGATGCTCCATAGAGAGTTATCAGATAGAACTATTCCATTTTAGAAAGAAACACTACATTTAGTTTGTATTCCAGTACAAGAAGAAATGTCATGACATATTTGGACCACAGCACATCATAATTTCCTCAGCCTGCAGATGAACATCAGCTAAAATATGGTCTCTTTGAATCTGTGGTAGCTGAGATCCATTTCCAAAATGGATTAAGAAATTACTATATAGAAAAGGAATGGGGAATGGCTATTGTCATGACTATTCTTCGGGAATGCTATTCAGAAAATGGGTTTACATATTTCAGCTGCATATACAGTAAATGCACATTTTCCAGTTTGCTTCTCCTTATGTCAGTGATGTTTTCAGTCCCTGGCACTCAAACGTGTCTGAAATGATGATTTCTCAAGCACAAGAAGAAACGTGAAATCTTGTTGCCTTATTTGTTGGCAATAGCTGTACTCATTACTGTCTATCCAGACATTTCAATAGTCTACTGTATAATGTTTTGTTAGGATAAAAGCTGTGAGAGACGAGCTGTTACTGAAATGTCCATCATTACAAAAATAACCATCCTTTTTATAGAACCTAATTCATTTACATGTACTGATCCATTAAAATGAATGTTTAGAAAGTATTGTATTGTTATGACAGAGACAATAAGGCATATTCCTCTTAACAGAGTCCAAATCTTTCTTAACAAGCCATCTTTGCTATCCTTGCCCTGCAATTTCACACTCAAACAGATGGTCTATTAGACTCAGCTGTTTCCTGCACTGTTCTTTAGGAGCATAAACAGAAAATGCACTGAGCTAGAAGTGATGTTTGCAAATGCTTTCTATACAAGAATAGAGACCATAAGCCTATTCCAATGCTAATAAAAATATAAATTCGGAAATATTAAATGTGTTTGTATTGGAATAGAAATAAAACACAAGTATGGTAGGTCCAAGATCTGAGCAACTGGAAAAAACCCAAGCAAACATACATGGGAAATCCATTATTTGCTAAAAATAAAATAGTAATAATAAAATATCTCCAGATGCCGATTTCCTGCTGTTTAATACCCTGAAAACATGAAAAAAAAACCCCTATTTTAGGAAAGTAATTACAGAAACTGTCATTCCTACAAAGCTTTATGACCAGACTTTTGATCAGCATAACAGAACTTTTTGTAGTTCTTTAAAAACAACCATCTGTGTTTACACATCAGATGTTTAACTAGGTAATCTGTACCTGATTAGCTCAGGTACGTGTAGGAAGCTGAGCCTATACCTGGGGATGCCCATACATCTTCCACAGATAATGAATTCCCTAGGAACCATAGCAAAGTAGGATGTAAAATGACTGAGGGGCCACCAAGTCATCAGTATACCTGCTTATAGCACAGTAAAATAAGAAGACCTTAACAGTAAAAAAAAAAATAATTAAAAAATCTATTCCATTATGGTTTATGAATTACTGTAGTATGTACGTATGTTCACTGTCATGTAACATAAAAACGGTTACAGTATGATTTTGAAGGTCCTTGAACAATGTAAGACAGAACCACTGGGCACATCAATGGATAAAAATATTTAGTCCAGTGAAGTACTTGATATCTTTCTATTATTCAGGCAAATATATATCAAAATACATGTAATAGATGGATTTGGAAAGCGTTGGCAAAGCAAGGTACTGAAAACCCAGCAAAAGCTGATTCTTAAGCATCTAAAGCAGGTTGAGGTAGGTTGGTTAGAGCCTTGCCTACCACCCCAAAGAGTTTATGAAAGAGTCCAGAAAAAAGTCTGTCCCCTGATCTGCCCTCTGCCAAAAGTCTCCTTATTTCTCTTTGGTATCAGTTAATGTCGCATCTAAGCTCTTGTGAATTCAGGAACTCCACTGACATGTTAGGATTTTACTACATTTTTAAAAACCCTTTCAAAATGAATGTTCATTTTGAGTGAGTTTCTGATTCCAAGCTCCCTCATAAAAAGTTAGAAATAAAAATAACCTCTATCATGAAAAATGACAAGACAAGAATTTAACCCCCGGTTAGGCAGTGGTAAGTTTATTCCCCTGAATAGTGATGAACCATGAAGAGGAGATTGAACACAGACCCAGTCGATGTTTCTGGGTTAGACAGCAGCAAAACAGCAAGAAAGGTGTTTTATTCTCAGAAAAAAAACAGTCTATCAAATGGTTAGAGACAGCACAACCAATCAATTTGCCATGCTTATTTTGGAAATTAATATGGCTGAATCACTGAGACTTGATCTGTGGGCTTCAGGCCTCCTATTTTCCAATTTTGCAAATACTTAAGTTGAAAATATATTTGACAGGAACACTTTTTACCAAAGCCCACAGTGGTTTTACAAAGAATTAAAGAAACTTCTTTTAAACAAATATATTCCTCACACACTTTGAAGTATACTGCAATTACAGAAGCTTACACTCATCTGATTTTACTTTAAATTTATCCTTGTTCTTTCACTCTTGGACTGTAAAACATGGCTTTCCTTGTTGGGAATTGACTAATTTTATCAGCATCACCTTTAAAGCAAATTACATTCAACTCAGATGCCTCCTGTTTCAGAAGGAGGAAGGGGCAGGGGAGGTGTAATCAGTAAGCATCCCTTTGATTTGAGCTCTCAGCCTCAACAGAACAGCAGTGTAAACTGGATGAGAACATAAATGTTGACAGATGTAGCACTGGGATTATCTTTTAAGTGTTTGATGAACAATCACTTATTGAGGCGCTCTAAAATATTACTGCGTGGTGAAAAGGAGCCAATCTAATGAAGACAAGTCTTGTGGTTCAATAAGGCTAGTTGTTGCTTTTCTTTTTGTTTCCAAATAACACCTAATAAACTAAACTTTCACTAAACGTAGCTGTTTGATCACTTTCTTATTAGATGGGCTGCACTTACAAAATTGGTACAGACTTTACTATACTTCTCTATTTTAGGTAGTTTCACATGTCATTTTCATGCTTTAGTTTAACAAGATTCAGTAAAAATAATTTCAAACTGTGGTGAGCAAACCCACTAATAATGTATCATTCATTAGCATTGTATTATGGCATTTATTCACTTATTGCAAAGAGCACATTTGAACTGAGATAGCCAAGTGTAGTCTCCTGTTTCTGCAAAGTCTTCTAGCAACTTCTAAAATGACAACTTTGCAAATAAGTCAGACATTTTAAACACAGGTAATAGGAGTTGGCTGGGTAGGAGGTAATATCTTCTTATTTATTGAAACTGAAATACAGACTGAAAGATTAGGACAACTTACCAAGACTTTTCTCTGGTACCTGTTTGATTCTTCCCCATCTAAAATAAATCTAATTAGCATAAATGCATGCTGAAGCAGAATTTGGCAATGGATCGATGATTTTTCTTTCAGCTGTGGGAAGGATGAATAGGCTAACTTGACACACACAGAAAGCAAATAACCTGTTCAGTAGCATCCAGAGAAATCCATGTTTTCTTTGATAGTCAAAAGACACTGTAGATAACTCTGGTGATGCCAGAAATACATATATCTGTGTATTTGCTTATCCTGCCCTGTGTCTCAAAATTCTCTTCCATATGTATCATTTAAGCATCCTGTCGCAAAGATTATACCAGCCTTCAGAAATTATAAGAAAAACCAGGTCAAAATGATGTAAGAAGATATAGTATTAGAGAGGCAATTTAAGCAGCCAGGCTGCTCACATTTCTTGCATCTTCAAATGAACATCCAGAGCTGGTGAAGGCTTGGGGCATCAAAACCAATGTGCATGCAAAAATCACTCTTCCAGTTTGATAGCCAATATAAAAATCCTTGTTAGTCACAGGTTGAATAATTTTAGCTTTCTACACTGATGAGGAAGCATAGGTCACAGAGTTTAATGACTTGGCACCTGCAGTTTGACAGATTGGTATCAAAATACCAGCTGCTACAAGATTTGGACACCATTCATTTGCTGAGATGTTTCTGAGAATTGCGTTCTGTGATATTTTTTCTTTCATATCTTTAGCATTTGAGCCCAAGGTAAAAACCTGTATAAATTACATCATCAGCTATGATTTCCTGATAAAATCAGCTTTAAAAAAGGTCAGTAGATTTCAATTTGTGGACGAATACAGAGGTACAAAACCTAATTTATTCTTTCAAGCACAATACTAATTTGACATCCTAACAGGCCAAATACACTGAATGAGTATAAACTAGCATCATATTTCATATTTAGTTTCTTCTGGGTTGCTTATATATCCCATCTAGGCACTTTTTTTTGAAGATTGTTAATAACCACTATGAAATATTTTCCTGGTGATTCCAAAGCTGTAGATCGAGTAGTATAATCCAACAAAATCCAGTTGCTTACACTGTGAAAACTCCCAGTATCTATCATCTTTTTCACCTCATCCAGATTCATGAGTTTATTTTTTAGAATGTTGGTTAGGAGAGGAGGTTGACGGGTTTTCTTTAAACTTTTTTCTATGCTCAGAAAATCCAAATCTGATATGGTGGCATTAGAATATGTGAAAGGATCACTTTTGCTTTCTGTCAGGATTGTGCTACAAAATGACTTGCAGGAAACATCAACAATTAATTTATGGAAAGTCCTGTCCACAGCAATTCTATCATACAGTGATAATACCAAAGCTAAACCTCAGGTTTTCCTACTTTGTTGGAAAAAAATCTGTTTTCTATCAAAATATTTCAGGTCTTTTTTGTTTGCAATTTCATTATTACAGAGAGAGATTTTTACCAAATCAAAGCATGTTTTTTCATTCTGCATTGGCAGAGTCTGATGAAATAACCAAATTTGCAGTTTCTAAATAAGCAAAATTGCAGTTTCCAAAATGTGTCTATTTCAGTTCTGTTTCCCCGTAAAAGATGTAAATCAAATACTGGAATTCCCCTTAGGACTGATGTTCAGAACAAGGAGTTAAATTACCTCCACTGGACAGTCCATTTTGAAAGCACCAGTCCCTTGCAGTGATATTAACTAAGCAGCTCAATATGAAGGCTGTAATCTTTCTGTTGTAACTCTTTTAAGCTGTCTAGCATTATTGCCTGATGTCCCACCACAGGTTTCTGAAATCCAGAATTTAGCACTCCACATTGTTGGAACTAGATGATCTTTAAGGTCCTATGATTCTGTGATTGTAAAGTTGAAATCAAAACCCCAGCTAACTTTGAACTTCTGACTTTCAAACAATGCATAAATTTCCACATGCTTCTCAGAGCAGCATCTAATTTTCAGACCTGGCGTGCTAACAGCATCTCTGAGGTTATTCCTCCTGGCAGATCTTGATGAAGAATGCTCTGCCTTAAGAGGACTTTGAATTGTTCCCCCTGTGCTACATGATGATGTTAATGAACAACATACTGCCTCTGCTGATGACACTGGAAACAGTTGGCAGACTCTTCAAAGCCGCTCATCTACTTCAATTCCCACGACTGTGAGAAGAATCCAAAGTTACCTTAAAAACCCAAGGAACATCATCACTCATATGAGGAGGTAAGGACTCATTGTGATATGTCCCTAATCCTAAACCATTTTTTTTCACTTTCACCCCAATACGCAACAAGAAGCTGCTGCAACTTGAAGTCATGCTTCCAACAAACAGTTCCCGTTCCATGATACTTATCATGTGCTGTAAATGAATTAGAAAACTACTGCCCATTAAACTCACCCCAGAAGACTGAAATTATGACAGTATCCATTTTCATTTCATGAATAGTTTTTCACTTTTCATGCATAAAGATTGTATATTTTGAAACGTCAGTGCGCTGGGGTCTATGAAAAATTGGTATATTTTCCATTTATGTAAAATGTTCAACGCTGGAGTAACAGTTTATCTGTCACCAGAGAAAGGATATGAAGGAATTCCTTTTGTCTTAGTAATTCACCCATAGGTTTATGAACCCAGGATTAGATTTTGAATTTCAATCAATGTATTAGCTGATGGACATAAAATGGCAAATAGCCATGCTACACCCCAGCGCCTACTGCTCTGTAAAAGAGGGCTGTTGTGCTACAGATTAGCTTGGCTAGGTGGACTGCACTAATTTGCAATCACGATTTCCCCTTCAGCTCTGCCTTTTTGCTGTAGTATGATCATCTTTGGGGACGATTTGAGAGATGCCCTAACAAGCGTAGTGTTTCATGGAGGTGAACTTAAAATAAATCAGGAGATCCATTTGCCACAGTAATGGCTACTTTGTCATCTGATCCAAAATCAGGTATAGACTGCACCCTAAATGAACAAAAAATACAGCAGTTTTACAGACTCATCTCGGAAGTAAGGTAAAAATACCATTCTTTTCCAGAAATAAACATTGCAGAATAAAGCAAGTGATAGTGGGGTGTTTTTTGTCTAATACTGTGTAAGAGAATGCCATTAAGCCTAAGTGTATTTACATTGCTGTCATGGTTTAACCCCTAAGCACCACGCAGCTGCTCGCTCATGCCCCCACAGCAGGCTGGGAGAGAATCGAAAGAGTGAAAGTGAGAAAACTTGTGGGTTGAGATAAAGGCAGTTTAACGAGTAAAGCAAAAGCTGCATGCACAGGCAAAGCAGAACAAGGAATTCATTCACCACTTCCCATGGGCAGGCAGGGGTTCAGCCATCTCCAGGAAAATAGGGCTCCATCACGTGTAATGGTGACTTGGGAAGACAAACGCCATCACTCCGAACGTCTCCCCCTTCCTTCTTCTTCGCCAAGCTGTATATGCTGAGCATGACATCATATGTTATGGTATATCCCTTTGGTCAGTTGAGGTCAGCTGTCCTGGCTGTGTCCCCTCCCAACCCCTTGTGCACCCCCAGCCCACTCACTGGTGGGGTGGTGTGAGGAGCAGCAAAGGCCTTGGCTCTGTGTAAGCACTGCTCAGCAGGAACCAAAACATCCCTGTGCTATCAACACTGTTTCCAGCACAAATCCAAAACACAGCCCCATACCAGCTACTGTGAAGAAAATTAACTCTATCCCAGCCAAAATCAGCACACTTGTAATCAAAGTGGTTCAAGAACCTGGTCTACAGATGTCCTCTGCATAAAAGTATTTTTAACTTTAATATGATTTTGGAAAATTTCCTCTCTTCTTCCAATCTTTTGCTAAAATTGTTTAATAATAAAGAAATATCTATTTGATATTTACAAGTGTAAATATTTTTACCACTTATCCCACGTAAGTCCCATAAACTCTTTTCAGTTATTGCAATTAAAATCAAATGGAGATTTGAAAATAATTAAGCAATAAACCAAAACCTGCCAATATAGCTACAATTTAATAAGAATTTTTAAATAGCTAGCTATTCAGGATAGACTCTTCCAGCAATGATTGCACAATGAGGTTTTTATTTGCTAATATAAAGAGGATCTGAATCTGAAGGTGCAGAAAATGTCCTTGGGTGAATTTTTAGCAGGACCTAGGAGAAAATTAATTCTGCAACTATTATTATTGTTAATGGGAGTTATTCAGCCAAATCTTCACGCACGAGTCACAATTAATATGTACCCCTTATGGTTTTTTCTGCATAATATTTGAAATTAATTTCCATAAACAAGTTCCCAGTAATTTAATACAGTAGATCTGATTCTGATTCCACAAAGGTCCCTTGATTCACTTTGGCATAAGCCTGAAAGTGTAGCAACATTAAAAGGAGTAAAACACCTTAAATTAAATACTCACCCTGGTGTAACTCAGCTAACTTCAACAAGCCAGCCCAAATTTACACCCGTATAAATGAAACCAGAATCAGACCACTATTTCTACAAACCAATTTGTTCCTTAACTTGTCCACAGTGACATTTCCACATCAGTAACTTTTAGATGCGGTCTATAAACACTTTGTCTGCTTGCTCTACTGGCAACTGCTCCGGCGTGGAATTCAGTTCTGGTGGGTAGTATTTATTCCAGTCAGATCCTCCCAATCTTTCTCTTAAATTTGAGACTGTTACACATTTCTTCAGTAAGAATATACTTATTGATATGAGAATTATACTTATTGGTATGAGAAGAACCGGGGAAAATTGATTTCTGTTTGTTCCTCTTTTTAACCTCACTTGCAAGAAAACAGTAATCCAATACATTTCAATATTGGTCCTGTCATTCACTGCTTTTTGCATAAGGCTTCTTGATTTTCTTAGCATCTCTTCTGCAAAAGGACTGCTGAGTTCAGCATAGTGGATACTTTTGTACAGTTGAAACTTTTCAGCTTACTTGCATGCATCATAAGCCATACAGCTGGAAAAAACCCTACCACTGATTACCCAAAACCTATGCATACAAAATGTAACGGCCATGACTACTTACAATAGTATTTGGAGGAATCCATTTAGCTCCATTTTACTGCAGACTCTTTCATTTTGAGACTTGCTCCACTGGAGCATGGAGAATCAGCTACGTTCATGGTTAGCACACACATGAAAAGTGCTGTCAGTGTACAAGTCCTAATACTATCTGAACTAGCTCCAGTCCTCTATGATTTGGCCCCACGCGATAGCTCTCAGGAGATCTGCAGGCATGCTAGTTTATGATACCCACTCAAACAATTTCATCTTACTTACAGTTAGTTTCAGATAGAGCCAAAGCAGCAACTTGAAGAGTATTGCCCTCGTTTTTGCCATACTGTCTTAAAAATCTCCAGACTTCAGTACTATTTGCCACGATTCCTGTTAACGCAAGTTGCCCATGCAGTCATGGCTGGAGTCAGCTAGTTCGCACAGATGAGTGGGTGTTGACAATATGCTAGTCTGATATTTCTACCGGAGGTTTCTACTCCTCCTCATTGATACTAAAAAGACATTCACAGTTATCAGCTTAGGCTTAGGTATTTATGTAATGAATCCTACCTAGCAGGCCTATTGAGCCAGAGATGATAAAAAATGCCCATATAAAGTACTTGAGAGGATTTCTCGTTCTCACATTATCTTTAACATGAGAATGTTTTTGTTCTAACATTGTCATTAACAATTCGCACTATAGAAAGTAAGTTTATATAGTGTTTGGATGATGTTAGTCGGGCAAAAGCTGGAAATGAGCTCAAAGCTTATCAGCTTGTGGTGCTGCTTAAAGAGTGGTTGTATTACTGAGTAGCCCTTGGAAGAAATGTAATTATGCCTGCATGGTCCTGCAGTTGCATTAATAAATCCTGCCTCACTCGAAGGTCTCCATGGAACCACCTCCCTGTCTCCGCATCCACAGCTCTGGTAATTTGCAACCCAGATAAGCTACACATGGATAATGAGAGCTGGCTGCATTTCTACACCAGGACTACCTCTGTATCTAGCTTACAGATCTCTTATTCATTTTATCTGATATAACTGTGTCACGTACTCACTGTCAGATTTTGCCATCTAATATCTTATTTGTGATTTCTAAGAACCAGAAGGCATGAAAAATATACCAGAGCAAAGTCTGTAAAAATAAAGAAGTAATGACTTTCTGTAATTGTCCTGAAAAATAAAAATGCAGCAATGAGTAGCGAAGAGGATAAGACTGTCACTGGTCTTTGCATTTCTGGGAGGACACAAAATGTTGATGACACCTGAAACTACAGAATGTTTTGTAAAATATTAACTCTAAACAGGGTTGTATTTCAGCCACTTGGACAATGAAAGTATAACTGTTTATCTCTGGATCTGCTCTTGTAAGTAAAAACAAGTGCATGTATATATATCTCTAGTAAAAAAATTTCTGACTTGAAATAGTAACAAAATTTTATTCTACCTGTCTTACAACTTACTGAAAAAAAAATTCTAACAAAAAAAAAAAAAACAACCAAACCACAAAATCCCCCAAAGCCCAAAACCCTGTATGCCACACAAACATTGAAGAGTAATCATTTAAAAGGAATAGAAGATATAGCTCTATTAATTCACAAAGAAAACCCCATATGGAAAAGGAAGTCCAAAATCTTATAAACATGTAAACAACTAAGATCACAAAATATTCAAAGATTCAGTGAATTCAGGGATTTACAGAAGCTCATTCTCTTTGGAAAAAAAAAAATGCAGTATTTTTATTATTTAGGTGCTTAAATATCTGGAAGATATTTAGATATCAAATCAAAATAGCAAGATATCAAAATATAATTAAAAATATGTAAGAAATAAAGCACTTCTTTGACAATGGGAGCCAATTGTTACAAATTGGCAAGAAATCAGAAAAAGAGTGGCAAGATTCCACTTCCAGGCCTGAAAAGGCAGGAAGACAACATCTAAGCTAAGCATGCTCAGAAAATACAGGAAAAGAGAAGAGATAGGCTGCCAGCCCTGCAACCCTCATCATTGGAGAATGTTTCTCAACTAAAATTCACTATTTTTAGTTGAGGATCTTCTTCCATTTGAAATACATCAAAACCACGTTTCATTTAGATCAGCTCAACATTAATACGAGCCACAGCCATACCTCATGTGCCCCCCATGTTCTGTACCGACTGGACTATTAAATCATCTCACCATGGCACACTTGGGCCTCTTTGGCTGACTGGGTCACTGTATCATGGGAGACACTTGTACTTATGGAGAATATAACTCAGGTGTCCCCTATGTATGAGTCATAGAGTATGGGATATGTGAATTCCAGCTATGGTAAGGCACGATACACAACACATGGATGTAACATTAAGTGCAAAGACAACACTTCAACCTTTTTTTAAAATTACATGTTACATGTCACATGTTCGAAGAATATTTTAACTCTTTATTAAAACAGAAGTCAAATATGAAATTAAACTGATATCAAATGCCAGATATGACTCATTTGTTTAATCTCTTCTACGAATAATTTCTATATATCAACATTACTTGGGTTTGTTGAATATTGTAATAGCATCTGTCATAACTACATTGTGAAAATTTGTCATACAAACCCTGATCCTGCAAACTTATGTGAACAAATATCCTTCCCCTACTTAAGTCAAGCAAATCTGCAAATACAGCCTAGCGTAAGAACAAGATTGCTTCCAAACTGATGACACTGGGAAGCTTAACTGGTATCCTTAATTGTTTCAGGCGTATCCTGTAGGAGTATGCTGTACTGTTCCTATACTGTTCTCTCTTTTTTTATGTGGAGAGAATGGTGAAATCGCCCGTGTTTCAGAGATACTGAGATCCTTCAGTTTTACTTGCTTTCGGTGACAGTATGTCTGAGGAAAACCCCAGCCCCAAAATCTCAAATGTGGAAGAAAAACCCTGAGGCTGGAAGTCTCTGCTCTTGAAAGGAGTCCTAGAAAAAAGGAAAGTGGCTCTTTGCTGGTGCAAGAATATGTCTTAAGAGTCCTTAATGTCTTACAGTATGAACCCTGAATGCACATCTGTGGCTATACAAATACTTCCAAGTATTAAGCTGTAACTTCACACTTGCCTAATCAACAGTAATTCAAGCAGAAATATGATAGAAAAATCATTAAAAAAAAATAATTTTGCTGACACAGTTTTCTATTAAAAGCATCTTAAATTGGAATGGCTGCACACAGAAAATGCTTTTTTCCCCAAAAACAACTGTAAGTGATTAGTCTATGAAAAGATTCATTTCTCCTAGAATAGAAAATCAAACCATGAACAGCTTTGTTCAAGCATCTGCTAGCAATGGAAAACATATTTTGTCTTTGGCCAAATGTCTGAAATAATGGGTTTATTCTGGAAGTGTTTTGCTATTTTCTATTCCCCTCATTTTTGTTTTGTAGATTTCATGCTGTAGCCACAACAGTGTTATTAACACCACTAACTTTTTTGTGTTCCTTAATAAGGAAACCTATGGTTTCAAATTAAAAAACACCACCAGAATTAACATTTGCATAGTCATTGTAGAGGAGTGATTAGACTAATCAAAATTCTTTGATTAAAGAATGCTTCCCAAGTGTCTGTCCCTGATAATTACTATGCAACCACTACATTCTAGGAGATATAACTGAAGGCCTCTGTGCAAATGCTTTTTTACATAGTAATTCTAATTATTTTTTCATTTTATATATATTTTTATATAGCTGATGCAACTAGGGTTTTAGGAGCCAGTATTTTCAGAAAAATAGCAAATCTTGTGGAATGTGGGGTGACATCACAAGTGTTAACAACAGTACAAAAATCTTTAGTTTAGTTTTCTTAAGACAAAAGCAGACAATCCCACTTTCTTTCTCCATTTCAAGTTTAAGTGTGATTCCACAGGTTTACTGAATCATAGAATGGTTTGGGTTGGAAGGAACCTCAAAGACCATCTAGTTCCAACCCCCCTGCCATGGGCAGGGACACCCTCCACCAGACCACGTTGCCCAAAGCCCCATCCAACCTGGTCTTAAACACTTCCAGGGATGGGGCATCCACAGCTTCTCTGGGCAACCTGTTCCTGTGCCTCACCACCCTCACAGCAAAGAATTTCTTCCTAACATCTAATCTAAATCTACCCTCTTTTAGTTTAAACCCATTACCCCTCATCCCATCACTACACTCCCTGATAAATACTGCACACTATTGAATCCAAGTGCTGAAACCCCAAAGTCAAAACAAAACACAAATAAGTACAACAGCATTTATTCCAAAAAGTCCACCTGGTCTTAAATAATAACACAGCCTTCCTATGATGCTATGTGAATGTATCACACCTTTTGATGCATTTGCCCTTGACTTTGTGAGATAAGGAGATTATTCACTCCATTTTGCAGACTACCTTCATACAACAAATATTTCAACTCGAGCAAGGCATCCACAGCCTTCATTAGTTAAAGACTCAGCTGATATACTGAGTAAAAGCTTAACTAAGCTAAGTCATTAGTGACAAACTAATTTTTCTTTTAAGGCACTTGACAGAAGAGAGGCAACAGGATGAGAACAGTTGTGGAGGAGGGAGTGAGCTAACCTGGTGATCACAGCACTTGTGCCAATGCTGGGAAATCCAGGCTCCGCTCCTCCGCTCCTTTCCCTGGGTTTCAGCCCTCATTTCCCCAAGAGCAGGAGACTGCCCTGGTTTTCCATCAGGTGGCTCTTTGGGGACGAGAGCCTTCTCCACCTTTCCTGCTGAACCTGCAAAATTTAGCAAAAGAGGAGAATCAGAGACCACTGAAGGCCACTGAAGAAAAGAAAGAGAACCTGATTCTGCATCTTTGGGAGGAGAGTCTGTATTTCAGTGCCCATTCTGAAAAATTTGTATGTATGTACTTTACAACAAATAAAATACATAAACAGCCTTTAGAACAAAGACTAGAATCATCCCCTAGATTCTTCTCCTCCCCTGAAAGTGGGAAACATGGATAAATAGAAAATGAAAGTGAATTACATCCTAACTGAGTGTTGAAACTGCTGGGAAATGATCCGAAGGGAAAATCCTCTTCTTATTCTCTGGCTACATTTTTGAACAAGAGTACTACCGACTACAGAGAAGTTATACTGACTTACATTAGGTGTACTGAGCACATAAATATCAGATTGGTTTTTTCCAAGCATAAGGTAGCAGATTTATTTCTCGTCACAATTTGCAGCTTTCAATATGATTTAAATATAAAGTAGACCACTTTACTACACAGTTACTCAGCCATGGACAAGACACAAGAACATTCACAAACGGGAAGGTCAGAGACAAAATATTGCTGATTTTACAGGTAAAAGCTATGCTCAGATTTTGAGAGCTGCATGCTTTTATTTAGACAGTGAAGCACCCTTTAACACACAATAGCAACTTGTCCAAGGTCAGATCACAGCAACTTCCAACACCAAGGAGGGTTTTAACTGCTGTGTGTTCTTATCTCACCAGAGTAAAGTTTAAAAGCAGCTATAACAGAACATAATTGCTGCATATTTAATTGAAACCACTATATAGGATAATAACAGTCCCTTTTTACAGTGTATTGAAAATATATACATCACACAATCTCACCTTTTTCCTCCACTCACAATGTTTGAATTATTTATGTAAGTAGTAATTGGAAGGATGATTAAATAAAACCACCTGGAAGAAGCTGCGCATAAATTTCACTACGTTTTTGCAGTCGCTTTTAATATCACAGCAAAATATACATAAACCATAAACCAAGCTTATGTCTATGAAGGAAAACATACAAATAAATAAAATTATTTTCAATTCTTAATTGATCCCTGGCCTGATAAAGGTAGCATAATGCTTTCACGCTGCCTCCCTTTTTAGAATGGCACAAGAGTCCCCTTCCACAGGGGCCAAAAGCAATCAGCACTAATAGCACCTGCCGGCTGCCAGAGCCCTTCCTCTCACCCTGCCTTTGCAGCAGCGATGCTCTTCTGGCAGGAAAGGGAAATCACTGACATTGTTGCATCCGTAATAAAAACTGTCGAGTTGGTGATTCGGTACTCAGTCAGGCACAAGTGTTTATCTGATAGCTGTTCCTGGGAGTGAATGTTGTGCTAAGTGCTCTAGAGGAAGGGAAAGCAGAAACCAAACCGGGATCCATCTATAGGGTTTTATGTTCACATTGAGGCAAGACAATAATATCAGGCTTTAAAAAGATGTCAAGGGAGGTGACTAGAAAGAAGAAAGAGACAACAAACGTTATTATTAATTGGTCGCTTCAGTCTAGTCCCTGTCAATGTTTTTTCACCCTATCATCAATCTCGATTCACTGTGGCACAGCTGGCAAAAGATTACAAGGCAGATCACTACAAGTGGAAGCTGAACCACACTAGCAGACCTGTGTGTAAAAGCCTGCTTAGCAAACAACATGTATTTGGTTTTGTTGTTGCTTTAAACAAATGTTAAATTCCATAAAAAAGATCTTTTGAGATGTGAGCAAATAATAGGTTTCCTTCTTTTCATGTCATTTCAACTTTTGTTTAGTCTCAGTAATTTGTGTTTAAAGTGTTCATGCTTGTGGTCTACTGATACTGAAAAATTAAAATCTTTTAGCATGAAATTTAATTTCATGCATTACTTAATAAACATTAAAACCAATATCTAATATCTTCTTTCTTCAAAAGAACAATATGTTATTACCACAGAGGTTGCAGGACATTAGCATGACTCAAAAAGTTAAGATAAAAGTATATCACATTTATCACATAACTCGGAATTATTTCTGTTCTTCACTTTTACAACGCCTGTTACAAGGGAACCCCGATCTGTATACTACCAGTAAAACCAATAAAGCACAGGATCCAAGATCTCTTTAAGTCCTGTATTACAGACACTGCCTCTTTGGTACCGCAGAGCTACTCTAGAAACAAACAGATATATTTAGTTCTTCCTCCTGCACTTCCCCTGGTCTAAAAAACACACCTGCTTTGTTAGCCATAAATTACAGATGATAAAAGAAGACAATACCAGGATCTTTTAATTGTTAACTTGCAAGATGGGTTATATTAGTTCCTTCCTACAAATACCTCACCTCAGCTATCCTGGGAAAACCCTAATCCTAAACACAGGATTATCCTGTGATAAATCATACATACTCTGCTCTTTAAAATTATTTAATATAATTTTCTTTTACTTTATTGTAACTTTGGTTGAAATCTTAGCTCCAAAAGTATTTTTTGTAAGGGTTCCTTTATTGTCAACAGGACCACAACTCCAGAAACTGTGCCTCTCTCCTTACCTCATAATTCTAAATCTTGAATGAGGACAACATAAATTTAGAAAGGACAACAAACATACTCCCTGCCTTCATGGGATGTGGAAAAATAACTGTGAAATCCCAGAGATGAATCTCAAGTGGGGTCAGAAGAAGCAATGGCAAAATCTGCGTACAATGAATATTCACAAAAGACTTCTCACACACTTGAGAACAAGATTGAAAAAAGAACACTCCTTAAAATAAATAAAACATAGGTAACACCTAGAATAAAAAACTGCAATATAGCAATAAACAAAGAAAACTCACTAAGGAAATACAGACAGCTTAGTCTGAGATTAAATTAGTGCTCTAAGTAGTCAGGGTAGTTGATAGTCTGTGTGTGTGGCGGTTGATGCATTTTTTTTAAAAAAATAACTGTGGATTTAAACAATAATATTCATATAAGATGAAATGCAATTTTAGACATACCTGAAAAAATTAATCTTCTATTGAGCCAACATTGCCATAATCCCTGCTATTTAAGTACTCCAGTATTTGTGCCCTTTCCATGTATCATTAGGCTAATTAAATAGCAACTGTTTTTCTTCCCCAAGTAATTATTTATTCCACTACAAGTTCTCCAGAAGAACTGAAACATTTTAGAAACAGATATTTTGTAGTCTAGATTTGGAAACTGAATCCTATACATTGAGATGAGAGCTTAAGACATGCCCACAATTAATAATTTGTGGACAAATCAAAAAAGATGATTTCACTATGTACATCAGCACTGCATTCCGCCCCCCCGCCCTGCCGCTTCCATGATTCATCTCTCTCTTCCTCCTCAACATATGTGTGTATTTTATAGTGCTACATGAATGATATGTTCCATTTCCCATTAAAACAAAAAAAACCCCAACACCCCCCCCCCCCAAAAAAAAAAAAAAAAAAAAAAAAAAGGATTTAAGAGTTATTTGAGCTGGCCTGAGAAGCTAAATAGTGTCTGGTATTAATGCACTGCCACCTTCATCTATCTATACACATACACACATGTATAAATATTTTCTTCATTGATGTATTAAAGCTGCCCCCTGGAAGCAACAGACATGCCAGCTTCATGTTCATTTGCAAAATGCTCTTCTGAAACCTGCCCTCTGTAGCATTTTATTAGTATTATTGCATCAATGACAATCTAATAATTTGTCTTTTCGAATCCCAGAAAGTCTATTCCAAAACCAAAATTAAATGAACAGTGCAACTTTGGTGCAAGGATCTAAATGAAGGGAGCGGTGCAGACAGGGAAGGTGCTCTTTAGTTTTACCTACCAAGAGTTATTATTTACTACAAGTGGATTCAGTTTAGAAAATGAGGGAAGACAAAAGCCCAGACTTAGGGGAGATATTTACCAAGTATTCCCTAAGGATAAGGTGGATGGTCCGAACGCGTGGCACAGCCTTATGGCAGGCCCTGAGCGTCCAGCGCCTGCCCTCCGTGGTGAGGCCAGACCTCGTGGGACAAAGAACAACCGAGTTCTTGTTCTCCCAACAGCAGCTCAGGTCCGCAGCCCATGGCGTAAAAGAAGACCTATGATAGCACTACAGCTTTTAAAATGTGCCCGCTAAACATTTCCTCCTAGAGTCTAAGCCTTTAGTTTTGTTTTTCAGCATAAAACCAAAGATCAATCTTTGAGCGACACATTGCCCTTGCAGAGCTGCATGTTTCAAGTAATTACAGCCCAAACAGCAGTAACAGCAATGAGACACGGTGGGTATAACCAAAGGTGCCAGAACCTATCCTGGCAGAAATTTCACGTCAAATAAAGTCCTATCATTCTTAAAGAACACCAAGCACATTTCTTTAAACCAATATTTGACCAATTACAATATTTCCCATATAAAACCCCACAGTGTGGTTCTACTGCAGTCTTTCTGGCTGATACATTGTACACCTCTTTAAGACCCTCTCATGCCGTCTGAGATGTATAAGCTATTCTGCATGTCAGTAACTACTAATGGCTTCCTGAGAAGGTTTTGGTGTAAGTTCAGTGAAAGGTATAATTTAGCAAGCAGATTTAGCAAGCAGCAGATAAAACAATTAGACTAAAGATCTTTTGTGGAAGAAGTGGCTGGCAGTACACCCGCAGTGAAGGCTGACTTTGTAATTTAGCAAACAGATTTTATAAGTGGCAGATACAACAATTAACAGAAAAATCTTTTGTGAGCAAAATAACTCATCAAATATGCCCAGAGAAGGTACATTTGCATGAAAATGGTGTGTAGATTTCCACTGAAAAGCAATCTATTTTTTCCTGCCTTTTTTCCTCTCTTTATAGTACTAGGGTTTGTGGTAAGAGAGTGATGGAAAACAGAGTACTTCTTAGTAAAGGAATAAATCCCAAATGTGGATTGTGGTGAATTTGAAGCATCAGCCTAAAAAACCTCTTGCATTAGAACTCAATCAATCTGCACCTCAGCTATCCAAACCCCATTTGTTTGGGTTGTTTTAATCAAGCTTTCTTGTTTCATGATTGCTATGCTTTATTGCTTTATTTTAACAGGATGTCTGCAGCCAAATGTTAACTGAAACGGCACGCTATAAAATTATTTGAAAGGACATGACAGGCTGCAATTTCTGTTCCTCTGTGTGGAGGAAGGGGAAGTCTGTAACCAGATTTACTACTCAGCCCTTGATCTCAGGTAACTATTTGCTTACACAGCATTGCAAATACACACAGAGGTATAAATGTTGACAAAACCCATGTTTGTTCCCCGAAGAACTTGGGACCTTGGTTAACCATTTGAAAAGTGAATTTATTTGCCCCTTGAAGTACAACAAAAGCTGCAGGAGACAGAGAGCATTCCCTATGCCAACTCAAAGCTGTAAGCATCTCCTCCCAGTCATTCCCTCCAATCACTATCAGCTCTCTGGGGAAGAAGAATAAATTTGGTTTTCCTGGATGGTACAGGATGCCAGCTCTGTATTTATCTTGCTGGAGTGCTCTCGAGGTTGCCGTGCTGGTCTAGACAGGGACTGACTGCTCAGCAGTACCCTAACTTACAGCAGCACATCAAGTATTTTCAGATGGCCTCAACTATTTAGACAAATGGACCATTCCAGTCATACATCACCTCAGCTTTGAGAAAAAAAAAATGGATCTGGACACAGATTTTGCAAAAGGCCTCCTACCTGTGCCATTATGATGAAGAAATTATGAGAAATGATGTGTTTACAGACACAAGAGTTCTACATTTACTTTTCAGTCTTTACTGAAGGGGTTGTTCCCATTAATAGCCATTTGGGTGGTACCCCAGCTTTCGATCTGATAGACTTGAACCCGTTATATTATTCTGTCTGAACTGTGTGAAACTGAATTACAAAGGACATTAAAGATATTAGCATACCTTTTTTCCATCAAAAAAAGAATCAAATTACATATCGGGCCCAGATGGGACAGTCAAAAAACAGCTTGGCTTTTTCCTTGCTCATGGTTCTTAGCTTTTTTGTTTGTATTTTTATGAGTATTTTTATACATCATAAGGCTTGGATTTTGTTATTTACATACGATCCTCAGTTAACAAGGCTAGTTTAACATTTTTCTCCACTTAAGAGCTTAACAAAGTACCATGTGACATTTGTTCAAGTTATTTTACACATCTCCAGGAGAATGAATCCTCCATTTCTAAAATCAATAATTAATTTATAAATTATAATACCGCCTTTTCAAAACATAGAAGCAGACAATAAATATAATCACAGCAAATCTACTTATTCAGGAGAGATAAAACAGTAAGATTATAAGTCTGACTTTCTTTCTTTGAAGAAAAATTCTTCTCTTCTTTAAAAAAAATTAAAATATTTATCAAAATTTGAGTCGGTATTTGACTGGAGCATTTGCCAGAAAGATAGAAATTGAAAAGCTTAGTATTTCTGTTAAGATAAAATCAAATTCTCTAGCAAATTTGTACTTGCTTCCTAGCACCTTCAAATTGATTACAGTAAAACTTTGTTCCCAGTATTTAATACCTTTTAGGATAGTCTCACAAATACTTGAAGAAACTTTTAGAGGTACACCAGAAACATTCTGCTCCTGCTCAATCTTTTACATTTGGTAGCTCCTGTTTTATAATGCATGAAAAATACTTTTGCAGACTGTAACAGTGTAACAACTTAGCAGCAAGCTCCTTTACACTACAGCAACCTGCAAATGAGGAGCTATAGCAAAATAGCAGCAGTTGCACCCCTATCAGCTCCTCTCTTACCTTCAGTGATTTGTACAGTTCTTTTTGTTTGAGTAACTGTCAGCTTGCCCTGCAGCATATACTGCTAAAGGCAATTAATTCTGAACTGTACAAAATATATGTCCAACTTAACTGTCAAATATTTGTGCTTAGTATGTACTTTCCCCCTAGAAACAGTTTTAATTATTCCCCCTCAAGAAGTTATAATTGTTTTCCTCATCACTTACTTCAATGCAATTTTTTATCCCATCGATTGGTTAAACAAAAGATCTTCTAATAAATGATGTTTCAAAATGTCAGTAAGGGGGACGCTTCTGTAAGTCATAATAGTTCAGCACTTCTCACAGGATTGTCAATACACCCATTGTCATCAGGAGCAGATATTCCACTTAGGTTTAAAAAGACACTCATAACTTCAGACAGCTCTCTCCTAAACAGGTCAATCCTCCACAAAGCCACTTCTTTGTATGACACAAAGCCAGGAATCGGAAATTCTGATTTGAGACAAATCCAATATGATTTTACTTCCTGGGCACAATATTTGTTCCCATTTGATTTTCACCCTCAGTGCATCACTGTTGGAAGAGTAGATGTACCCCTAGCAGCACCACTTCCATCTTCCAGCCAAGACACATGACAACAACACATTCCTGCAAATGCTGACTAATGGGGTTAGCTACCAACTTGTCGGCAGACTGCTTTTTTAATTACCTATTCTATTTTAATCAGGAGCAGCTGACTCCATCCTTTCCACAGTTCTTCTGGCAACAGAAATATGAAATTTCACCTGAGAATATAACTTAGAAAATTCTCAAAAGAGACTACCAATACCAGAATTTTAAAAAAATATAAAGCACATGTAGATTTGGCAGTTTTAGCAAGACAACTGGGTTTTCTGAGTTCTAAGGTTTGCAAACAAACCTCAGCTGGTAAAGCAAAGGCAGCATTTGTTTGCTTGCTTTTTGTTTAAAAGTCTGTAAGCAGAACTAATGCAACAGCTGTTTTAATTGGTAAGTAGGAATTATAAACGTCTGCCACGTTTTAAGCTATGATTATTTTGACTACATCTAAAACAAAGAGCTGAAAGACGCCTCACTAAGCATGAGGACTGCAATTCCAGCAATCTCCAGTTTAGGTTGTCTGCAGTAAAAAAGGGACATTCATTTCAGTGATGATGAGGTCACCTGAGTGGTGCATAACCATGAGAGAACTTCTTCCAGAGTACTGAGCAAAGTGCTGTTGTGACAGGCAGCGGGCCAAGGGTCTCTGAAGTCACTTCGGACAAGCCATGCGTAATGACGCCTGATTCAGTCTCTTCCGTAGGGCAGCTCGTACCCCTTTACTCAAGCAAGTACTTTTACCACCGTTTACAAAGCAGCCTATGCACATGTACACAATCAAACATGCACTAGAAAGAAAAAAAAAAAAAAATCAGCTCACCGTCACACTTCATTCATCAAACTCCGCATGGAAATTTTCTCTGTTGCACAGAGTCCTGCCTCCTGTTGGAGGGTAACTCTTTTGTAAGGGATCTCCAGCTTTTACACCTCCATAACCATGTATTTCTGACTCTTGGCTTGTGTAAGTTTACCCCTTTATTCAGGAGTGGAAAGAGGCTCCTTGTAGCCTCTGAATTTCATATTTAGGAATACATCTGAGCTGGAAAGCCATGATTTTCTATTGCTTAATTTCATATTGTTAGAACAGGCTCCTGCAACTGAGCCATTTATTCAGCCACTGGTGGTCTTCTCTGCGTGGTACTTCTTGAGCCCAATTTCAAAGCAGCTGTGGCAGAGACGAACACATCGCAAAATTTACAATATTGCTACATTTCTGCGTGTTTCTGAAAACTGGCAGCTGGACAGAGCAAAAAGCGTTCACAGTGAGGGAAAGGAAGGCTGCAATGAACGCGGTTGTCCCCTTTTGAGCGTGGCCCCTGCCAGCTGCCCGGCAGCTCCCACCACCTGCACACGCCAGAGCGGCCTCTGAGCCTGCGCACGCACCCCTCCCTCCCCGGAGCTGAAGGGAAAGAAAGGAAGCCAAGGAGACCACAGCTCAGGATGCAAAGAGGAGAGAGTGAAGGTGGAGTACTGATGCTATGCCAAGATATTTTTCATCATCTCTAAATACTTACAGTGCTTGAAGATTTATTTCTAAGAGTAAGATGCAAAAAGCACATTTTGCTGTCAGTGAGACCGACCAGACCTACTGGTGTTTTCAGCTTTTGCGAATCATCTGGATTTTGAAGGCATGCTCCATTGATGCACTGCAACGTAACTATTTTAAGAGCAGAACAATGAGTTTCTCCTAAAATCTTCCTTCAGTTTGTGCTATAGATATTATATGTAACACACAGAGCAATAAAACATGAATTTTAAATGCAATGTATGATTCTGTTATTTTTAATATATTTCCACCTAAGGTTCGATCCAATATTCTTAGAGTTCAAAGAGAAGGTTGCCCACTCACACAACTGGCATTAAGCAGCCATTTTATTACGTCATTCACTCATATTCAAATAATAATTCAAATATCTATTACTAACTGTTAGATCTCGTATCCCTCAGAAATCACTAAAATCACTCATAATTATTTTTTAAAAGTTATGTAAAGGATATAAAGCTAAATTTGGGGACATGGATTTACATTTATAGGAACCTGTTGTTAGTCTCCACCGTAAGATGTCAACTATCTTGGACTTCAGTGAGATCCTATGTCTGAAAGTGTCTTCAGAAGGAAAGGCTTACCAGATAAAAGCTTACAGGTGCCATTTTTTCATATATTTGTAGCAGTTTGTACATGGACACAATATAGACATAAATGCCCATGTCCCAACTTTAAATCAGTGATTTTAAAATAGAACTTTCTTTAATGGCTCCTCTTTTTTCTTTTTCTTTTTTTTTTTTTTTTCATTTAAAAACATGTCAGCTATTAACAAATAATATGCTCATTATAGTTTTCATCATCTTGGACTCTCTCCCAGTAAGTAGTAATGGTAATAATCCTTGGCAAGTTTGACTTGTGTTAATGTACTTCAGTAAGAGCGTAGGTGATACATCCCCTGAGGTACCTCACTGACATAACACACCAGTGTTCACTTTGCAGATTGCCTACCCATAACAGTGCATGTTTCCAAGTTATTTCGAAAATGGAAGGCCATATCCAACCAAGCATTGTTAACTAAAATTTAGTAAAATTATCACACCTACAAAGAAGAGTGTGAAAGGCTATAAGAAAAACGCATACTTTTATGTTCACGAATCAAAAAGAAATTACATTTTCTGCAATCACCAGCTCATGTATAATATGCTTTGAAATTGAATCACATTATCACTTCAGACAGTACAGGAAGTATCATAAAATAATAGCTCCGTCATGAATTGCTTTTTTCCTATGGACTTTCTAAAGCAAATACTAAGGTTTGATAGCATATTGCTTCAAATGGACTCCATCAGAAAGAGGGAGTGCATGTGAAAACATTTTGCCAAATACATTGCATGTGCAAAATAGCTTCAATGAAATTAATAAGAGATGCATAATATTACTCCTTCTGTCTTGCAAAAAAACTGTAAGATTTTATCTGTTCTGAATGGGCAAGTTTCCAGAATCTGATTAAATAAATGAATTTGGACAATTGAATACCTTAATTTTCATTATTTTAAAATGTTTATTTTGATGTAATCTGTCTCTCCATCGGGTTTTTTCCTATATAAATTCCCCATTTCATCAATGCCTGGACATTCAAAAGTATTTTGAAACAAGAGTAACCAAATCTGGTGATGTGTCTGAAATTACTTATTTCTGAAATGGACCAGATGGAAAACACTTGCATACTTCTCCAACAGGAGTTTGTCTGCAGAATTTATCTTTGCTGCAGTTTGTAGCATGTGTAAACTTTAACAAAGATAGGCTTTAGATGCTTAAAACTACAACTGATGTATATTTCAGCCAGTTTATATGTGGATACAATCCACACATTCCCATGCACTGAACCTGAAATTTAGAACCCTTACATCAAACTCTAATACTATACTTTCATTTCTATCTCTGTTAAAAGCATGTTAGCTAATAGTAAATAATACCTTAATTTGTTCCTTTCAGTCACCTTGAATCCCATTAAGTAGCAATATGTTCAGCTGTGATTGATTATATAAACTATGAGATTTTTAAAATATAGTATAAAAAGTTGTATAAAGTTCATCTAAGATTAATTAAATATAAGCCCAGAAGGGTTTTGGGGTTCTTTTCCTCTTCAATTGTGTTTGAGAGAGCTTTTTATTTAGGCCAGAAAATAGAGGGAAAAAATCCCTTCTCTGTTATTCCCTCTTTCTAGATTAACAGCACCATCTGTACATTCGACAAAATTTGTGCAGAGAGATAGATCTGTGGGAGATCCCTTCTTAAATAGTGGTGCCTGATTAAGTTATCAAACAAAGAAATAAAAAGGAAAAAGAGTAACATCCTGATCATCACTAGCACTGAAAGTCATATATGGTCAACTGCTGGAAGTATGAAATAACAGCAGCAGTGGTTGAAATTACCTATGCAAAAAAGTCTATTAATATCCAAAGAAAACATTGATACTTTTTGTTTTTTTCCCAACCCCAAATTAAATTTTTATATGCTAGAAGGCCTGTGAGTTGACAACTGGAAAACATTTCAAGACTTCAATTGGTGATAACAGAGGTTTTACCGCAGAGCAGATGAATAGTATCTAGGAAGTCAATTCAAAACCCAGTAAGAGAAATTACCAGAAGCTTCAAGAAACAAGCAATGGAGCAAAGTCATTTCAAGAAGAGTGTAAAGAAGCCAAAGCCAAAAAAAAAAAAAAAAAAGGAAAAAAGAAAAAATAGTAGAAAAACAAAAGACAAAAATATTACACAGAGCACTGATGAAATCACTGGACAGACAAAACATGGAGGACAGATAAAAGTTACGGAAGAAGGGGACTCCAAGCAGCCACCAGAGGTGCAAAATAGACACAAGATAAAAATGTGAGAATGTATAGTAAAGATGGAATCCAGCATGCTCAGCTTAATACCTGCATTTATGACACCAAGTAAAGCTAAATTGTTCAAGCATTTCATGTTGTGCAATAGTCAATGAAGGCAGATTTAGGAAAACACAATCTTTGTCTACAGACTTCTAAAACATTTTTTACTAACTACAGAGGGAATTTAAAGTGTTTAGTTTACCATAAAATTTAGGCACAAGCTGTCTCCCAAAGTTTAGTGGATGGGAACCTAATCCAGGTTGAATCATGATGAGACCAGAAATAGAAATGATAAAACGGGCAACCCGAGAACTTCTGAAAATGCTGAACAGATATTAGAAGCATAGGAGGAATCACAAGTTGCAAAAGCTTTAACTTACCCAAATGTCAGATCCTGACCAGGCCAGGTTTTAAGACAAGCATGGATATGAGCCTAATAGTTTGGTTGCAGTAACAAACAATACAGCAAAGACATTGAAATCAGTCAATACATTGCCTAAAAATGTATAAAACGACACGGGGGGGGCAGGGGGAAGAGAAAACACATACCAAATTAACAGTAAGAGTCTTAACAACATTGAGTTATTTGCTAGTCTCAGTAATTACAGTTTATCATCAGTACCATGAAAACAAACAGGATGAAAAACATTTGCCAGCAGATGACAACCAGTTCTCAGCAAGAAGTTATAGGCCAAAGTAGTACACAGACTACTCCAAGAGGAGTACATACTCCAAAGGTAACAGTAACGTATAAGAATGGTCTTAAAAACCTTTCAAAATCTCTTTCACAAAATTGTTTCTGTTTGGAAAGAAGTCTTATGGGGGGAAAAAGGATAAAAAACCTCTGTGCTCACATTCTATGTGCTGTGAGAATTGGTAGAAAATTAAGCAACAGGTTTCACACTGAACTTTGGCTTGAACAAAGGGAAACTGAATAGTTGCCACTCTTGCCTTGTTTTTGAACCGGATACTATCAGTATCACATAAGTTGACAGTGAAAAAAATAGATTAAATGAAACCATGTATGTTCTTTGTAGATGGAATTTAAAAATGTCTGGTTTTAGAAGGATGGCCAATGACACGATTTTCTTAAAAAAAAGAAAGAAAAAAAGAGAAGAGTCAGGGAGACAGAAGAACATGATAAGGTGCAGAACTGCCTGGAAATGAAAGCATTACCATGGTAAAGACAGGGAAGACTACAAACAGCTGACAGAAAGGCATACAATATTGTACAAACATGGCACAGGTTCCTCCAAACCAGAGACTCATCACTACTAGACTGTGGCATCCCAAACTGAGACCTGATTGACTTGGGCTGAGCGCTCTGTACAGGAACGAGTAAGAGTGCTTTAATGCTTGCTATGCCCACAGAGGTGGGAGCTGAAAAACCCAACCACCATCATTATTTCTTCTGTTGTGCCACTAGGAAGGAACTAGTCATAAGCCTCAAAGCTGCTGCAGGCTATTTGGTTTTGTATACACAAAGTCCTCATCACCACGAGGTCCTGGTTCCAGAGCAGAGCTTTTATGTACCACACTATGACACACAGAGTATTTTAATATGAGTTCTGTGTTACATCCTTCACATAAAATACCCATAGCTAGTAGAGTCAGCAGATACAGGGTCTTGTCAATTAGATGTGCATAGTCTGTCATCAACATGCTGGCTGACACAGAGCTTTATTACAAAGACTTAGGCTGAAAGACATTAGAACATTCCCCAGGGATGCCAAAATTAATTGACAAGCCTGGAGTTCAGTGAGAATTGGCTTTTACTCTGCAAGTTATTTATCCATGCATGCAGTGTTTAAAAAAAATGAAGGTGCACAGGTGTCAATGTGTTTCGATCAGTTTAAGTGTGAAAAATTGACTGCTGATATCTAATGATGCAACTGGCAGTTTTTGAACATGTGTGCAGTAGGGGGAGGTTAACTCTCACTGAATAATTCACTATGCCTATAAACTAGAGTAATAGGAAGTGAGAAGAGGTGTTTGCATTATCACAATCATTATATTTTTCCTCACATGTGGTGAGCTGACAAGTCACTTACCTTTCATATTTAGTATCTGATAACAGCTCACTAATGACGATATGAGAAAATGTTACACGGAGGCTGGATTCCTACAAAAGAGACCTAGCAATTGTTTTTTGAGTGGAGCTGTTCTCCAAAAAAAAAGTTTGCAGGTCATAATGGCCAATTATCTGCACAGAAAAATGCTGGCACCACAACTGTCAGCACCGAGCTCCTCCAAAGAGCATTATCTAGATTTCTGGCATGTGATCTCATCTCTCACCTACTCTGCTGGAGCACCAGCGCACATAGACACACCAGTAGAGTCTCTGCCATCTTTGCAGCAGGAGGAAGAATAGTGATCATCTTCCTGTGGACAGCTCGCTCTCTCTTGGCCAACCAAGCCAGTAAAAAACTAAGCTAGTAATAAAAATATTGGCAATGCAGTATCTAGGAATAGGACAATATTTCCTCTATATTTAAAAGCACACATTCAAATCTATACTGTTATGACTTCATTACCCAAGATAACTAGCTGAAATAATATCCCTACAGCATTATACACTTATACAGCAAATAAACGGGGCTTAAGTCCTTATTAATGCCCATCATGTAAAGGCATTTTATCAAATATTAAATGCCTAAATATCTCTGAATGCCTGCTTATATAAATCACTGATTGGCATGTATGCAGCATTTAATGATTTAGGCATTGGTCAGTTTTGAAATAGATAACTAGGATCTAGCTTTGCTTGGACACATGAAAATATTACCATATTACCTTATTTATTTTTAATCTCCTCACATGCAGTATAAAACAAAAAGAAATCTATACACAAAACTGGAGACCCTTTTAAATAGATTCATTTATATGCGTTGTGTCGGTTTAATGGAATTCATGAACTTGGAGGTACATACAGCTGACAGAAATTTATTCCCTCTCTTTTTAAATTCTCACCTCTTCAGAACTATGAAGAATGTATTTGAAACAAGAGAATTACTGGTTTCAAGATTAGTATTCACTGTGGTCTGCAGATGAACAAAAGATGTATGAACATTCAGAGACAGCAGATAGGATTCTTCTGCTTGTACATGCATCCTCTAAATGTGAACAACTCTAGCTCAGTAATTTTCCAGTTTTTATTTCAGGCAGCAGAGCAGCTGTGACTTCATTGCTTCAGTTTAATTTTAATTGAATGTGCAGTTTGGAATATGTTAAAATGATCCACATGACATATTTTAAAACATCTTGTATATGAGACTGCTGAAAAGCCATCAGACTTTAAAGTAAGAAGAGGATAGTGTACTGTATAAACAGATGACATTAATGATCATAGTCCTCCTCTTATCTGTACCCCAATCCCAAATTTCATTTATCAAAATGCATGGGTCTATGTTAAAAGAATAGTACAGTGGGTAATATTTGCCGCACTATGTCACATATAATTTTTTGTTGTGAAAAAATATGACTTTGAAATTTAACTGTTCAATACTCATCAATTCCTATCCCTAAGAGTTTTCTCTGGAGGGAAGAGAAGTTAATTTATGAAAAAAGTTTCATAAAAAACCCAAAACCCCACACATGTGTTTAATTAACCATAAGCACCCTTTCAGTAAAAAATATTTTAGAAAACATTAAAAAGAAAGATTTTAATATTCTATGTGCTCCAGTTTGCTTCTTTTTTTTTAAGAGATGAAACCTGAAGGATAATGTTTGATTTGAGTGACATACTGTATTTAAAATAATTCAATTTTTTAGCTGTTGTATCCACCAGTGAATTAAAATATTATCTCACTTCACCCCTTGCACCTGAATCCCTGGAGTATAATTATAACTATGTATCTGTGTCTATCTAAACACAAATCAACAAGACAACTTTTATTCTGGTAAAATTCTTTTGCAGCTTGGCCAATTCTTTTGATTACAAAACAAAAGTCTGTAAGCTTTAGTTGAATAGATTCCTCATTCCCTCCACCATGGACGTGCCCCACCGTTCCAAGCCACTGGAATGCTGAGCCACCAAAGCCCGAGCACACGGGCAGACACGTTGCTGATTGCTTTCCAGGAATTTGCAAGGACATGGGACATTACCAGGCTTGAAAAATGTGTTGTGTATGCTCGGTAACAGATTTTAACTAAATGTTTAAAACATCTGACAGCATTTATCGCCTTTAAAATATTAGCAGGTCATGGTCAGCCCTAGTACTTCACAGGTTTACCCACCTCTTCTTCAGTCTCTATATGCACTAATGCTTTTGTTACCGAATACATGTGTTAATGACTCTTCTCAATTTTTTTTGAAGCAGAAAGGTCATAGAACTTTTCTATTGACTAGAACTCTTCTTTCGTTTTCAATAAGATACAACATCAAGTTAGCCCATGCAAATACAACATGATTAAATTCCTAATGAAGTATGCCTATGTATATATACTTTCCTCCATTTTCTTCCACTCCAGTTTTCTATTTTGATGACTATATATTTCTTTCACAATGCACAATCCAATTTCTGAAGCACATTAAATAATAACTTATTGTTGACACTAAATTACTAAAAATGACACTATAATTATCTTGTTCTGATGCTTTTTATGCTACAGGTTTTTATTATTCTGATCATATTGCCTTATTTCATTTTTTTGAAGCTAATATTTACATTGTACTCCATCCAAGAAGTCTTTCACACAGAGCTAGCTAATAAAGAGTAATTGGTTATGTAATATTACAGACCTTGCATCCTACAATCCTACTCGGTTAGAAAAATAGAAACTCTATTGCTATTCATTTGAACACACTGACTTGGACAGAAGTTCATTGCATTGAAAAATATAAACTAAAATTTATTATTTAAATGCATCCCAGAAATTTATTATTTTAAATTAAAAAAAAAGCCAAACTAGAAATTATTTTTAGAAAACTTATGTTCAAAATAGCAAAAGCAGCTATCCAAACACAGCCCTAGCATTTGTCTCTTTTGCCATCCACCAATCTTCCTCCACAATTTTATCAAAATTTTTCTCTCCCTTCTCTTTTTTTGAAAGATACTAAGAATTACTTAGGAAAAAAACTTGAAAAACACCTTTACATCTCCCATAAATTTATGGGTTCAACAGCTGTGATTCTGCTTCCAGTGAAAATAACTGGATATTATAAAGCAAGAAAAAGGGTCTTCAGTCAAATAGTGTGTATAAATAGTCAGTTTGGAAAGTCTTACTAATATATGATCAGTAGGCTAACAGAGAACTACAATAGGATTGATGCAAGCATTTTGATGAAACATGTTTTTCTCTTTCTCTGTTCCTTTACACTGTCATCTCCACATAAACTTCTATACTTAGTTGTCATAAATCTTAACTGAAAAGAGAAAAATCTCTGAGCATGGTTTTTGCCAAACCAACCACATTATTCTTCCAATTTTCATTTCCAGAATAATCCAATTCCCTTTTTAGTATTTGTCTACCGTAGTGCATCTTCCATTTATAACGAGGCATCCAACAACACGCATGAAGTAGCCCAAGCATGTGGGCAACAAATGTATGTAGCAATCTAGTAATAAATTTGATCATTAATATTCTCAGTTTGTTTATTATGGCCACAAGTACAAAGAACTACTCAGTGAGATTCCAAAATGGTAATTTAATATTAGGCAAAACAGAAGATATAGCTCATAAAAAAAACAAACTCAGGGCATTTGCTGCATGAGCCATTTCAGTGCATGAGGACAATTGGTATTACAAATATTTGCTTTTGTCTGTTTTGCATTCCTAATTTCAACAGCTCTCTTCCAAATACCTAAGCTGATTTTGAACATTCGTTACTGATATTAAAAAAAACCAAACCACCAAGACAGAAACATAAAATAGCTTCCCCTATGTTATCCCTACAAAGTTAAAAAGGTCTAACTCTTTATTCTGGAGAGTTTAAGGTAAGAGTATTTTACAGATGGTATAACTTTTAGAAGGGTTTCTCTCAGCCATGAAATGAGATCTTTCCAGAGGGAATGATTCTTCACTGCCTAGAAGCGGTTCTGTCAAGGCCAGGAAAATATCTGCCTCTGGTTTCATGGGAAATATTGAGGGCCTTCAAGAGTAATGTGGAGAAAACCTCTGTGTTTTTACGAACAAGATTACTAAGTGCAGTGGGGGGCAGGAGGGGGAGCAGATCAAGGGTTTTGCTTTGGGCTTTAACAATTGAGCTAAAGTCACAGATGAAAATGGTGAGTAAATTCTGAAATAGGGCTGCAGAGATTATGTTAACCCAGATTAACAAAGTTTCTTTGCACTGGGGGATGCTCCATTTTCTCAGGCTCGACCAAGGGCAGCTCAAACACTGTTCTCTGTGTCAGTGACTTCCTACGGCACCAAGTCACCCAAAACCACAACAAACCACTCCCAGTTACAGAAACCATCAAAACTGTGGGGAAATATATGCTATGATCCAGCTTCAGCCTCCATACTGGCAGCACAGACTAGGTGAAAAAACATGGCAGCCACCTGAGCCTCATCTATAGTATCATCTCTAACAGCGCCACTGATAATAATGGCAAGCCCACCTGAAAATTACCTAAAAGAGCATACTGTAAATCAGCTTGAATCTTCAGCATCAAGAATTAGAAAATACAGCAGAGAAAGTATTCATTCATTCATTATACAAGTGAAATAAAAAAGACTGTAAGAAAATCACTGTGCTACCATGAACACATGCTCCTACACGATATTGATTATAATAGATCAGCTCCTGTCACAGATACCATGAAAACAGAGACGAGCAAGGGAGATTAGAAGAACAAAGCACTCATGCTTTATTATGATGCAGTGATATTACAAAACTGCGACAATCTAAACATTAAATAGCCCAAGATGACAGCATCTAGTAGATTCACAAAGGCAAAAAAACCAACAAAGCACATTTTTCTCAAGTTTGCTTACCTGATAGACTAAGGCTAAGGCACCAGAAGCAACCCAGGTGAGGTAGTGGGAAGCCTCTCCTGAGCTAAGTTACTCTCAGGAGCTCCATGTTTCAACCTCTAGATTGCTTTTGCTTCCCAGCTGCCCTGTACCCTTCAATGCAGTACAGACTTATATAAGGCATTGTGCCATTTTCATCAAAATAAAAGCATTTTGGTCAGAAGTAAGAACAAATGGCTGGTACCTATATTGTGCAAAGAACAAAATAATTCATCATAATTCACATAGTTTTCTATAAACATGATCTTTTTCAGAAAAAAATATCCATACTACAAGTAGCCACCTCTACTTTTTTATTTTTATAGTTATTTTAGTAAGTCTTCCCATATGGCTTTAGTGTAGGAAAAGTTACAGCACATGCACACATCTAAGCAGATAAAACATCATTACTTGCTTTGGTGTTTATTTTGATTCATGTTAATTAAACATCTTCAACAGGATGCAATGAAAATTACTTAGCTCCAAGCTATAACCATTGCTTCTCAGAAGCAGGGCAATAATAAACTCTGTCAATGCTTTCACCAAAACCTGCTATTAAAAATATGCAGAGAAATGTTTGCAAGGAAGAAAGAGCAACAGGGGATAGAAGAGGCAAACACAAACAGGCACATAAATATGCAGTTTTTAATATGCAATCCAGATTCCTATTTTCATTTTAAAGAGCCCTCACACTTGAGTGAGCACAAAGAATAGGAGCAACTTGGCAGATGTAACGGTATCAGTAACAAAAGTAATAACAGCCAGATCTTGCTGCCTCTGTTTGACTGACAGTTCACTTACCTGACTTCTCTTTTTTTTCCTTTCTCCAGTAACCACAAAATGTATTACATGTTTTGTATTGCGTATTTTGCTTGAGTGTAAGTGCACACAGGCAAGAAACAATTTCTCTGATGATATTACATGGAGCAGGCTAAATGCTAGGCTTTTGTGAGTGGCCTGAAACTTAATTTGTGCAGCTTGTGAACCGTGCAGTAGTACATGGCACAGGCAGTTCTGCTCAACTCCTGACTTACTTCCATCTCAATCCCCTGGCTGTGTTACGTATTCCTATGTGCCTCATCTCAGGGTTAGGTATTTTCAGAGTAGGTTAGACTCATAACAGCTGTTGATGAGTTAATGTCCTAGCTTCACAGCTCCAGGTAAAAAAAAAAAAAAAAAAAAAAAAAAAAAAGGCAAGATTCCTGTTTCAGGTCATTTCATACATTTACATTTTTTGCTTTGATTTTATTTCATTTGAATAAGTGCAAAACAAAAACAAAACAAAACCCTGAGGGAAAAAATGCAATGTCATATCCACTGTTTTGCCACAGTCATGAACACTTTTATCAAGCTTTACACAATATACAAATTCTCTGGCTTTGACCATTGGCAGCAGAAGTTAAAATATCTAGCATATAATATAGATAAGTGTGTGTGTGTAGATGTGTGTGCAGGTGTGTGTGCATTTTGAGAGAGATATTCCATTGAAAAATGTTTTGTCTTTTCTAAATTTTGTCTGCTGCTCCTGTGAGAGGTACAGAATAATTAGCTGCATAAAAAGACAATTATCTACTAATGTTTAATTTCTATGCCTCCTAAACTTGTTAGATCATAATCTCAAATAACTAGTCAAATTTTTTGAAACAATATTCATGATCCTGCCGTATTATTAGATCTATCTGTGTCCCTGTACACATTTGTATCTTCTACTATCCAAGTAAGTAGTTTATAACACACAGCAGGAAGATAATCGATTTTTTTCCTTTTGTATAGGTGGTATCTTAGACAGGTATCCAGAAATTCAACTTTCATAAATAATGTCAGCAGAGAGCACTCCATGATCTATAATAGTGCCTTATACTTACTTCTATAGATTTCAGACCTGGGACTGAGAATTTAGACTGCACAAACTAAGGGAAAGACACATACATTTACCCATCCCATAAAGTGGTTATTGTTCATTGTCTCTGGATTAATCTCTTGCCCTTTTTTCCTGTTCTTTTTAGGTGTTGAATTGTTGTTCCTCAAGCAAGAGGCTCGGGTAAGGTTGCTCCAGCCATGAGAAGCGGAGAGAGCAATGATACTACCTCCACTTTATCCAGCTCTCCTCCATACTCTTCCAGCCTATCTTACTTTCCAACATACTTTACAATAATATGTTACAAGTTTACATTCCAGTGGCATTTTACTGCCCCCAAAATAGTTCATTTATGACCAAAGACCCTACCATTTGGCAACCAGAAGTGTTTCTGAACTATTAACAACAATCATAATAGCAGCGAGAACAGCCTTCCTTTGTGCCAGACGAAGCTCGACTGTACCCACTTACAGCCCATAGTTACAGCCAGTGAAGCAAGTAAGGATTTTACTTGTCCTAACAAAGCAAAAAGAGGATAATATTCATGAACATCTATTAGAATTTTCCATTTCACTCTGTAGAAAGGCGGCTGGGTAATGCAGAATTACGACATTTTCATACACAATTTAATTATGACACAGAGAAATGAACATTATCAATCTACGGATCTTCACCTACGCAAAAAGTTAGAAGGGCTAGAGTCAATGGGGTAATTCCTTAATAGTTATCTGATTAAGAAAGTGTAATCAAAAGGGATTTTTAAAAACTCAAAAAAAACCCAAAACAAACAAACAAACCAAGGATTATACACTGACAAAAGACATGTCAGCTGATTACTAAATACTACTTAAGCACATGACAAATCTAGTGATTATGACTTTAAATGTTTGCATACAAATTAAGTGCCATTCAAATATTTCAAACTGTTCTACACACTCATGAAAATTTATTAAAATCAGGACAACTTTTCATGCTCATTACAGTCCATTTTTGTTTAATTTTTTTTCTCAGACTTTGTTCATAATCAAAATGAGATAAAAGTCAAACCAACATGTAAGATAAGTTTGTTGCAAAGTTCTCTGGCTAGAGCTTTCTGTTTCTAAAAAGTAGTGGAGATTTGTTAAACACAGCCTATGACAGGTCCCACCATACCATGGATACTTTTGAAAAGCAAATAATAAGCCAACTCATTATCTATATCAATACGGGTTTCATTTGGTTGGTTGTTGGTTTTGGGGGTTTTTGTTGTTGTTGTTGCTGCTGTGTTTGTTTTTATTTTAAGCAAAACCAAAACCTTCAAACTATGGCTCATAACTATTTCTTTTTCTCTTCTGCCTGGTGATTAAAAGATTCTTAGGGTCAAGCCATATTGACAAAATTAAATACAATCTACATACACAAATATTGATAGTAAGTTACAGACTTGACAAAATGTCAGAAAAATTAAATAACTGTTAGTTCCCACTTTTTAAGGTTCTGCTAAGAAACTTTGAAAGTTACAGGTCATTATTATTCGTGGTAAGAAAGCCCTACAGCTAATTATTAGCAGCTGAAAGGAGAATAACTTCAAGGTAATTTTGATGCCCAAGTCACATAAATACTGTGCAATTGTTACAGTCTAGAGGAAATTGCATTTTCTGCTTCATAGGAAACACTGATACTTCACATTGGTTTCCATCAGTTATTGGAATAAATGGATACATATATATGTTAATATATACATAATTATGTATTTATATATTATAAATCTATAATTCTGAATAACAATAAAATTCAAGAAACATTTGATTCAAAAATGTTGATGCATTAAGACTGACATTTTAGACCACAAATTTTCTAGAATACAAAATATTTTATTTTACTTTGTTATTTTTTTAATCTTCTATTTCAACTATATTGACTCCTTGGAGGTCTCAATCTATTTTAAATAAAGTACACTTGACACTCTTGATTGACTACATTTGGTCATGTTTTTCTTTTTTATAGTTAACATCAAAATCTGCCTTGCAGTAGTCACCTTCTTTACCTCCGATATCTATTCCAGATCCTCAGTGACAGAATTTACCCAAAGCAGCTATTGTTCCTAGCTTATGTTGTTACTTTCCCTTCCTTATTTAAAGAGAACTATCATATATTGGTCGTGATTTAGTTATGATAAATAAGGCGTGCTTTCTGCCTTGCATTTTAAAACAGCTTCTTCAGTCCCTTTCTGATCTTTCTTTCTCCTTTTTCCTGCCTAAAATCATCACTCTTGTGCATGCTTTCTTGAAAAACTACATATAGTATCTCAAATAAACTCTCATGAGGGTTTCCCTCCAACAGATTCCTAATGCATCCTACCATCATACTTTATATTTCCCTAAGGAAAATTTTACTTTTGTAGACGCTGCAATTTCTATCATAGGGTCACTACAGAAAATTGCTGTTCAGCTTTAGTAATCTAAGGGACATGTAACTCCTCTAAGGTCCTGCCTAGGAAACAGAACAGGTTCTGCTATGCAGGTTTTCTTAAAATATAAGCATCCATTTCATTGCTTGTTATGCTTAACCACACTCTGCTAACGGAAAGATCAGTTATTCTACGAATGTCTAAACTCTGTATCATTATGATAACATCAATCTATATACAGCATTATTTGTTGTGGGGGGAGAAATTGCTTTAGCTATGTGCAGGCACAATCTGTCATGGAGCTCGTCCAGGAGCCACACCAGGTAGCACCTTGCTCTGAACAGCCCACTAAAATTCAGTCCTCTTGCTGCAACTGGAAGATGAAAGCTGACGTTAGGGTACATTTAGGGCACCCTCTGGAATCCTGAATAGTGAAGTCCAGAGCATCCATCCATCCTCTCAACCTCCACTTGAAGGAGCAGATCAAGAGAGGAATCAGAGAAAAGGTACCCTGTCTAAGCCTGTATAACTCAGAACAGCTTCAGACTCCTTACAGCAAACTCTTCTTGGTCCCAGCACTATTATACAGTCCAAGTGCAGAAAAGGTGGCTAAAAGTAAGTGAAGATAAATCTCAGTTCCCACTCCTTTATTCCCAGAAACAGATAGTAGATATAGGTGGGAGCAATGAAAGAGTGAAACTTGTAGTGGGTGGGCCAGGTACAACTTATGCTTCTCTGTTTTGTTTCCTTATTTCTCTTATTTTTAATTGTAAATTTGTCCAAAAGGTGTATTTCAGAATTCACAAAACTTCAGAGCAAATCTTTCTTTCATACTCAGTTTGACACTCTGGATGAGAATTTGTCAAGTCATAAACTCCTTTTTTCAGGGCTAGATTCATGTAACTGCCAGAAGGGCAGAGATAGAGTTCTTCAATAGATCAGATGTCTGAATATTCACACAGAAATGGAAAATCAGGGTTAATCTCTCTTCTGCTTGAGGACAGCTGATGTCACTTCTTTCAAGAGACCACAGAAGACAAGAAGAAAAGCGAGGAGGTGGCTAGACATCTCAATTGCTCATCATCACTGCTTCACTTAGTAAAGATAATTAAAATATTCACACCAGGAGGGATATCTTCCCATAGGAGTGCACTTATTGTCCTGACCAGCAGGATAGAAAGTCATCCTAGGATACCTTCAGGTTATGTAAGTGATTTATAAAAAATTAATTGCTCTATCATAACTAAAGACATACCTCTAAGTTCTCTTAAGAGAGAGGACATTCAGTTCAAACTATTCTTTTTTTTTCTGATCAGTATAAAGAATTTCACCCAAGGGCTTGTACCAAAAATAAACATTTTGTTTTGTACCACACTGTCCTGATCCCAAAAGCAATTTGTGTTTCCATGTCACTTTTTCTATATCTAAGATTGTAAAAGATTTCAAATTCAGTCAGTACAAACTCAACTTAAGCTTTTTTAGCCCTTCTTTTCACCTCCCCTTTGTTCTCTTTTCACTCCATTTTTCACTCTCGCCTCTCACCTCCATTAAGACATGTACTAAATACATTAATAGAAAAGAAAGAAAAGGAGAGGAAGAAGAAAATTGGAAGATTACTGGAAAAAGAAAAGCTGTGAACAGAGAGAAAAGTAGAGAGAAAGTGGGAAGAATGGAGAGAAAAGGTGGCATTAAGAGCAGTGCTTGATGAGCAAGTTAGCAAGACAGGGTAATGGGAAGATGAACAAGTGACAGATATGAAGACAACAGCAGAATAGGTCACTAGATGGTAGCAAGAGGGCAGACAAACTTAGTTCAAACACAGCTAACTAACCCAGGCACAGTTAACAAAAACCCCTCAAGCTTCTCAAATAATTCTCTTTTTAAATACTGAGCATATGGAATTTTAAATACAGAAGCTCATATACACAGTTATAAGATTATACATTATTGGTATATAATACCAATGACACTGTTTAACACTATATATCCATGAAGTTTTACACTGTCAGGCACACAACCTGAATACTTTTAGAACTGAAAGATTTGCAGAGCAAGTGCTGTATCTGTTCACCCACTGCTGCTCTGATGGGAGTGTAGGTGCTGCTAGCTGGGACAGATGGCATCACAGCCATCTCACAGAGGCGATGATTTTCTGATGATACTTCTCTTTCTCTTAGAAAACTAATATATTGACTACCCTTGAGAAAAGGGGCAAGAAATTGATCTTTACAGCAGTAGGTGGCTTAACTGGCAGACACCAGTAGTGTGTCCTTTGATGATTTTGAAGAATCCTGCTGACAGGATCCCAAAGCTGGTTCCCTTGGCAACCACAGATGATGCATGACTGTATTATGTTTGATTCGCCAAACATCATTTCAGCTCCTCCCTGAGATTTAGTTCTTGTTTGTTTGTCAAGCCTATGTCTCTGAAAAGCATGTTCCAGTGAAAGACTCCGAAAATTAATCCTCCACCTATTTCTGAGTAAAACATGTCCTTTCACTCATAGAGATTTACACTTTCAATCAAGCAAATGAGATTGGGCCCCTCTCCAGATTTCACTGCCAGGACAAGTAAGGTTCTTCCTAGGAGGGATAAAAGAGAATTTGTCACAAGAGCAAAAGTTATCCACCGCAGCCCATCAGGTGGAGGTGACCAACTGGGGAAGGAAAGACAGATTAATATTGATCTTGTGGAAAGTGGAAAATGGAATATAGACAATGTGTCTTTCAATCTAGGCTAAAGAACCAAGCAGAAAAACTGCTCAGGCTATGCTTTAGGCCATGGAATATGGGACCTAATTAGCAATTAAGAGGGCATTGTAATAAAAAGAGAGTATGAGTATTAATATCAGACAGCCCTCCAGGATACGAATAACAATATGATCCTGGAGGAGTACTATTTCACAGAAGCAAATCAAATCAGTTTTAATGTAATGATTACTACACTTGCAAATGTGCAACAGAGGGCTATATTAAAATCGGGCATAAAGTATACTCCTCCATTCGTAACAAAGGTGCAAATGTTACAAGGCAAATGTAGAGGCTGGGGAATATTGTTAACAGTGACCCACCCTGACTTCAAGAAGAATGAGAGTCAATACACACGAATTCAAGTACTTGCACCTAGAGGCTTTGACATGGCACTTTACAGGGTGCAGAAAGAAGGAAATATCTTTAGAGAAGCAGATTTCTGTAGACATGTGTTTCCTTTCTGAGTGTTTTGTTGCTTTTCCCCCCTCTCTCCACTAAAAGCACGTGAATCAGTTTAGTCTAGGCCTGATGCATCCCACAAGACTGATAGCCTTCTTTGCCATGAGGGCACATTGTCGGCTTATGGTCAGCATGGGATGCATCACCATGCCAAGCTAGTTTCCAGAAGGCCCGGCTACAGCCTGCAATGGGGTTTCCAATTATTCCTCCCCAGATGCAGGACTTGTTGAACGTGACAAACCACTCTACCCATTTCTCCAGCCTGTCAAGGCACCTCTGGAGGGCTGCATGATCATCTGGTAGGTCTATGAAGCCTTCCTCCCATTTTGGGGTCATTTGCAAGCTTGATGAGGGTGCTGTCTGTCCCATCATCCACCTCATTAATGAGGATATTAAGCAATATTAAACACAGTATTGACCACTGGAGGACACCACTAGGCACAGGCCTACAGCTGGGATTTGTGCAAACAATCACAACCCTTTCAGCCAAGTAGTTCAACCAGCTTTCAGTCCCACCTCACCGCCCATTTACCTAGTCCATACTCTACCAGTTAATTATGATATCATAGGAGACAGTGCTGAATCCATTGCTGAAGTCAAGATAACCAATGTCCACAGCTCTCTCCTCATCCACCAAGCCAGTCATCTCATTGTAGAAGTTTCTTGGGCTGTTCAGGCACAATTTTCCTAATGTAAATAATCAATGTTGACTACTCCAAATCACCTTTTTGTCCTTCATGTGTCTGGAAATGATATCCAGAATAATTTGCTCCATCACCTTCCCAGGGATCAAGGTGAGGCTGACCAGCCTATACTACTTCAGATCCTCCTCGTCACCTGTTCTGAAGACAGAAGCAGCATTTGCTTCCTTTCAGTCCTCAGGAACCTTCCCTGATCGCTATGACCATTCAAAGATAATCCAGAGTGGCCTTACACTGACATTGAACAGCTACCTCAGCATTTGGTGGATGCATCCACCCTGTTAGGCCCCAGGGACTTATGTGCATCAGTCTGCTTAAACATTCCCTAACCTGATCTTCCTGCATCAAGAGCAAGTCTTCCAAGCTCAAGACTTTCCCACAGGTCTTGGGGAGTCAGGATTCTTGAGGGCTAATCTTAACAAAAAAGACCAACATGAAGATGTCATTGAGTACCTTGGCCTTTCTCCAAGTGCTCTGTCACCAGCTCCCCTGCCCCATTCAGCAGGGTGTCCATGTTTTATTTAGCCTTCTGTTTGTTGCTGATATACCTGTATGGAAGCCCTTCTTGTTGACCTTCACGTCCCTTGCCAAGCTGAACTTCAAGTGGACTTCAGATTTCCTAGCCCTGTTCCTCCACACTAACACAGTGTGTCTATACTTCTGTGTCACGTGACACCAATTCCATCTCTTGTATGCTTTCTTTTTATATTGACTTTTGTCATGAGCTATTTGTTCATTCTTGAAGACCTCCTCACACCTTTGTCTGGCTTCCTGTACATGAGGGTGGACCATTCTTGAGATTGGAGCTTGTGGCCTTGGAAAATCAACCAGCTATCCTTGTCCTCTCTTCTTCTCTCCAGGACCATATCCTACAGTATCCTCCAAGCACATCCTGAACAGGCCCAAGATGGTTCTCTTTAAGGCCAAGGTTGTGATCCTGCTTTTTGCCTTGTTTCCTCCTTTCAGGATCCTGACCTGCACCACCTCATATTCAACTGCAGCCAAGGCTGCTGCCCCCAGCCATCACATCCCTAAACAATTCTTTCTTGTTTGTAAGTCCAGCAGAGCACTTCCCACTCCTTCACTCCTTGATCACTTCTATTAGGAAGTTGCCATCCGTGCACTTAGAAACCTCCTGGATTACCCAGCCATATTGTCCCTCCAGCAGATAAGTGGGTGGTTAACCCAGGTCTCTCATTGGGATCTGGGTTATCATACCTTCATTGCATTCTCAGCCTCCAGATGGTGGTTCTTTGAAGGGGTAGCAGTACCTTGCTCCATGAGACCCCACTGTTAGCAAGGCCAGACTTTTTAAGAAAACATGTTGCTCAAAAATTCCTGTTGCTCTGTTCAGAGGCCAAAATCCATCTAAGTACAGGTATTTCCCTGATGCAGTAAAATATAGTCCTGTGGTTTAGATACTTCATTAGTCAGTGGTTTTATCCTCATCTGTGTTTTTAATAAGTATTGAAGGTCTTTTCTTCCATGAATTTCCCTAATTGCTTTTAAACCAATTTATACTTTGGCATCCACAGCATCCTTTGGCACAGAATTCCTCAGCCTAATTAAGCATGGTTTGAAGCAGCACTTCCTTTTGTTCCTTTTAAAACCTCTCATCATTTCATTTGATACTTTCCACTTCTTGTTTTATAATAAATCATGAATAATCATTCTCCATAATTTCTCTCATGATTTTGAATATAGTTATTTAAATATGCCCCCTCAGATCTTTATCCAAACTAATTGCTACTACTTCTATGTATCTTTATTCACTCTTTATAGTCTCTATTATAGCTCTTCTATACCTCTGGTAATCTTCCTATCCCTCTTCTTACCTTTTACAAATTATTATATTACCTTTGAGATGAGGGGATCAGAACATAATATAACATCGAAGATTTAAGAGCGTCACAAAGATATATATGCCGACTTACAGCAGTGCATCTTGTTTTTCCCTTTCATCCATTTAAGAAAATTCCTGCATGCTTTTTGACAACCTCTGAGCACTGCATTGGTGTTTTAATGGCACTAAGACCTCTTTCCTCGAGTGGTGAAGGTTAATACAAAGTTTCTCAATGATATAGTAACTAGAGTTGCCTCTCCTTTATCATCTGCCCTTAGTTTCATCTACCCTGAATTTCCCCTGCCCTTTTTCACTCAGTCATTAAGATATCAGGATACCTAAATCATTCTGCAGCTCCTCAACATTGGAGTTTGGTTTTACTGTACTATATCATTTTGTATCATCTAAGTTTTGTCATCTAATTGTTCATCACTGTTCCAAATAATTTATGAATATGTTGAAGAGGACTTTTAGCTTCCCTAGATTTATCTGTTGAGTCGGAGTCGTTTTGAATTGTGCGTTCATTTGTCCTCATGTACTGTCTTTCAGCCTTTATAATTACCAGATTTTATGACTGGCTCCACCACTGTGTTTAGACAAAGTCCCTCCTTTCTATATGGTCTCCATTAAAAAAAAAAAAAAAAAAAAAAAAAAAAAAAAAAAAAGTCAGGTAGCTGCTTGTAAAATGAAAACTTTCTTCCCTATATCACTTGTTTTTAGGAACTACACTCAGGAGACTTATCTCCTCTTAATAGCTTAAACTCTGTGTCCAGAACCTCTCATCTCACTGATACAGAGGGTCACGGCAACTACCTCCTACTCAAGAAGAAGTCATCATGTGGTCCTCAGTAACACCTGAGGATATACACAGAAACACCTAATAATCAGATCTACCCACTTCCATAGCCTGATTATCAGTTAAACTCTTTTTCTGCCATAGGGTATCCTCAGTACAAAACACACAGATCTGTTGCCTGATACAAACATTCATTGCGCAATCCTGCTTCAGCTCAATGTTCTCTGCCTCAAGTAATCTTTCTCTGTTGCTACTAGCTTAGAAGTAAAAGTGTACTATGATGTAATCCTGTATGTTGAAACATACCTGCTTGTTTTCCTGACCTCCTGTAAGTGAACTGCACCGGCACAAGCATCAGTATTTTGTGAAGAACACTTCATGTACCAGATGCCGTTAAGCCTCATGGCAGGTAACCAGGCCCTTGTTAGGCTCCATGCAAAAAACTGAGCCTTCCTTCCCCCCACCACAGATACACATACTGTTTTCAACTTCTGCGTGGACTTCCTTCTACATTTCACTTTGGAGAGGGATGGAGGAAGAATAGACTGAAAACAGAAGATTGTTGGTTACTTGTTTTTTCTCCTTTTAAAACACCAAGTTTCCCCTTTCCCCTGCCTGTTCCTCTCCCTCCAAACGTTAGTACACTTGGTCTCCACAAGTTCCTGCTCCCCATCTCTCCTAAACCTTGGCTTGCTCAGTTTTATAGCTTTACTAGTGCTGGGGTCGAATAGTTTGTGAGCTTTCTAACCAGTAGGCTTCATAGCCACTCCGCTAAGACTAGTGGTTGGAACTATGAGGAAGAATCAATCTTTTGTTCATGCATTTTAAAGCATAGAAATACAGATTCTATCAAAGTAAACATTACTAACTAATTTCTGAACCAAATTTTAATATGGATGATCACTTACTACTACAATTGCAAAACCTTTTGCACCTCAGAAGGAGCAAGATCCTGAGGTTCAATATTTTATTGTAATTCTTAGGCAACCAGAATTTTAATGGTTTAATCTCAGGGTACTTTGCCATTTTTACATCCAAAAGTCTAATCATTGCTTCCTAAAATATCCCAGGTTGCCATCTCACTTATAACTCACAAGCATGATCTAATCAAAAACAGACTGCACAATGTGCCCATAAACATTCCTTAGGCTTCCTCAATGTCACTTCTAAATCACTGTTCTGTGGAAATCATTTCTCTTCTGAAGGCCTCCAAGAGTCTTCCTAAGCAATGACCTTACCTAGAGTACACTGTAATTCTTTTCAACATACCTATTGCCACATATTCAAAATGTTATTATATGAAATGCAAAGAATATTTTTCTTGTTCTAGTTACACAAAAGATGGAACACTGTTAATGGACAGGCTTGAGAAGATCTGATATATCAGATATATGTCAAAGTGATACAAGTGATAATAAAGCAAAACTTTGCTAAAAGACATGACATAAAATCATGACAATGAACTAGCTATTATTGACTTTTTCATATAAGAAAAAAGGAGCTTACTTAAGCAAAGGGAGGCTGGTCTACCACACTGACTGAGAAAAAGCTTAAAACGCAGGCTGAGCCTTTAGCTAATAATTCATTGACTTGTTCCAAAGTAAGTTCATTTTTGTTTTGAAGGCAGTATCTATTTCTTTCTTTTCTTCTAAGCAGCATGATAAGTTAATTCCAAATGTCACTCTCCATTTTAGCCTGTGCTGAGAACAACCTTGATTTTGCCATTTTTAATGTATGTTAAAGCACAAAAATCTACACCAAGTTAAACACAAACTCCTATCACTCGTGGACAGGGATTTAAAATTAAATGCATATTTTAAAATACATTTGGCAATGATTTATCCTTAATACAGAACAGTAGGGATGATCAGGAACAAATCCATGCATTTTACTACAAAGTGAGAAAACAAACTTCTGACTGCATGCTGAAGTACCATATGCCATTTATTTCACTTTAGAACTGAAGAAACTTTAAAGATTAGCAAAACCAAATTTCATCCTATTTACCAGTATCTCTGTCTCATCCTAAATACCAGCTATATCATGAATCATCACAGTAGCATCATACTCCTAGAAGAGCTGCCACAAAGATAGAAAATGTATAAATGAGTATCTTTGCTGTTATATGATGTTGCTACTGCTGACCCACTCCATTAGGGAAGAAATCAAAGCACACAAAAGAAACCTCATTAATTCTTACTCCAAATCCCTTTCAATATAAATCATCCTATTTCATGTATTGTATAACCTTTGTCCTATAGTGGCTTACATAGTTAACACCAAGAGCATATCAATATGGAGAAGTCATATCACCATGGCAGAAGTCATCAAATGAATTTCAAATAACTCTAACAGAAGATTTGTATTTTTCCATTCCTAGTGGCTTGTCAATTTGCATTTTCATTCTCCTCTGTCATTTTTTCTCCCCTACTGACTTCTTAAATCAACATTTTGTTTCCCTTTGTCTTGAACTTGTTCCAGACTAAATAAGGTAACGCACTTGATCTGTACCATGCATAATATATAGGGTTCATAATCATCAACATTTCAAGAGTTTTCAAAGTTGCAGTCAAGCAAAGAGAACTCTTCAAATACCTGCTTTGACATCACTTCTGTTTCTCAGCAACAGCACACAGTGTGCCAGGTTCAATACCCATGGTACACCTATTTCAAACTAAAGGGAGAAGATTTTAAAAAGTAATTTCATGTATATAGGAAAAAATTGAAAGCAGGAAAGTTAAGGAGAGTTCTGTGGAACAGACTCCATGTTGCTAGTTGTTCTTTCATTCCATCACAAATGGAAAGTAGTTTGAAGTATATTGTATTTACAGAACAGAGAAAGTACGATATAGTTAAAAAATCGGCAGAGTATTACAGAATCCATTAAAAGGCAGATACTGATAAAGAGTAGCAGTGTTAAGTAGCATTCTCCATCCTGATTTTAGTATTTTACGTATCATTATTTTTAATAGATTCTGTGCATATTTGCTGCTGACAAATGAATATGGATTTGAAGCTAAGCTCTGTTCTCTTCCCTATTCCATAGTAGGATAACTAACATTAAATTAATTTGAAATCCTGAAACTAATGCTACAATAAAACCAAAATTGTAATTCATAAGACAACTGGTAACTTATTCTGCACTTCCCTGGTACTCACCCTTAGATTAAATTAAGAGAGAAGTTGTCCACTAAGAAGGTTCATTTTTTGTAAAGGTAAAAAGAAAAAAAAACAAACAAATTTAACTATGCTGGTGCCAGATAGAGACATTATTAATGAATAATCAATAGTGGGAAAAAAACCCAAACCAATATTCGCATAGCTGCTGTCTTAGAGAAGTTCAGTAATGCTTTTCCTTACTATCTTACTAGAGAATTGCATGCTAGCCAACTCATTTTATAAAGAATAACAGCAAAATTGTGTTTTGGGCAAACAAGATTAAAAGGTAGCAGTTATATTCTACAATTAAAGATGATTAGAAGTTGTAGGAATCATTTTCAAACATGTTATATGGACTCCTAGTTGACCAGAGATGTTGTTACATGTATACATTACACATATAAAACTAATTCAAATAGTTTATCAGTTGTCAGTCACTGATTTCCATCAGTAAGCCACTAAATGATGTAAAAAGTAGTATGGAAGCTTACTGAATGCATAAAACTGAACAGTTCTTTCTTGCTTTAGAATTTGAGGATCAAGTATTTTTACCTGAATCAACAAGATATCACAGAAAAATACGGAATGAGTGCATAGTCTTGTACCAACATATTAGTATATCAAAGTAGTTACTTTTTACAAGCAGGCGGATATACTAGTTCTTCCACTGTTCTGCAAATTCATACTGAGACAAAGTTTTTAGTAGGAGAATTTATAGCAGTTATTCTACTAGTCACCCATTTATAATAGCCCTTTTAAAGGTAGTGAGCCTCCACCATAACCATCTTTATCCTCCACCTCTTCTCTTCCCTTCCCATTCCCCTCCCTTCCCATTCCCCTCTCCTCTCCTTCCAAAACAGCTAGACCAGCCATGCAATAACAGTTTAAAATGTTTTAAACAATAAGCAGAGACCAGAATAAGGTCCAATGAAAGACATATCACCCTAGAAGGAATATCAGACGTTCATTTAAAGTTCAGATCTGCCAGCAGCCTCCTTCCTTGCTATGTACTGTGTGAGACCCGGAAGATCCTCAGGTGGACAGCAGGACTTATGCTGGCTGAAGGCTAAAGGAACCAAGACAGGAAACATGGTAACATTGCCTCTACTGAGCTAAAAAGGACAAGAGAGAAAAAGAAAGAAAATGAAGAAAGAAAAAAAAAAAGAGAAATCATATCGTTATAGATTTTCTGTATAATATTTATGTCTGTTTATAAACTCTTCACTTTTTTTTTTTTAAAGACTCTCATTTCCTAACAGAAATCAATGATGTCAGACAGAATAAGACTGCTATAAAAAATTATTAACAAAATTTAGAAGTTGAATATAGTACAAGATCTGGGCAACATAAGAGACAGCAAATTCTGCTTCTCTTCACATCCATGACCCAATAAGTAGAAAGCTGCAGCAGAGTAAGAGAGAAATGCGGATATCAGTGAAGGAGACTGCTGAAGGAAATAAAATTTACTGACAATGACAATAACAGAGTATGCACTGGTTTCATCTGAATTTGAGAAATCTTAAATTAAAAAAATGTTTGCACAGGCATTAGAGCAATTCTGATAAGTAATTCACACAAACTACAAGGAGGCAACTAGTGCATAGCAAGCCATTCTGTTTTAATTTAGTTACCACTCAGACTAAATACAGAAAAGGTTTTAATTCAAAATATGCACAATCACACACTTCCAAACTATCTCAAGTATGTATTTTAAGCTGGATTCAAGACAGAATACAACTTGGGGGGGGGGGGGGGGGGGGGGGGGAGATTATGAAGATAGAGTCTTCTGCAGTTAAATTGTCCCATTTCTACTAACTTTGTATTGGCTCTGAGAGAACCATTATGTATGTTTCCGGTAGCTCCCCAGTGAGTCCTCTAGCAGTGAAAGTAGGCAGACTACTGAGAAAAAGAGTCGATAAAATAAATAATGAAGGGGAAATTATTTAATTCCTTGCTTGAAAAAGTGATTATTTTTAGATTACTTAAATTATTTTTTAGAACAAGTGTAATAACAACAGTCTTAATTCATGCCTATGGCTCAATTCAAATCATATTTGCTTTATTGCTATCAAGGATTCATTAAATCTCTGATTAGATGAGGTAATTATTTCAGGTAGCTTTCCTAGGACACAACAGAAAGTGAAACAACTGATTAAACAATTAGTTATTTGTAGTTAAAGGCCAAGTTCTGAAGACAGACAAAAGGAAGATCGCAATCTGAAATCTATTTGAGAGCTTTCCAAGTGAGAACTGATTAAATAGATACAATATACAAAAGACACACACGTTGTCTCCTCTCTAGTTTTGTTTCAATGGTTACAGCTTACTCCAGTTAAAAATTTAGTGTGGCCTGAATGCCTCTTAAATAATAAATAGGGAACAGCTTCCTAACAAGAGCTCTGTGTTGTTCTGTCTCTTTTCTAAGTGAATGACCCCCATTTTGAGTTCCCTTTGCTCATAGTATTTAGATATCTAGATGCATCTAAAACTAGAATGTCTGTGGTTCAATAGTGTATACTGCAGAAGCTCAGTAAGAAATAGCGTAAATACATTTCCCACTTCAGTGCACATTATTTGAATGTCTTCCCTAAAACAAATGAAATGGGAATACATTTGTTTAAACTCTTAAGAGTGTTTAAAAATATACACACACCTATTTTTGAAAGTGCTGAAGAACCAGATTATGGTATTTAAATAATGTAAAAATATGTGGTCAGTACATTAAAAAAAAAAAAAGCAAAAACTTAAAGTTCAGTCTTTTGTCTTTATTCTATGGTCTTGGCTTTGCAAAAAGCAATTACAGCCAAAAAAATTACTTCATAAAACAGAGCTAGAAGTCCACACTACAGTTGCACTGTTTAAAATGAGCCACTCCAAATTCTGTCTGGCTCTGTAATGTCGCATTTCAGATATTTTACCTGGGATGGATTCTAGAAGAACTCATGGGATACACAGAACAGTCCTAATAGTATAGAGCAACATGAAGAAACAAGGGTGCTTAACTGAACTAATAATTTAGTACTTAAAATACACATTGGAAATAGATCTCTAAATACTAAAAAAACAAAACAAAACAAAACATAACTAACTGCAACCTCCTTCCTTAATATTCACAGCACAAAATGAGACATTGAGGGGAAAAATGAGAGTGAGAGCAGTAACAACCTTTTCTTTTTCTATGACTCTTCAACATCCAGAAGGATCCTGGGATACCTATTCCAAACAACTATTTGTGAGCAACTAAAAGACAAAACAGGAATGAGAGTCAAATATGAGATTAACTTTTTTCTATAGCATCTTAACAGGCCTTATAAATAAAAATAATCTTGACACTATGCTTCTTCAGTGTAGCAAAGTTTTTGACAGTCTTGTGACATTCTGAGAAACACGTTGGCTAAAACACTGTAGATGATTAAATGGTTTTTAAAAAATTTCATATCTTGTAGAAAACTCATCACCAGAGTCGTTAGCAAACATCTATAGTAAAAATAAAACAAACTAAAAAATGTGTTAAACAAAATCAGCTAAGCGCCTATCCTGCATTCAGTACTTCTCAATACTTTAATTAATGAGCTAGATAACGAAGGACATCATTGCTTGAGTTTGAAGGCAATGTGAATACAGGAGGTAAAAGAAAGGTGCATAAAGTGCTTTCAGTGCAGCCAGGAAGGATGTGTTTTAAAAAATGCTCTTGACTAATTGAAGCAACACTCTGAATTATGTAGGATGTAAATCCGTAATGGGAAGAGAAAATTGTTATTAGGTAAGAATAATCATCTGTGCAAATACAAGCACTTAGCCACCAAATAGCAGGTCTATAGAAAAAGATGTGTGGGTTATAAAAAGAGATTTATTTGAAGACTGGGGAGGCATGACAACTGTACCCAATATGTACTAAAAGCTTACATAATAAAAAGACATTGAATGTTCTCAGTATTCACTCAAGATGGGACAAGAAGAAATCAAGTTAAACTGTATTGAAGAACTTTCATATTAGATAGTAGTTGAAAAAAATTCTAAAAGTAAAAATCAACATATGGGCTCTTGAATCTCCCACTACTGGTAATTTTTAAGAACAAAATAGATAAGAGGAGGTTTGTGTGGATTTGACCCTGCCTTGGAGAAGTGAATTAGAGCCAATGACTTCTTGAGGTTACTCTCAGCCTTATCTTCTATGATTATCAACTAACCTCTCTGTTTTCAACCCTGTACATTTCAGTTGTACAGAAACACAATCTTTCATTTCGTTGCCAGTTCAATCACAATCTTCTTCCTAGCTATGAACTTTCAATGTGCTGAAATAGAGTTTCAAATGCCCTGTTTATATTATTTGTCCTTCTGGTGCATATTTAATGGCCAGTGCCCCTAATAGTATGCAACAACATCTTATGATTACAGTCTCATGAGAGCAAAGTACCAAGAACTTTAAAAGCTTTATGAATAGGATCAGCAAAGAGCTGTCACTCTTTCTTCCATCATTTTTATTTTTGTAATGTATGAGAGAAATCTCTCCTGCCTCACTTGATGTATATCATCAACTGCAAAATCAGAGCTAACCACAGTTTTCATACCCTGCAAAGCAGCATGTCAGGAACTGAGCTACAGTCATCAGTTAAATTAGCTCCTAGCATGCTGGGCTGCTATGCTCTCTTACTATTAATTTTTCATAAACAGAAGTTGTTGCAAAGAAAACAAGCTATGTTAACTTAGAATAACTCCATATTCTCTTTTTTTTCTGTCTTAAGATTTTGCATTAGTAGCTTGCATGCTCCACTGCTTGGAACACTGTACAGGCAGGGATATGATTAGATTTACGTAGGAGACCTCTATATGCCACTCAGCTAGGTCTCCTTAAAGGGAAGTTGAAATGGTATGACATGACTTTTTGTTACCTTGCTGATCATATCAACTGTTGTCATATATAACCACTAATGAAACATTTGCTTAATTACGGACATGCCAATCAAAACCATAGTTATAGATAAATAACTTTTGCACTTCAGGCTAAGAATGTATATCCTACATTAAGTATAAACCTAACTAATCCTCCCAAAATGTCAATTCATAATCTGGACAGACATATATTTTCTAAGCAGACAAAAGTAATCCTGTGCATTTAGTTTACAGAAATAAGGTTAAAATAGAAAAAATATTTAAAATATTTCTAGAAAACTGGTTAGAAAACAGCTTTTCAGAAAAAGATGTGGGCGTCCTGACAGACAGCAAGCTGAAGAGGAGTTGGCAGTGTTCCTTTGTAATGAGGAAGGCCAAGCAGATAGAATCATAGAATCATTTTGGTTGGAAAAGACCTTTAAAATCATCAAGTCCAACCATTAACCTAGCACTGTGAAGTCCAACCACTAAACCATGTCCCTAAGCATCACATCTACGCATCTCTTAAATACCTCCAGGGATGGTGACTCAACCACTTCCCTGGGCAGCCTGTTCCAGTGCTTAATAACCCTTTTGGTGAAGAAATTTTTCCTAAGATCCAATCTAAAACTGCCCTGGCACAACCTGAGGTCATTTCCTCTTGTTCTGTCTCTTGTTACTTGGGAGAAGAGACCAACGCCCAGCTTGCTACAACCTCCTTTCAGGTAGTTGTAGAGAGCAAGGTCTCCCCTCAGCCTCCTTTTCTCCAGGCTAAATAAACCCAGTTCCCTCAGCCACTCCTCATATTACCTGTTCTCTAGACCCTTCACACGCTCCAACACCTCAATGTCTGTCTTGTAGAGAGGGGCCCAAATCTGAACACTGTACTCAAGGTATGCCCTCACCAGTACTGAGTACAGGGGGATGATCACTTCCCTAGTCCTGGTGGCCACACTGTTTCAGATAAAAGCCAGGATGCTGTTGGCCTTCTTGGCCACCTGGGCTCATGCTCAGTCAGCTGTCGACCAATACCCGCAGGTCCTTTTCCACTAGGCAGCTTTCTAGCGACTCTTCCCCAAGCCTGTACCGTTGCATGGGGTTGTGACTGAAGTGCAGAACCCAGCCCATTGATCCAGCCTGTCCAGATCCCTCGGTAGAACCTTCCTACCCTCAAGCAGATAAACACTCCCACACAACTTCGTGTCATCTGCAGACTTACTGAGGGTGCACTTGATTCTCTCATCCAGATCATTGATAAAGATATTAAAGAGAACTGGCCCCACTACTGAGCACTGGGGAACACCACTTGTGACTGGCTGCCAACTGGATTTCACTCCCTTCACCACAACTCTTTGGGCCTGGCCATCCAGCCACTTTTTTACCCAGTGAAGCATACACCAATCCAAGCCATGAACAGCCAGTTCCTCCAGGAGAATGCTGTGGGAAATGGTGTCAAAGTCTTTACTAAAGTCTAGATAAACAACATCCACAGCCTTTCCCTCATCCACTAAACAGGTCACCTTGTCAGAGAAGATCGGATTAGTCAAGTAGAAATCTGCCTTTCATAAACCCATGCTGACGTGCCATGTGATGACACTCAAGATGATCTGCTCCATAACCTTCCCTGTCATCAAGGTCAGACTGACAGGCCCGTAGTTCCCCAGATCCACCTTCCTTCCCTTCTGGTAGATGGAAGTCACATTGGCTAACCTCCAGTCAACTTGGACCTCCCTGGTTAGCCAGGCTGGTCTTCTTCCCTGCCAACCTGTCTTTCGACACATGGGGATGGCCTGCTCCTGCACCTTTAAGATTTCCTTCTTGAAGAATGTCCAGCCTTCCTGGACTCCTTTGCCCTTCAGTACTGCCTCCCAGGGGACTCTGCCAACCAGGCTCCTAAATAGGCCAAAGTCTGCCCTCTAGAAGTCCAAGGTTCTGCTGACCCTCCTTCTTACTTCTCCAAGAATCAAAAACTCTATTATTTCATGATCACTATGACCAAGATGGCTTCCAACCATCACATCACCCACAAGTCCTTCTCTGTTCATAAACAATGAGTCCAGTGGGGTACCTTCCCTAGTTGTCTCACTCACCAGCTGTGTCAGGGAGTTTTCTTCCACACACTCCATGAACCTCCTAGACTGTTTTCTCTCTGCTGTATTGTATTTCCAGCAGACAACTGGTAACTTCAAATACCCCACAAGAACAAGGACTAGCAATCGTGAGACTTCTCCCAGCTGTTTCTAGAATATTTCATCTCCCTCTTCATTCTGGTTGGCTGGTCCATAACAGACTCCCACCATGATATCTGCCTTGTTGGTCTTCCCCCTGATTCTTACCCATAAACACTCAACCCTATCATCACCATCATTAAGTTCTAAACAATCAAAATACTCCCAAACATACAGGGCCACCACACTGCCTCTCCTTCCTTGCCTATCTCTTCTGAGGAGTTTGTAGCCATCCATTGCAGCAGCCTGGTTGTGCGAGTTATCCCACCATGCTTCCATAATGGCAACTATATCATAGTTTTTCTGCTGTACAATGGCTTCCAGCCTCTCCTGTTTGTTGTCCATGCTGCATGCATTGGTATAGATGCACTTCAGTTGGGCTACTGATCCCATCACCTTTTTGAGGGGAGAAGCCCTAATTGCTACCTGACCTTCCATGATTTCTAACTCATCAATAAACCTTGTGTTTTTGCTGTTGGCATGGCTCTCCATTTACCTTCACTGAGATGGCAGACCAAAGGACCTCACTAGCACACCATCCCACAAACATTGGTGTGCTGCCGCCAGGCTTACCTCTAGCAAGCCTGGTTTCATCCCCTTCCCCATTCAAATCTAGTTTAAAACCCTTTTGATGAGCGCTGCTAATTCCTGTGCAAAAATCCTTTTCCCTCCTTTGAGACAGATGTACCCTGTCTATCACCATCAGGCCTGGTGTCATGTAGACCAACCCATGATCAAAAAACCCAAAATCCTACTGGTAACACCAGACTCTGAGCCAGGTATTGATCTGCTGGCTCTTCCTGTTTCTTTCCTCATCATTTCCTGCAACTGGAACACTAGAGGAGAACACTGCTTGTGCCCCTGATCCCTTAACCAGTTGTCCCAAGGCCCTGAAGTCCTCTTGATTGCCCTCAGACTTCTTGTCGCAACTTCATCGCTGCCTACCTGAAAAATCAACAATGGATAGTAATCTGAGGGCTGTAGCAGGGTAGGAAGCTTTCTCTTCCCATCTTTAACCCGAGCCCCAGGGAGACAGCAGACTTCCCTAAGAAGTGGGTCTGGTCTGTATATTGGACCTTCTGTTCCCTTCAGAAGGGAGTCTCCCATGACAGTGACCCATCTTTTTCTTAATGGAAGCAGATTTGACGCAGGGCATAGGCCAACTTAACCTCGGCAACACCTCCAAGCTAGATGAACTATCATCCTCCTTATTGTTCGTTTCCACTTGCAGGGCCTCGCACCTGTTACGCAAGGGCACCTGGGAGGGTGGGGAAGTCACAGGGCAGACAGGCCTGCTGCGCCAGGCAGGGACTGGTCGCCACTGTCCCCTATCCCTTAAGTCACTCTGTTCAGCCAGGTGGAGAGAGGATAAGGAATCCTCCATACCATGGGCCCTGCCTGGCTGTTGGGCCTGTCCCAGGGAAGGTAGGGTGCGATTCCAGTAGTCTGTCTCTCTCTCACACTCCCTGATACTCCACGACCTGCTCCCAGAGCTCTCTCACTAAGCGGAGGAGTTCTTCCACCCAGGCACACCTCCCACAGGTCTGTGCCCTGCTGCCATCCTGTACTGGCACAGCCTGCAGCCTCACACCCAGGTGGCAGCGCGCTCTCACAGCTGGGACGCTGCATCAGTCATGGAGGGTGCAGAGCTTAGAGAGGTCATGGCTTTCTGCTGGGTGGATACCATTGCGCTGTAGTTGAGCTGGCAGAGCTTCAGCACCATTCCTGCATGCCCCTCCTCTGAGAACTGCCAGGCCACACACTTTCTGACTTGCCACGTCCTGTTTGCTGCACTCCTGGTCATTGGCGCTCCCGAAGTGCTTTTTTTTTGCACGTGGGGAGGGGCGCTTTGGCCACCCTTACTCCTGGCCCTGCCCAGGTCTCGTCAGCTGCTGTCATGTGAGCCGCAGGCTCCTGGCAGCTGTCTCGGCTCCGCCTATGGATCCTCCAATTCAGGAAAGCCCCCTGTGCACGCTGCTAGACCGCACTGCTGCAGATCATGCTGGCACCAGAGCTGCTCACCTCAGCAACCACATCCTGGTCTTTTATTAGCAAAAGTGTGGCCAGTGGGTCTAGGGAGGTGATTGTGATTCTCCCCTTCTGCTTCTCCTGTGTTTCATTTAAGACTATCCAGTATGTGAAATACACTGACATACTGGAGCACATTCAGCAGATCACCACCAAGATAAGTGGGCACTGGATCTCACAACGTACAAAGAAAGGCACAAAACTGAATTTGTTCAGCTTGAAGTGGCTCAAGAAAGAGCTTATTGCTCCCTACAACTCCTTACTACCGAAAGATGTTGAGAAGAAGGATCCAGACTCTTCTTAGACTCATGCAGTGGAAAGAAGCAAAGTAACGGGCACAAGCTGGAACACAAGAAATTCTGACTCAATCTAATAGAGAATCTTTCTCACCATGAGGATGGTCCAAGAATGACAGAAGTTTCCCAGAGATACTGTGAAAACTCCATCCTTGGAGATACTCAAAGCTCAACTGGACAAGACTGATCAGCTTAATTAAAATGGGCCTGCTTTGAGCAGAGGTTTGGACTAGAGATCTCTGAAGGTCCCTTCTGACCTATATTACTCTTTGATTCTATGCTGTATTACATGGTTTTATTATATATAATAGACCATTCAAATTTCCCACGTACTTCAACTCTCTGATGTCTTGTGAAAAGACTTTCACAAATGTGTTAAGGAGGAATGCCTATTTTTGACCATTCGTCTTCATAAGAAAAAAGTTCCTCATTTAGTTGTGCCTGTTAAGACCTCTTCTGCTAAAAGGGCTATATGCTGAAGAACTGTGTTTCAAAATAGCTTGTCTCCTAGGTTTTTCCTGTCTTTCCAAAGAGTTTTTCTGCCATGTAGATAATTTGTGAGCAGTCTATTTCTCCTTTTTGTCTCTCCATGACATTAAATACCTTAGATTAGGATGAAAACATCTAAGAACTATTTGCTTTCAACTACCTTCAGAATAAAGGAGGGGGGTGGCTGCCTTCAAATAAGTTTTGCTAATGATAATTCCATAACCAATAAACAATGGAAGGTGGGAACATCAGCTCGAAAGAGTGCAGTTTTTCAACAAATTCTCAACCCTGGAACATTATTCATCAGTCTCTTCTGAAAATGAGTAAAATACTACAAATAAATAGTACTGAATCTAAAAAATTAAATCTAATCACTGAGAAAAGTTATACTGTGGTTTATGAGGTTTGACCTTTCGAAAATAATCCTACAGCACAATGGAAAATAATATACATAAATAAAATTTACAGTTTCTCCAGAGAAACTTGCACAAATACAAATAGATTGTATTTAAACAGAAAAATGAGTTTACTATATATATAATCTTGAGATGAAAATACACTAAATAAAACACTGTAGCACAAAGGTGCTGAAGACTTTATGCTCTCCAAATTAGAAAATATTTATGCCACATTCAATTTCAGTTTTCTGTGCATGCTTTAAAACATAAACATTTGTCAGTGTTACAGTATTAAATTGCCTTTTTCACAGCTTTGGAAAAAGCAATGTAATGTTTCTCATTCTTTTTGAGTATCACTTATTGCACTGCAATTCTTGCCTAGCACACCTGATTTTTAACTGTTTTAAAATCTAAGATATGCAGATGAGAAAGTATGTAGCAATCAAGTAATTCTGCATATTTTTTCAAACCACAGAAACAACCTTCTGTCAGTGAAATTCTGGAGATGATACAGTTTGCAATGAACTTAGCTAGACATGCATGCAGATCTCAGACACTCTTAACTGCAATGCACTGGTAACAGATCTTACTTCAAAGCTCAACTTAGCCCATTGAAGTTGGTAGCATTTCCTAAACTGGATTTTTCCAAGAAACCTAAGGGATTTAATTGCCTGTCTCCCACTGAAACAAGAATGGAGCGCTGCAAAAAGAACAAAACCATAAACCACATTTAAGAACTTGGTGATGCAACCAGGTATCTTTAAAAAGAATTTGAGAGAGATTTTAGGCTCTCCTGGAAGCAGCACACATGGCTAGGATTCATAAGAATGCAGGTGGCCTAAGGGACTGCTACTGTGTAACCTAAAAATTCAGATCCTCAAAACCTTGCTCAGCTGCCACATAACCCCTGGAAACTTCTGAAACCTAGTACTGCAAACATAATAAAACAATCAAATTAACATAGTACCTAAACCATCTGTTTCTTGACAAATGCAGCATGGCCCAGTTAGTCACTTTATCTAAATCTGGAGTTCATACCCTCCTGCTGCCCAACAGGAAACGAAGGCTGACTACTAGACTATATTCTGTGTCCCACATTATTTGTTGTTACTCCTGTCGGCTCAATTCAGGGAAAGGAGACTGAGAAAACACACCATCACTTAAAAAGTAGATAATAATAAACTAGAGACAGCCTACCTGAAATCTTTCTTAACTGTGGTAGTTTTCTTTCAGTAGAACAACCTCTTAATATTAACAGGATTCACATGGCAGACAAAAAAGTGGTTAGGAAAAAACAGTGGAAGTCTTTCCAAGTCCTCCTTTTGGTTTCAACTGTTTTGAATGAACATCTTATTTCCAATACAGTCCTAAGGGATATGTTCAAAAGCAAAGAAAAAAACAAAAAGTAGTTTGTAGTATCCCCAGAATAGGTCAGTAAAGCATAATTGTTCTCTCAGAACATCTATTCAAGTATAGGGTTACATTGATAGATGGTATTTAATGGAAAAATGTACGTCAAATTACTTGGGAATCACATGATAGAAAAAGACCATCCCCTACAAAAACTGCTCTGAAACAGAGGAACCTCAGGAACAGAGGATATAAATTATATAGAATTTAACATCTACTTGATCTAAGTTTGACTGTTTTGCTATTGCTCAGTTCAGATTTTTGGATGGCTTAGATTTGTACTTGTTTCAAAACAAAGGCCAGCTCTTTCAGCTCTAGGGAGGAATAGAAAATTTTTGCTAAGTATTTTCTTTATAATCCTCAAAATGATTACTTGAATAATTTTATGCTCAGCTAGCAAGGCACTTATTATGCATAAAATACAACACAGTTTTCCCTAAATAACTAACTAAAGTACTTATGGATTTCAATATCTTTTTGAAATAGTCTTGCTTTCAGAGGATTTTCAGTACAACATTATTAAACTTCCCTCAAAATTAAAGGAAAAAGAAATAATAAAATTGTACAACCATGGGTTACTGTATGTACAACTATCTTACTTTGAAATCTCTTTAGATACAAAAGGGAGACAACAGGTGGAGAAGGTTGTAACAATGACAAGCCCTGTCTTTTCCTCCTGTTTCCCTGCAAATCTAGAAAAGGCAGCATGGGGTTTTTTGCTTTATATTTGCTCAAGTCAGATTTAGAACTGAGGTTTTGCCAATGCTTGGGAAAAGCAAAATTGGTCCAGAAGCTTACTGGAATGCTCTGTATTTCCACATCAAAAAGCAAGATTAATCATAATTTTAATCTCCTATATTCACAGACGAGAGAAGACAAATACACTTCAGGGCAACACATTGACCCTCAGGTGAAAGTTGGAGAGTTGTCTCACGTCACTCAAAGCCACCACTCCAATTGATTGATAAACAGCCCAGAGACATTCCTAAGAGATCTCTCTCACACACACAGTTTGATGTGACATGAGGATGCAAGATCATTGAAAAAAGTTGAGAGAGCAGAGTCTCCTAGCTCAGTCCAGAAAGCAGCAATCTTTTTCAAGAAGCTGTTTCAAAGAAGTACTTCACACATGCTCATCTACCTGCCATAAACATAATTTTGATTCAATTGCTAAATCACTCCAAGCTCAGCCTTCAGGGTCTGAACATAATCTAGGCACTCATTTTGCCATGGTCCCCCTTTCTGGAAGCTGACACCCTACAGCTCAGGAGATTGCTGCACAGGAGAAGCAGCAGCTCCTCATGCTCTTTAACTTGGTTTAACTCCACAGATTAACTCCCAGGAGAACTGTGCAGTTGCACAATACGTATGCATGCAGCATTTAACAGTTGTTCTTAGACGTGAGATGGCAGACAAGTCTAGACACAATAAAAATCTCTAAACTCTTTTATTTCCTTAGCAATGCACTTATGTAAGGTCCATTGGTGCAGAAAACCCCTTCTCAACCTTCAGATCTCCTGAATCATGAAATTACCTTATCCAGCAGAGGTGTGCAATGCTACATTTTAAACAGGGTCCATAACACTTACAACAGTGTTGTGAGTAATAGAAGAGCCTAGGGAACTTTTCATGTCTCTGACCCATTTGAGTTTCTACCCTTTCAGAGTGTAACAGCATACCTTCTTTCTTGTTACTTCTGCTGCATACTTTGGGAATTTTCCACCTTCCCAGCTCAAATCTTTTTCAGTGAGGTTGCAGCAATCTTCTTCCCTGCCCCACCTAACATCAGGATGAACAATCAAGGTTCCTGATCTGGAGAACATGCTGGTATCATTCATAACATCCATGGCAATGAGACCTTTTACAAGTTAATGGTTCCCACTATCAGCCAAAACTAATAAAAAATACATAGACTACTTCAACATTTACTCTCTGTTTAGCAAATCACTTAAACACACTTAAGTGTTTGGCTGAACACAGAGGTACTTTACTGACTTATAACTTGTGGGGTGCAGGAGAAGCATGGATATAATAAACCTGCCAAGCCTGCACTGACAGTCTGCTCCTGAGATTATTAACTTTAAACTGCTTCTTTGTCAAGAAACCTCAATTAAGTTACCATTAAGTAGAATAGCTGGGAAAAATAAATCTCTCCTTTAATGGTTGGGATTTTCTCTGTTAGCTTCTCTTTTCAGCACACAGCCCGACAGAAGAAATGCTCCCAGTGCACTGTGTGATATACACCTGAACACATCAAACAAAAGAGATGTCTACTACTCCAGCTCCTTATTAACTTCAAGTATCCTCAGCAGCAGCCTGCAGAATAAGAGAAAAAAAACCTACCAGATCGACGAAAATGTTAAAAAGATACACCCGACTAGATTTGGACTCCTTCTATGCAACTCAGCTACTGTGATGTTTGGAGTAACTTCAATTAATTTGTTGCCCTCTTTGTCCAGGGACAGAGGCAGTGGGGGTGAGAACACCATGCTAGCGCTAGCCTCTTAGAAACAAACAAGACTTAAGTTTAGTATTTGGGTTCATCCATGAAATAGTCTGTGAGAACAAATAAATAGCTGATATATCCTGAAAATTTAGGTTCCTTGGGAATTACGAAAGCAGATAAGAAATCTAGGAAACTGCTATCCATACAGGATGCAGATAAATCCAAGAACTTAGATTCTGACGTGGCTCAGCCCCAGGCGGCAGCTGAGCCCCAGGCGGCCCCAGGCTCACCCCTCCCCGGCGGGATGGGGAGGAGAACGGGAAGACAAAGGCAAAGCCTCGAGGGTTGGGGTGAGGGCGGGTTACTGGGACAGCAAAGGGAGAGGGACACAACAACAACAGTGCTGATAACGGAGATTCCCAACGGGTGATAACAGAAAGCAATTTACCGATCGGACGCTCAGCCCACACTCAGCCCATCCCAAAGCCGCACCAAACCCGCCCCTCCCCGACTGGCCCCCTTTGATGGTGAGCATGACATCACACGGTAGGGAATAGCCCCCGGCCAGCTTGGCTCACCTGTCCTGGCTCCTGGTGAAAATTAACTCTATCCTAGCCAGAACCAGGACAGATTCAAAAAAACAGGCCTGGTACAGGTATGAATAACAGACCAATTTTGGAAGACCTGTTAAACCCAATGTTTCACACACTGAACTATTAACTGGCTATTATCAGTGGTAAAATACTGAATTAATAGCTAGTACACAATCCTTCAGATGAAGAAATAAGAATTCTGTAGTAAGCAAATCTGGGATAATCTGGATCATGCAGACTGCCTATAATTAAAGATTAGTTTGAAGTGTAAAAAAAACCAAAACACCCAGGTTTAATAGCTTTTGCAAAATTGGTTGTAGTTAGTGACTCCAGTGATGTCTCTTACTTAGATCAGTATCAATCTTTTTTTTTTTTTAATTTTACTAAGCTCTTGGATTCATTTGCACCCTACTTACACATATTTCTTTTTATTCATCTGCTACTTTTCAATTTCAAGACGTGTCCTTTTTGTTGTAATGAATGTACAGATATGAAATTCAACATCTTGGTTTTATGTTTCACTTCAAACACTATGTATTTCAAACAATAAGCACATTTGAGCCACATATGAGGCCTAAAAGAAAAAAGTTGCCAAGCCCGCAGAAATCCACTCTGTTGGTAGCTGGTGGACAAAAATAAAGCTGAATGAAAGGTATCAACCAATGGGCAGGACTGAAACTTAAATTTCATTTGCTTTTATGTTGTATTAAAACCACTCATGAGCAAGGTGGAAGTTACGTAGCTGCAGTAGCACTGGGCAGAACAGCCAGGTTGAAGTATCTCTGGCACATACACTCACGTTAATGTTTTGCAATGACATACAGAGCTCAGGTGTAACACTCCTGGCTTTAAATACTATGAGACTGTGTTTTAAAGTATTTCATAGTCACGAAGTTTTTTTCTGCAATGATGTTGTTGTGGTTTAACCCCAGCTGGCAGCTGAGCACCACGCAGCTGCTTGCTCACTCCCCCCCTCAGTGGGATGGGGGAGAGAATTGGAGGAGTGAAAGTGAGAAAACTCGTGGGTTGAGATAAAGACAGTTTAATAGGTAAAGCAAAAACCTCACATGCAAGCAAAGCAGAACAAGGAATTCATTCACCACTTCCCATGGTCAGGCAGGTGTTCAGCCATCCCTAGGAAAGCAGGGCTCATCGCATGTAACAGTTACTTGGGAAGATAAATGCCATCACTCCAAATGTCCTCCCTCTTCCTCATTCTCCCCCCAGCTTTTATTGCTGAGTATGATGTCATATGGTATGGAATATCCCTTTGGCCAGCTGGGGTCAGCTGTCCCGGCTCTGTCCCCTCCCAACTTCTTGTGTACCCCCAGCCTCCTGGGGTGGTGTGAGAATCAGAAAAGGCCTTGGCTCTGTGTAAGCACTGTTCAGCAGGAACCAAAACATTTGTGTATCATCAACACTGTTTTCAGCACAAATCTAAAACACAGCCTGGTATTAGCTACTATGAAGAAAATTAACTCTACCCCAGCCCAAACTAGCACATTCTCCACCCCTTGTTCCATACCATTTCCATCATACTCAGGTCCCACACTATCCAATACATCCCATTACCCTTCCCATTCTTTGATATAATACACAGATATCATTCCTTCAGTCTATGGACCGCCCCTGTGAAATGTCCACAAAATGTCCACTGAGTTCATGTAGTCCATGACTTTGGGGTCTATTCCTTCTAGTGGTCACTCAGGACAGGAGACATGCTGTGTTGCATGGAGTTATTGGGCACCAAAACCAGCTCTGGTCAGGTCACTGCTGCACTTGCACTGCTTCTTGTAAGGCTTGTCATCTGTTGGTTCAGGTGGTTCCTGCTACAGTAATTCCTGTAACATGCAACTCAAATCATGGGTTACAACAATTTAAAGGTATTTCCATTACAATCTCCACCCCTTGTCCCTTTGGGCCAGACCATCGGGTTTAACATTGCAATGAACACCTCCCCTTGTCCCTGCTCTGGCTTGGACTTATCCACAGACTGCAGTCCCTTAAGGGTGTACCTGCTCCAAGTGGAGCCTTATCCATGAGCCACAGTCTCTCCAGGGGTACACCTGCTGTGCCATAGACTTATCCACAGCCACACTTGCTTTAAGGTGCACCTGTTCAGCGTGGCCTTCTCCATGGGCCACAATGCCTTCAGAAATATACCTGCTCCAGCATGGCCCCACCTATGGCTACAGTCCCTTCAGAAGTAAACCTGCTCTGTTGTGGGCTTATCCATGGCCACATGCCTTGAGGTGCTCCAGCACAACCTCATCCACAGCCACTGATGCTTCAAGGTGTACCTGCTGCAGCATGGACTTATCCTTGCCACAGATGCTTTGAAGGTGTACCTTCTCCTGTGTAGATTTATGCTTGGGCCACAACCCCTTCAGAGCTATACCTGCTGTGGCACAGACATAACCATGGCCACAGACACTTTGAGATTGTACCTGCTCTGGCATGGGCTTATCCATGGCCACGGATGCTTTGGGGTGTCCTGCTTTCACATGAACTCATCCACAGGTCACAGTCCCTTCGACTCGAGTGCACACAGGAGTTCCAGCCTGTCCAGGACGGCAGCACAGAAACAGCAGCGATGCCCTGGCCACCTGCCAGCCCAGGCGCATCGCCATTGCTGTTATCAAAATGTTCTCAGGCACAGCACAGTAAGATGATAAGCAGGACAGCAGTACAGCGAGCAGCGAAAGCACAAAGCAGCCACTAACGAGCACTAGACTCTAATAGACAGTAAGGCAAGCAAGCCCCATGGCAAGCACAGGAGCCTGCCAATTAATAGCTAAACAGCAATAACAGCTGTAAATTTGATCTAGCACATTCCAATCAAATCTGTCATTATCTCAAACCCTTCGAGCCCCACAGTGGGCACCTAAAAGGACTGTCCTGGTTTAACCCCAGCTAGCAGCTAGCACCACGCAGCCACTCCCTCCCCCCCATCGGGATGGGGGAGAGAGTTGAAAGAGTGAAAGTGAGAAAACTCGTGGGTTGAGATAAAGACAGTTTAATAGGTAAAGCAAAAGCCACACATGCAAGCGAAGCAAAACAAGGAATTCATTCACCACTTCCCGTTGGCAGGCAGGTATACAGTCATCTCTTAAATATGTAGAAAATATACATAATTTTTTATTATACATGTTATATATTATAAGCAAAAATGTACATATATATGCACAATATGCAAAAATACACAGCAAGGCAAGCAAGCCCCATGGTAAGCACAGAAGCCTATCAACTAATAGCCATCAGTGCGCAGGTGTTCAGCCATATCCAGGAAAGCAGGGCTCCATCACGCATGTCCTGGTTTTGGCTGGGATCGAGTTAATTTTCTTCCTAGTAGCTGGCTAGTGCTATTTTTTGGATTTAGGCTGAGAATAATGTTAACACACTGATGTTTTTAGTTGTTGCGAAGCAGGCAAGGATTTTTCATCCTCTCATACTGCTCTGCCAGCAAGAAGGCAGGGGGTGCCCAAGAAGCTGAGAGGGGACACAACCAGGACAGCTGACCCAAACTGGCCAAAAGAATATTCCATACCATATGATGCCATGCTCTGTATATAACTGGAGGTTGGCTGGGAGGTGGGCCAGCTCAGGAAATAGCTGAGCATTGGCTTTGGGTGGTGAGATACTGTGCTCTTCATGACTTGTTTTGTATATTCTATTATTGTTGTTGTTGTTATTAGTAATCTTATTTTTCTGACCTATTAAACTGTCTTCATCTCAAGCCAGGAGTGTTACTCTTTTTTTCCTTTTCGATTCTCTCCCCCACCCACTGGGGGGGCAGGGAGTGAGCGAACAGCTGTATGAGTTGGTTAAACCACCACAACACGTAATGGTTACTTGAGAATGCAAACGCTATCACTCTGAACATCCCCCTGCCCCTCCTCTTCTTCTCCCAGTTTTATATGCTGAGCATGACATGTCAGGTTGAGTTGGCTGTCCCAGCTGTGTCTCCTCCCAGCTTCTTGGGCACTGCTCAGCAGTAACAAAAACATTCCTGTGTTATCAACACTGTTTTCAACACAAATCTGAAACACAGCCCCGTACTAACTACTGTGAAGAAAATTAACTCCATCCCAGCCAAAACCAGCACACCTGCACACCGATGTATCTTGCTATAGCAAAAGTGACTGAAGAATTACAGCAGCTGCAAGAGCTAAGGAAGCGGCTAGCTGCAGTGGCTGGCAGGCAACTGACGCTGAAGCATCAGCCATGGCTGGGCTGAGGCCGAGGCCTGCATAACCCAAGACAAACAGGCCCAAAAGCTGCTTTGGGGGCAGTAAACATGAATTGTGAAGGAGTGTAGTAACAGCACAGGGAAAAAAAAAGCCAATTTGTTCCAGCAGTTGCTTCAAATCAGAGAGGAGAACTTGAAGCTAGGAGGCTCAATTAAAGTGCATATGACATCTCATCTTGCTTAGCTTCCCACTTTCTTCTCTCCTTGCTTTGTTAAGGCATTTGAGTCAGCATTTGCAAGAAATAGCTCGCAGACTAATCAAAGCAGTTTAATTTCACTTGCCCAGATTCTTGGGCTTGAAGAGGTGTTAATTAAAGACCAATGAACTGAGACCCTTCTTGTCACCAAGACAGTTAGATGGCTATATATACATTAATCGTGTTTTAAATACTGTTGTCTGTTTCCTAAAATAGGCAAACATTTTCAGCTGTACTTGCTTTTGGAAATTTTCCAGGGCTTTAATTATTCTTGTTGTCTTTCTTAATTTTCTAAAGTTCTGAACAACATTTTTGAGACAGTAACCAGTCTTTGCAGAGTATATTACAAAAGACAAAACTGGTATTACACACAATGTAAGCAGCTGTCTGCAATGCAAAGATTTCTTTTTTCCATTGGGCTTCTGAAAAAAAAAAAAAAAAAAACCAGACCAAAAACCAAAAAAACCCAAAAACATCTTTTTTGGAGTCAGTAGTTTTCTTTAGACAACGTGCAATCTCTTTCTTACAACTTTACTCATATTAACAAATACCACCTAAAAAGGCAAATACATACTTTTTCAATACTGAAAAACTAAAAAACAAAAAACAAACAAACAAAAAAAAGGCAACAGAGAAACTTGCCCCTGAAGTTAACAGCAAGATTCCCTCAAATAGATGGGATATAACGCTACATCAAAAAACAGTGTGGTAGAAAAAGCTGGACAATTTCTATCTGACTATATAGTAGTTTCAGAATATTTCATAAAAGTCATTAGCAAAACAGTCGTCACCCCACTATTTTAAATGAATGAGATTTTCCATAACACCATTATTCTACAGCTTACTAAAGCAGCTGCCCAAAGTAGGAAAAATCATCCTATGCTACTGAGCAGCAATAATGACCCTGGCAGCAAATCAGTAAAAAGTGTAATAAAACCTTCTGTGAATGAAGACCCATAATAACTTCTCTTAGTATATCTCATTTTATATGTTGATTCCTAGAGGAAAGCCTAAAATCAGCCTGATTTCTTTCATCAATAGTTAAAAATAAATTGAATTATAAGGCAATTTCAAAGCACTGTGTGCTGCATCACACCTGCCAACATGGATTTTATTGCCTACTATTTTGGTGTATCAATTTGAATGCTCACTTGGGACCAGTCTAGAGAAATCAGAGTCTGCCCCTGCACAAGCAAGACAGCAAGATTTCTATTTTAGCTCAGGAAGACTACAGATTAGGTGTTGTCCCATGCTTTTGCATAGTTCCTATGGACAGGACCAAGAAGATTTTCAAGTGTGACCAAAGTGTTACAAAGTCTGGCTTTACATGACCAAGCCACAGCCCCAAGGAAGCATCTTACCTGAAGCGGGTATTGACAGACACATCTGTTCCAGCTGCAATTCTTGGGCCTGCACAGCCAAATTTGAGCAGCACCTCTCTTACACTCTGACACTGATTTTTATGTTCCATGTCCCAGGCCACCTGGGAAATGAATATCAAAATTTTCTTAAAAGTTTAACCCCCAGCACACCATTATTAACTTTATGTTTTCTTTTGCTTCAGGAATTTTTCACTAGTTTATCAACACCAGTTGTACACAACTCAATTTCTTTAATCAGTATTTTGAATTAAACAACAAATTCCTTTTACTTCTTTACCTTCACATATACATGCATGCACTTTTAAACATAAAACGTATTGCACAGTAGTAAAAAACAAACAACAAAAAAAAACCCCTAAACCCTTGACAGTATTCAGACAAAACTATGACAGTATTCAAAAATGCATATGTCTCTGATGTATTTATAACACAGACTGTCACATTTATTCAAAAGTCTGTAGAAACTCAGGAGTTCTCAATCTAAACTCATGTTGGGAAAATATAGCCATATATATGAGATAAAAGGTTTTTAGGAAGAAGTTGATACACAGAACTAGTTTGAGAAAAAAAAATGTTTTGAAAATGACTGCTTTGGTGCATTTAACATTAAGATTTCAGAAACTGTCTCTACTCATATTAAGCCAAAGCAGGGACAGGAACACAAGTAGAAGTGAGGTATCATTGACAATGCTTTTTGTTTGATAGATCCCCTATTTTTATACCAGCTTTTATAATATATGGTTAAGAATTTAAACATTAGAAAACAGCAGATAATGGTAAAGAATTAGGAAGTAGCAGAAAATAAGCATGGTGCTATGGTTACATAGCCAGGTGTGAACATACTGGGAGCGAGGTGAGAGGTGGAGGCTTTGGCATCGGTACTGGTAACTGGCAATGCAGCGCACAATGCAGCTGCAAGGTGCAGACCTTCTATTTAAATCAGAACTGCGACTCTCCTGGAGGAGCTGCTGCAGCGAATAAGCTACTAACCCACATTTTTCTGAAGCTGCTTAAGGGGCATTGACAGCATTACTTTTGGGGAGGAAAACATCACTTCCTGGAGCACAGCCCCAGTTAGGAATGGCTTACACCTAAATCTCCATTCATCTATACTTCCTGTCAAACTTGAACAGCATTAGCGGCTTCCTCAAAACTTGCTGATGCCAAGTAAAACACTGAGCTGACAGAAAGCAGGAGCAGAAACCTCCTCTTCATCTCTCATGCTCTATCATGGACATCAGAGCTCAGATGATTGCTTGTCTGCAGCCTTGGGCTTCTCTTCTGAAAATGAAAGTATCACTACTTCAGAGAACTCCATCTGCTGCTGCTACATGGCTAAAGCTTAGGTTCAGTCCTACTACCCAGACAGGTGGCCTGGTGACCCATCCATTCAACACCCCCAAGACTGCTTTCTACACTTTATGTCACAGGCAGAAATCTGTGCAAGGCCCAACCCTCCCCCCTCTACCAAATCAGCAACTCATCTCGCACTCCCTGTATCACGAGCTCCTAATCTTGATGTTCAAAAACCCCCATGAAATTAACCCTAATTACAGCTTTCCACCCACAGCCTCCTTCCTCCTCCTCCTCCTCTCTTAGAACTGCAAAACTGTTCCAGTTAAAGAAATTTCAGTTAAAAGGGAGACAAGGTGGGTAGCTTTTGCTACCACAAAGCTACCACTGTACCTGAAAGTTCAGTAGATTCAGTGCAGATGGTTGAATTGCAAGGAGCCAAGAATGACAACAAATCCCATTGTGTTAAGAAGTATATGAGAGGATGAGAGTATGGCTTTTTCTTATTCCAGGTTCTTTATACAAAAATATGAAAATGCTATCACTAAACAGGAAAAATAAATGTATCTCTGAAAAATGTATATTTTAATCACGTGCTAGGTGTTTGGATTCTGCATTATAAGTAGATCAACATATATTTTCTTCACTCTATGAAGCCTTTTTGCAATCTATTACAATGTCTTAGAGAGGGTAGAAAATTATAGAACTACTCTGAATTTTTTGCTTTGATCAACGATGTTCAGACAGAAAATATCTGACAAAGGTAATTAAAAGAGTGAGAATGTTTTTATACCAATGTCTCTGGAAAGCTTGAGCAAGGTGTGGACTCAGGGTGGCCTGAGATGGTTAGGGAGGGATGAAATTGTTCAAGTTTTCAAGGTTTTAAAAAAACAGGATTTATCAAGAGAAGAGAATTTAAATTTTAAAAAGGTTGTAGCTTGTGCATAATACACATTCCTTACTTAAGCATATTATTATTTAATAGATAACAAAGTCTAAGAGATGGAAAATCCCTTTGGATGCATATTATTTCATAAATCTTAGAAAATGTTACTTGATTACTCATTTTTAAATACAGAAAACATTACAAAAATATTATGTTCAATATGTAATGAAAAAATTATACATCAGTCATTTTTTTATAATCTATCATCAGAGATGCACAGTGATCAACACTGTACATTTTAATGGACTCACTTTTTCCCTAGCTTAGATTTTCCATTAAAATCACAAGAAATACTGGAGACAATAAAGGACCCCCTACTCTGAGATAATTACTTCAGAATTCCTTGTTTCTTGAAAAACAACTTGGTAAAGATTGAAAAGTTAATTAATTTCACTTAAAATCTGATCAGGTTGTAAAAAAGGGTAACAGCAAGACAGGGAAAGAATATCTTTTATACAAGTAGTTTGTGTCCTTTTTTTTTTTTTCATGTCTGAAGAACATTGGGTTTAGTCACAGTTGCCCACCTCTGCTGTTTATGCTTTTCCATTGAACACCAACGCTATGCATAGGTCTAAGTTACTCTCTACTGAACACCACTTCAAGTGACTATTGAACAAATTGCTTCCAGCAATTTAGAAGGTAAATTTTCAATTAACTCTACCTTTTTTCATTCCCACTTTAACGTAAAAAAAGAAAAAAAAAAAGACAAGCCCTCTGAAGATGAAGGAATGTATTTTAACGAGCAAAAAGCAGCATTTACAATGAAAGTCAACCTCTATTAATCTAGTTGTTATAAAATTGGATAGCTGTTATTATAACCCTGTCAATTCCTTTATTTTTGTACTCAAAATTATTGTTAGGTTTCAAGGAGACAACTAAACTAAAACCTAGTCTAGAACAAGGTAGTTGAAAACCACTGGTATCTTGAAAAGAAAGATACTGCTGCTATTTCAAACTCCTTAACACTATGAATAACTATACAAGCAGGAGGTGCCAACCCCTCAGTTGAGCACTCTGGGCATAAAAATAAATTCTGAGTCTCTCACAAAAGTCAAGACGTAACTGGGTCTTCCTGAATTACAAACAAGTGATTTAACATCTCCCATTCACAGGCAATCCTGTGCTACCAGTCATATAACCACCTCATTTTTTCCAAAAATTTTATAAAAACCACACGATTAGTAATGTGTCAAGTTTCACTGACCTGCCTAGGTACTTTGAGGTGATAGAGACAGCAACCACATGATAGACTCACATGCCATAAACACTTTAAGTGACAGAGAAGATACCTTGGGAGAAAGTAGCACTTTGTGCAATTAATTAAATTTATTCCAAGTATCTCTTCCCAACTATTACTACTGAAGCACTTTAAAGTGCAGCTCAAAATCAAAAGCCAAAAAATCCCTTCACATCTGGTAGATAGGAACCTAGGAGTCTATTAAAAAGAAAAGAAAAAGCAATGAACTCTAATACAAGTATTATCTTGGGGGTTTATTGCTATTTTTTCCTTTTAAATAGAAATGCTGTCTCTAAAGCCAATATTAAATTCCACTTTCATTAATTTTTTCCATGAAAATGAGCATTTGTGCTGGATATGTGCATGCGCTTGGCCTGGTTTCATCCTGATTTCTCTAGCTAGCATCCCAAGCAGTTCACAACTTCCTTCTTAATATTGGTTAAAAAGAGATGACCTCTGGTTTTAAAAGATGTGCCTCATGGCAACGCAGCTTCTGACTGCCAGGCTCCTGCTGCTAGCTGAGCTCCAACATCTCCATTTCAGGGGTGGGTAGGAGCAACAGGGCAGTGTTATTGTCCCCAGAGCACCATCCATACATTGACTGCAACACCAGTCTGACCAAAAGAGCAACCACACTTTTGTTGGGTTGTTTGTCGGTGCCAAGTCTGGACAGTAGGTCAAGCACTTGAATGAGACAGGATGAGTGTTTGAGGAGAAAATTTTAGGGAGGCTGGGATGAAAACACTCCCACTGTGGCATGCTCCCCTGCCCTGCTTACCTCCTACATACCTTCATTCCCCCTTACTGCAAAAGATCTTTTGCTTGAAATAGCCCGTTTCCCAATTTTGTCACTTCCGTAGTAAAATTCTCCACAAAACTAATTTTTTTCTGTTCATTTTCTTTTACATATCGTGCATTAAAAACGTAACATTCCTACTGCTGTTTATTCTTCGTTCAAAGCAACACTCAACTGTAGAAATACTTCATGCAGGCAATATGGTAATTTTTCTTGCTAATTATATGAATGCAAAAAACCACTTTTAGCTGTCTTGATACGTTGACTCTGGTAGCATTGCTTACTGGCATAGTTTGAGATAAACCAGCAAAGTTGCAGACTGACAGTGACATATTTTTCCTCTTCCTCTTTTCATAGATGTTAGGAGATTAGGAATTTCTATCTGCAAGTGTACCAGATGGGGGGGCCCAGGGGCTGCAGGGGCCTCCGTGAGGAGGGGCCGGGGCTGCCCAGTGCCGGACACAGCCGATTCCAGCCGGCTCCAACCCACCCACCTCAGGGCCCAGCTGGGCCCTGCAGCCACCATGGCAGCGCCTCGGGGAAAGCCTGGGTAAGACAGGGCAAAGCGCTGCCCAGCAGCCAGGGCTGAGGGGAAAAGTGTGAGAAACAGCCCTGTGAGCCCCGAGGGGAGAGGGGGAGGAGGGGAGGAAGTGCTCCAGGTGCCCCAGCAGGGATCTCCTGCAGCCCCTGGAGACACCATGGTGGAGCAGGTGGACCTGCCCTGAAGGAACTGCAGCCTGTGGAGAGACCATGCTGGAGCGGGTTTATCCTGAAGAACTGCAGCTCAGGGGAAGGACCCACGCAGGAGAAGGGGAAAAGCACGAGGAGAAAGGAGCAGCAGAGAGAAGCTGTTACAGACAACATATGACTCATTTTCCATTCCCCTGTGCCTCTTGGGGCAGGGGAGAAGATCGAGGAGTTGAGGATGAAGGAGTGAAGTTGAGCCTGGGAAGCAAAGGGGAAGGTGTTTTAGTTTCTTTGTCTTCGTTTCTAATCATCCAAAATTATTTTAATTGGTACTTCAGGCTTATCGAGAAAATATAAGCAACACTTCGCAACAAGTTTGTTAACACTTGTGGCTGCTTATGTACTCCATAACCCAGGTGCAAGACAAATACTGTAAAACCTAAAAACCCTCAGAACCTTTCCAAAATAAAGGTCTATTAAGTAAAAAGCTATACTTTATTGCTTCTGAGATTTTTATTCCCTTCTCTCCATTTAACATTTATTCAGGAAGTCGCTATGACGTACAGAAAACGGACACCTTTTTACATTTGGTACCTTTCACTGTTAATAAGGAGGAATGAATAAGCTACAAACAGGCTGTTTCTCCCAGAGTCAGTGTCACCCCACAGGGGTCACTGGCAGCCACATGAGGAAAAAGGTACCCAGAAAAGATGAGGAAAGAGATTCCTCTGAATAAATGAAAAGCTTCACTTTAAATATCAAACTCACCTTGTTAAGTTGCAAGTCTTCTTCAGCCTACTGAACACAACATATTCAATTCATATGTACCAACATTTGACATCTGCAAGAAGATGAGTGTCTTCATCTTTAAGCTATCTAATTTTAGTCTCCACGCATATCAAAAACTTCAGAGTCAAGATATCAGTAAGCTGAAAGTTTCTGTGCTCACTATTGGTTTCAATTTCTGTTCTAGGTCAGTGCACACTTAACAAAATCTATTCTTCCAGTTCTTATAAAAACTAAGAAAAAGGTCAAAAATAATCTCTCCCCCCTTCACTAACCATGGACACTTCTTGTTCCTAGACCACCTAATACTGTTCATACTTATTTCAATGCAAAAGTAATCAACTATGCAAGAAGCAAGCCAAAGCGCCAAGAGATGATTGCGATGAGAAGAGACTACAATATCATATGGGTTTATGTTCAAAGATGTGTTCAAAGTGTTTATTAAAAGAGGAAAGGAAAGCAGTACATTAACCTAAATAACTATCTCTTCTGTTAATAGTACCACTAATTCACATGCTGATAATGACTAACGTTCATGTAATTTATCAGGCTGAATGAGTTTTATTGTTCTCAGGCAGTCGCCATGAATATGTTTGGTTTCTGTGCTTTTGTGTTATAACAAAGAGCAATAAAATTGGTCATTACTTGGTTGGGGGGTGATTTCTGCTTCTCCAGCTCCAAATCTAAAGTTAAATTAGAGTTGGAATGTATCCTCGCCGTTACCTGCATGCACACAGTGATATAGCAAACGTGTGCAGAAAGCAATCTGCACTGCAAAGCGCAAGACGCGGGGTGCCAAACAGCAGTCAACAAGACTGCAGAGAGGAGAACTGGTTGTTGGCTAGAAAATAGCCTGTTTGATCTCCCGCACCACGCATTTCACCAAGCATGTTACACATCACTGAAATGCTTTTAAGATTTTTTTTTTTCTGGGGAATCATTCTTGTTATTCTCCTCCTTGGCCATAGCTAGATTTTAAAAGCAAGAACAGCTTTGCTACATCTGCCTGTGACACCACCTCAAGAAAGGCAGGATGTAAGCAGTGGGTATGCACAATGTGACTTTACGTGCGTTTATATAAGCACACTGCAACTTGCTTGAATGCTTCAGTACAAGAACAAATACAGGCAGCGTACCTCTATACATGGTATCTTGCCAGAAGAATTAGGAGGTTACAGGATAGCTCCTTCCAAAAAAAGTTATTTTATATCCTTTATACTGTTCTTTCTCTGCACATATAGACAAGAAATGTGATTTAACTAATGAAGCTTTCAACAAAATTCCAAACGGCATATACTAAAAGTCAAAGCCACTCCTCTTTAGCCATTACTTTTTCCTATAATTTTTTGAAGCAGTATATACATCACTAGTAGTAATTTCATCAGAAGTTATGCTTTTACTGGGATTAAATGAGTTTACTCTTGAAACTTGAAACATTTCCAGTGTGATTTTATAGCAAGTTAGAGGGAAAAAGATTTCTAACTCATGTAAACTGAAAAGATGTCATATTTCTGACTGTATGTTTTGTTTTATTTCATTCTGGTAGGCTCACTAAATTCAGACACTAATGGTGGCTTGTGAATTTATATAATAATGGTTAAAAGTTCCTGCGGAATGATCAGTTTATCTACTGCTGTTGATCTGATTCAGCATTAATTAGCAATATTTTATTTCATTCCTCCCACATGCTCAAGAAAATAAGAGATCATCATTCAATTCCTGAACAGTGATTAGGTGTGCTTCATAAAACTCAATCTTTCTTGAATTATTTCTCTTAGAAAAGCCTATATAAATAAATGACAAAAATGAGGTGGCATATAATAGATCCTTGCAAAGACAATGCTTGAAAAACAGGTAGAAGAGCAAAAGAAAAAAATAAAACAGCTTTATAATATATAATCATTAAGTTTTCAGATAGATCTATTGGTATGAAACTTGTTAACTTTATTCTTGGACTTTTTATAGGTATAACCTAGGCAGGTATAGTCACTGTGCAGTTAAGGTCTATTCTGAAGATATTGAATTATACTCAATGTGTTCTCATTAAAAAAGGAGTTCAACTAGGCAATTTGCTTCATGACCTCAATGGAAGTGTATTCTTGACTATTCTCAAGGCTAGAATATGTTCCTTCTTGAATCCTGAAGTGAATAAAATATTTTTCAGGTGATGGCAATTACTTAATGTTAGATTCTGTACACTGTAGCAGTATTTTCAAAACATGTATATTCGTTTTCTGGACTCCGTAATTCTAGGAGTACTCTTAAGGCACAAAAAAATGCGTAATTTCATTATGCAAAAGAAAAGATGGATTTGGAGAGAGGAGAATTTGGAAGCCACTTGCATTATGTCTTCTTGGATTTTCTTGCATAAGCAACAAGGAAACACAGAAGGAGCAGAGCTTAAATTGGAGAAAAACAAAACAAACCCCCACAAGCTACTTCAATTCCAAAGTGTTTCTAAATTATTCTCACTTCTTGCAAACACAGAAATAGGGGGAGATTCTTTTGAGTTAAAATTGTTCCCTGGGAGCACGTCCTTTAAATTATTTTCTTTTGTTTGCTATCGGTAGAAGGCATTCATTGTCTTGATGTTTCCAAAGAATAGCTAAGAAATATTCTGAAGAATCTCTCTCATCCTGAGCTAGTAGACACTGTGTCCCTCTGTTTGTTCCTTAAGCCTTTTGTAAAAACCACTGAAGACACCTTGACACTAGCAATCTTAATTTATCTGGTCATTTTAACACACCTAGAAGAGAAAAAAGGTAATACAAAATATATGAAAATATTCCTTTTTATAAGTATTTTTCCATAAGTCAAAAGGGAGCACTGCTCTGCGGATATTGTATATTAAAAAGTGACATGTAGTATTTGGTTTAAGTTTATAAAAATAAGCAGAATTGTATTCACAGCTACTACTTATCAATTTATGCCAAGAATGTAAAAAAACCAAACCCCACCCATAACCCAAAACCACCCAGCCCCTTCTCCCTCAATGACCCACATGCATTCACACATGAAATGAAATCTCAGTGCGTCATTTTTCAGTCTGGAACATGAGGTTTTGGCAGTAGCTAACCACCAGTCATGCACACACAATGACAGAAAACAGAAAGCATTTTTGCTCCATAGCATACCAACAGTTCATCATGCTCTCAAAGGTACAATGAACAAATAATTTTAATTTCACAGAATTGCTACTGAAGGCATACTGAAAGTGGTGCATACTCCTTGAGCATGCACAGATGACTATATTTATAGGTATAGCAAAGGTCATACCAGCAGTTCCACTCCAATAAGTCATCTTCTGATACTTAATAATAATAATAATAAAAAATATTAACACACTTTTAGATTTGAAGCTTCTGAACAAACCAAAAGAAATCCCTCCTCACCTTCTTAAGCACCATAGTCAAGAAGAAGGGTTTGAAAAGCCACGTGCATTTTCCCTTCTGCACCCCTCCCTGACCCCAGTGACGGATGGCAATGGATCAGGTCCAGGAAGGAGAACGACACTAGCAGGGAACCCAGCACAGGGTTTCTAACCCACCTGCCTGGCCAGAAGCTATCCCACTCCATCCTGCCACAATTAAGCTGCTTCTGCTTTCCAAGGGAGATGGAGTGTTTCTCTGCCACTCCAGTTGACAGAGTAATGCAGACAGTTTACCAAAGCAGAGAATAAGAATCTGAAAGAAAAGATAATTCGCTATAGCTCTAAGTTTTTCACCTAATAGCACTCAACAAGTTACAGCATGTGTTTGGTAACCCACTGACTTTCACCGAAGACACGGGAGCTCTCATCTTTAATAACCCAGTTAACATTGTAAATAATCGGGTTTCATCCAACACCGACTCTTTTTCTATTTAGGGTGCCGTTGCATGAGACTGCAAGTCCCTCATCTATTAGATCTCATAACTTGGATCCAAGGAAGGAAGTACTTTAGTTACCAGCAGTTCTCAGATTCCTTTCTGCCCGTGACAACTCTTTGTTTAAAGCAATTTAGCTAACTCTCCTGAGCAGATGAAATTATTTGCCTCACCAATCTTTTCCTCACTTACCAAGCTGTTAGTGTCTAAGTGGACACTGTGCATCTGATATTTCATCTAGGAAGAAGAAAAAGAATATAAATATATAAAAATATATGTGTATGTGTGTGTGTGCATACACACACTGGACATTTGACAAGAAGCTTCAGCTGCTGTACAGAGAGTTCCTGGCACTATGTGCTTAATCAGGCATTTACTAAATGGCTTATAATATATTGCTTTCTTAACGCTGCTCTGTTTTTCTTTGGTACAGCACTGCAGTTGATCGGTATTACTTGTGTATGTGATAGATATCAGACATACTTGTCTCTGAAGAATCCTAACAATTAAACAGATTCAACACACACAGTTTGTCTACTTTTATCTTTGCAGTCGCATATCTAAACTTTACTAATTCCTAATAAAAGTCACAATACACTTCTCTTAGTTACAGTGCAATTCAGTGATAAATACAAATATATACATAACTTCAAACATATATATTTTTAAATAAAATAAAAATATCCCGACTAAGAATTAACATTCATTTTGCTGACAGAATCAGAAGATTAGCCATAAAACTGAGGTTTTAACAGGAGGATCAATCCTGATACATGTTTTCGACATAAAATATTGCTTGGTGCTGCTTCTTGGGAAATAATAAATTCACTGAGGTGCTACATTAATCAGGCCACCCATGACAGCTTTAATATATATCTCCTTAAATGAAACTCATTGCTTTTACAGGCACATAATACCATTCCTCTGTCAGCTTTTAAAGTCAGTCTTAAACCTCTGCAGAAGAAGCAGGTGTCACAGGCAGACTTCTCATTGAATATTCATTGTGCTGCCTGCAGTATTTTGAAACTAACATCCACTCTAAGAGAAAGCAGGGAGAGATTGCAGAATATTGCCCTCCTCAGAGGACTTAGTTTAAGCAATAATGATCTGAATAGCAGGGGTTTTAATCTGGTACTCACTTTTAAAAATAGTTCCATAGAGAAGAAAAAATGGCTGGTTACCTTGTATTTTTATTTTAACCAGACACTAAAAAAAAAAAGTGTATCATAAATTAATATTTTTACTGTTAAACTATGAATTCATATACAAAAATATAGGGAGAAGTATATCTGAAGTCCATAATTACTCATTGTTTCATATATTCTTTGACATATTTCTAAGTACTATTTCTTCTTTGTTCCTGATCTTTTAAAAACAGGACAGCCTAACTTCACAATCCGAAGTCAAATAAGAAACAAAATATTTTGTGAACTGAAATAAAGTTGATTCATGAATTATTGTTATGATATTGGTATTTCAACCTATTTAGCTTATTTGGACCCCTTGATAATAGCAGTTGGCATGACCCATCACTAAACACTGATTTATTTTTTTTTATATTAAGGCTCAGCAAGTGCTTGGAGATCCTGAATCTCCAGCTCTTAAACAGCAAGAAGTTATTACCAACATTATTCTTTTAAAAACACTTCTCATAGAATAAGCGAGTCATTCATTTACTTCCTCACTGACACATTCAACATAAACCCAAACCCTCATAGGGATTCGCTTAACCTAACACACATATTACCCCTATGGAAATTCATGGATTGCTATTGCTGACCTCAAGATAGCCAGTGTTCCGGATGCAGCAATATTCCCAAACTACAACGTGCAAATCAAAATTAAATTGCAAGATGACCAAACGGCTTGCTTATAACAGGTTCCAAACCAACTGGCACACCTTGAAAATGAGGGAAAGAAAAACTTTCCCAGACACCAAGACAAGACCTTGTGGAGCCATCTGGTCCAGAAAGATACCAACATTTGCTGAAATAGAGAGAAGACTGAAGGAAGATATCTACTACACTAAGAACTGGGAAGTAAAAATCTTTTGTTTAATCTATCTCAATAAGCAGTTCCAAGTTCTGGGGCTTCTGGGTCTTTTTAGTGTTGTTGGCTGGTTTTCCTGGACATGTTCATCAAGAATAAGCCAGGCAAGGCATTTCTAACTTAAAGACTCTGTTTTACTGGTCACATAGCCTTCTTCCAAGGGACCAACTTTTTTATCTGATACATCAGTCACACCTCTTAGCATAAAATAGCAAAATGAAAATATAAAGACTCTAATTTCACCATTAAGTAACAGTATGAATGACAGACTACAGAAATAAAAAGTATTTCAAAAATTTGATGCAAAGATTATTGCATTATTTAATGCATTTATTTAATCCCATATGTGTTCTTTTAATATGGAATTATGTTCAGATAACATCTTCAAATCATTGAGAAAACTATTCAGAAATGTTTGCAGACAAGCTGAAGATGAAGAAGGGCAGGAGAGAAGATGAGAACAAACAATAGTCTATTGTACTGAAGGTACCCTAGCAATGGAGGACTGCAACAGGAGTACTACAGAGGAAGGACAAGCCGCTTTAATGGACAGGGAATGAGAGTTGTAAGCCACATTTTCAAAACTGTAGCCAAATTCCTCACAGTAATTAAGACTGAATTCCCAACATTCTCTGTTGGTTGAGGAGCATGAGGATTATCAAGCTGATCACTGGTAATGAAAAAAATTCTGACATAAAATTTCTAGCCATCATCCATAGCATATGCATAGACATCAACCTAGGGAAAAATTCTGGATCATCAATTAATGTAAATAAACAGATACTTGTGAATGCTGAAAAATACCTCACAGTCAGGCTGACACATTTGAAGGAAACTGGTAGACATCTATTTTTTCCAACTTATTTATACACACCTGTGTTGAATATAGAAGTAATTTTAATTTTCTTCCAACATCATCATACTCAGGGGAAGTAGATATTTCTCTAAAGACAAACTAACTGATCCACTGTTAAGTAAAAATAAACTAGACAGTGGTCTTAAATGTCTGGATACAGAGAATGAAAAGAAAACAACTTTTCAAGGTGAATATTGAGAACTGTACATTCCATATTCTTCTACTTCAAGGTCACCTGAGGAAAATCATAGGTCCCTTTGCTTCTCCTACCAAAGAGCTAGGCTTCCTGCCAGATATTCTTCAGAAAGGAAACCTTTTCTGTGAAGCTGTGCAGAGGAGTTATGTACGCACAGCCCACAAGAGACATAAAAGCAGCATGCTCCTATCACCACTGCTAGATTTATCATTATTTCAAAAATTGATTATATTGCAAGGCAGCTTTCACAGTATGAGATGAGAACCACAAGTTGCCTCTTATCTTACTGTGTTTCCTGTAGGGAGGACATAGTGGAAGTTGCTTTCTCACATCCTGTGCTGAGGGGCAGGTACTTTGTCCTAGCCCCCCACCCATCAGATCAGCGAGGCCTCTCCACAGCTGTGCACACCAAATCAGGGGAAAGCTTAAAGGCTTAAAGAGAAAAGAGTAAGCCATATTTTAGGTATAAGGAAGGAAATTTCTGTTATAAAAAGAAAACAAAAAAAAAAATCCTACATTTCTGTTTCTGCTACAGTTTCTCAAGGGAATGTGATAGTCCTTGTTGTCTTTTTATGAGGAGCAATATCACAGTACGGCAGATGAAGCGTAGCTGGAGAGCAAAGTAAAAGAGGCAAGTGATACTTGAAGCTCAATTTTCACAAGGTTCTCAGTAGCCCAATAAAACACAAATACTCTGACAAAAGCCTGAAGTACTTGTATTTTAGAATAAAACTTTCATTTTCAATCAAAAACTTTTCCTGCTTTGTGAGGCATTTTTAATGAAGAATTTAAATTGATTTTCAATGTGCTCCTGAAATGTACACGAGAAGTCAAAAAAGACAATTTTCTGAAAATAAATTTTTTTAATGCTTTTTATTCGTCACCTTACTATGCAGGATAACCTGGAGACATGAAGTCAAAACTCTGCCTCTCTCACTCAACTGAGCTTAGACCTCAGCCTAAGAGCCTCCTGAAGGAGCTGCTAGCATAGGCTTTCCCTACACAAGTCCTCACCTTTTGCTGATCACTGGGATTCCAAGGAGATGTAACACAGAAGTTGTCCCCTCCTTCCAGGAACCTCATCCACTGGCCTGCTTCTTCAAAGTATTGAACCTGCTGATACTGGCACTCAGAGAAAGCAAGCACATCTTAACTCCAATTCTGAGACTCCCAACTCATTTCAGATTGAGCATGAACCTGAGCTGGTGTTCATTTATACCAGGCTGTATGACTCTGCAGTTAAGCTCCCCGAAATATTGTGACACAGAATCCCTAGCTTGTCGGTTTGATAACCTACTCCTTTGTGAAAAAGCAAGTAGCAGATAGAGGGCAATAGATACCTGCATTTTTTTCTGCATCAGAGCTGAGCACAAAGCCTGAAAGAAGAGGAAACAGGTATGACAGAAGACTTGAAGGCAGCAGTTTCTACCATGTTGGACATTGGTGCATGCTTGAGTGACTCTGGGAACTGAATTCAAAGTGCCGCTGCATGGGGGGAACTGTCCTTTAATTTAACATCTTTTGAACGATTGCATTAACCTGCAGACAAACTTCAGGTGTGAGCTTCTATTTTCATTCTGTCAGTTCCTTCTGTTTTCTCCTCAGATCCTAGATCCTTCTTTGCTTCAGTATAGCTAAAATTAAAGATATCTTAATAAAGGTAGCTAGAAACACCATGTAGGGGATTTATCAAGCATCAGTTTAATCTACTTCTTCTGCTGGTAATTGGTTTTAGCAGCTACATGACCATTGCATACTAAAGCCATTTCCCAGATTTGTGGGAAATGAGGATGGGAAGAGTGAATGAAAATGTGACTTTAGGCTACATTTAGAATTTCCAAGTCCTGAGATCAATATATGTCATCTCTGGTTCCCTCTGTGAAGTACAGCACTCTCAAGAGACATCATACTAGGAACAATATTCTCAAGTGTATAGCAAGTGTTATTGAGTTCTGTAATACATCTTCAATGACTTCATATTTTATTTGCTTTCATGTAAGCTCCAACCATTATTGATGCCATACATTCAGTCCCTATACTATATAGTAAGCCAATGTTCCAAATTTGGATGCTTCTGATCAGCATGTCTTCATTTCAAGATACTTTTGCCACAGCTGTCATAATGCATCTCAGAGATAGTTTATCTTGACTAATCTAAGCTCACCTGCCTAATTTGCTCACTCCTTCCGCATTTCAGGACTCAAATGCAATCATTTAAGCTTGTCAGCAAGTTTGACCTTTTTCCAATCAATCACGTGTGCTTTGCACAAAGCTGTTAGCTGTACACCACAGCATCACAGCTGAGTCTGTCAGATTTCCTCCTTGCCATGTCTGGCTATCTGACACAACACTTTAAATGCCAAGTTCAGGTTTTACACTAATAATTTTATTCCTCCTTTTTTTGGACTCAAGCATATTAGACTCCCAAGTACAACTACAGCCTGGGCAGAGAATGGATTGAGAGCAGCCCTGAGGAGAAGGACTCGGGGGTGTTGATTGATGAGAAGCTCAACATGAGCTGGCAGTGTGCACTTGCAGCCCAGAAAGCCAACCGTGTCCTGGGCTGCATCAAGAGAGGTGTGACCAGCAGGTCGAGGGAGGTGATCCTGCCCCTCTACTCCGCTCTTGTGAGACCCTACCTGGAGTACTGCATCCAGCTCTAGGGTCTCCAGAACAAGAGAGACATGGACCTGTTGGAGTGAGTCCAGAGGAGGGCCAGGAAGTTGATCAGAGGGATGGAGCACCTCTCCTATGAGGACACGCTGAGACAGTTGGGGTTGGAGAGAAGGCGGCTCCGGGGACACCTTATTGCGGCCTTCCAGTATGTGAAGGGGGCCTACAGGAAAGATGGTGAGGGACGGTTTACAAGGCCATGTAGTGACAGAACAAGGGGTAATGGATTTAAGCTGAAGGAGGGTAGATTTAGATTAGATATCAGGAAGAAATTCTTCACTGTGAGGGTGGTGAGGCACTGGAACAGGTTGCCCAGAGAAGTCGTGGATGCCCCATCCCTGGAAGTGTTGAAGGCCAGGTTGGATGGGGCTTTGGGCAACCTGGTCTAGTGGAGGCTGTCCCTGCCCATGGCAGGGGTGTGTTGGAACGAGATGATCTTTGAGGTCCCTTCCAATGCAAACCATTCTATGATACTATGATATAGGAGTTGACAATATTTCATGCTTTGTAAATGCTTAGAATACTTTTGGGAAACTGAGAGGTACTATTGCAAGTACTGAAAGTACCAATTCATGATGGACTATTACAAGAGGATTTTCCATCAACTACAGGCTTTTCTTTCCATACATCCCTGGAAATTAGTTTGGAACCTGTAATGCAAACAGAATTACTTCCAATTAACTATGCTCAGTTCTTATTTGCTGACCTCAGAAATAAATTATATTAGCATAAGTAAATAATTCCCTTCTTCTCAGCACATACCCTATAGGTTTGGGGTTTTTTCTTCTGACAAGTTCATTTTATTAATGTTTATGCAATAAAGACTTGGAAGGGCATATGAACAAACTCTTTCCTCAGCATTTATATATTTCTGATTTTACTTCCCTCACACACACCCCTTATACTTCAGCATATTTGTTTAGATTCTGCTTTTTTTTTTTTTCCTAACACAAAACTCATACACACCCTTTCAGACAGTGTGGTGGGTTGACCCTGGCTGGAGGCCAGGTGCCCACCAGAGCCATTCTATCACTCCCTTCCTTAACTAGACAGGGGAGGAAAGGTGTAACTAAAGGCTTGTGGGTTGAGATAAGGACAGGGAGAGATCACTCACTAATTATCATCATGAGCAAAACAGACTGAACTTAAAGAAAAATTCATCTGATTTATTACCAAGCAAAACAGAGTAGAGGAATGAGAAATAAAATCAAATCTTAAAACACCTCCCCCCACCCCTCCCATCTTCCCAGGCTCAACTTCACTCCCGGCTTCAACCTCCGCCCCCCTCAGCGGCACAGGGGGATGGGGAATGGGGGTTACAGTCAGTTCATCACACGTTGTCTCTGCCGCTTCTTCATCCTCAGGGGGAGGACTCCTCACACTCTTCCCCTGCTCCAGCATGGAGTCCTTCTCATGGGAGACAGTCCTTCATGAACTTCTCCAACATGAGTCATTCCCATGGGCTACAGTCCTTCACGAACTTCTCCAATGTGGGTCTCTCCCACAGGGTGCAGACCTTCAGGATCAGACTGCTCCAGCGTGGGTCCTCCATGGACAAGTCCTGCCAGCAAACGTGCTCTGGCGTGGGCTCTTCCCTCCACGGGGCCACAGGTCCGGCCAGGAGCTTGCTCCAGCGCGGGCTTCCCACGGGGTCACAGCCTCCTTCAGGTGCCTCCACCTGCTCTGGCGTGGGGTCCTCCACGGGCTGCAGGTGGAATCTCTACACCCCCTCATCCTCCCTCCATGGGCTGCAGGGGGACAGCCTGCTTCACCATGGTCTTCACCACGGGCTGCAGGGGAATCTCTGCTCCGGCGCCTGAAACACCTCCCGCCCCTCCTTCTGCACTGACCTTGGTGTCTGCAGATGTTCTTACATCTTCTCACTCCTCTCTCCGGCTGCAAAAGCTCTCCCTGAGTTGTTTTTTCCCTTCTTAAACATGTTATCACAGAGGCGCTGATTGGCTCGGCCTTGGCCAGCAGTGGGTCTGTCTTGGAGCCGGCTGGCATTGGCTCTGTCAGACACAGGGGAAGCTTCTAGCAGCTTCTCACAGAAGCCACCCCTGTAGCCCCCCCCCCCCCCAAAACCTTGCCACACAAACCCAATACAGACAGTCTATGGCAAGTTTGACACAAAACTGACAGCCAGCCATTTCCCTAGAAGAATAAAGTAGAATAATTTTAAATGTATACAGGAGCTGCCTTTCATGAAGGAATGCCCTGTGTCACTTATCTGCTCTCCGAAGCTGGATCCACAGTTTAATTACTATTCTTGAGATTTCTCTTCAGACTTCCACATTTTTGATCATTTTGATGCATGTCCAAGCTCTTAACTGGACTGATTCTAAATTCTTCTTCAACCTTAATAGATAAAGGCAAAATAGCCACTTCTAAAGTAAGCACAGAGGGCATAGAGGAGAGTACGTGCTTATACAGACAGATACTCTCCTTCTTCCCTGTTCCCCAAACAACATTTTCATAGTTCTGTCTGCCATATGCAAGTGCAATGATAATCTTTGTGAACACAGTCACTGCAGGTATCCTGTATGAAAATATAATACTGTAAAGCACACTGGAAACAGTTCTCCATAGGACTGGAATATTGGAAACAATAAAGCTATTCTGCACATTTTCTAAATGAAGACTTCTTCCTCTGAAAAGTCTAGTGGACAACTCAGTTTGATCTACACAGGCTAAACCCTTTCAAGTCATCTATATGGGGGCCAACAATCCATTTTCCTAAAAATACCATCCTTTCTTTCTCTGATTTGTACCCTTGTTTACATATGAAAAAAGGTGGATAACTAGCCAAGGAAAAGGGCAAACGTTGTAGTGCACAGTGCTGGTCTGCAACCACACATTAACTCTTGCTTACATGATATCATTCAGCATGATATCACCAAGAATTTTAACAGTACAGATTTCAGATTTTTAACAGTACAGATGTCTCCATTTAAGCTAGTCATCTAAATTGTCATGGTTTAACCCCAGCCAGTAACTAAGCACGACACAGCTGCTTACTCACTCCTCCCTCCCCAAGGGGATGCAGAGGAGAGCGGGAAAAAAAATCATGGGTTGAGATAAAGACAGTTTAATACAATAACAAAGGAAGATAATAGTAATAACAGTAAAAATACAAGAAGTGATGCACAAATGCAATTGCTCATTGCATGCAAAAGGAAAAAAAAAAACCACAACAACCCCATGCCCAGTCTGTTTCCGAGCAGCGATCCCACCTCCCAGCTCACTTCCCCAGTTACGTACGGATCATGCTGTTCCATGGCAGGGAACATCCCTCTGGCCAGCCTGGGCCAGCTGTCCTGGCTGTGCTCTCCCAGCTCCTTGTGCACCTGGCAGGGCACGGTGAGAAGCTGAAAAGTCCTTCACTTAGTGTAGGCACTACAACTACCCAGCAACAACTGAAAACATAACATGTTGTGTTATCAACATTATTGTCAAACTAAATTCAAAACACAGCACTATAACAGCTACTAGGAAGAAAATTAACTCTATCTCAGCTGAAACCAGGACAGAAGTTCACTTTAGAAAAAGGCAAAATGTAACCTCTAGGCACAATTTGTCTAACTCTAAATAAATGGCTGAAAGAGGTCAAATGAGTCATTCTTTTTCTTCAGTGACTATAAAAATAGCCTATTATAACTTGCATGATATAGTCTTTTCATTGGAGATATACAACATCAGGGGAAAAATAAATCACACTTCTGACCACTCTTAACAAAAGTCATGGAAATGTACAGGATAATGATCCACTATTACACAATGAAAAGGGAAGCAATAATATTGCATCAAAGCCACCTGAAAATACAAAAATGGTACTACAATCAAGTGGTTTGAACTCTGTCAGCTCATTATTTGCAAAGAATTACATTCACGTTTATGTTTAGATATAATTATTACAAATTATGGCAAACAAGTACAAGTTGCAGGTTCCCTTCCACTAACCACCCAACTCAAACACCAGACTAGAGCAAAGTGTGCTACAGAAAAAAAAAGGTCTTTACTTCAGTAGCATCTTTAAGTGTACACAGAAATTTTTATCCCATGCATTAATTACAAATCAGTCTCTTACTTCCTTAAAAACTGTAGAATTTATGTCCATTTCTACTTGAAATGCAGCAACGTTAAAACATTGAGAAACAAGAAGAATCTTCTAAACTCTAATTGTTAAGCACAACCTTCAAATCTATATCAGTTTCAACTCTCTAACAAGTTTTATATACTGATGTTTTAAAACAAAAAGGTACTGAAATATACTAAATATGTTAAACTAATAATAATATTCTAAACAGCAAACTGAACCTTAGGAAAAGTGAATAATATGCTAAGCAGAGTTAAAATATATTAAAGAAAGATGTGGTGCAAATATGAGAAAGTTAAGACAAAAAGGGCTTTCCACTCCTTCCTCCATTTTTTTATACCTTATTTTTAATCGAGAAAGATAGTCAAGTATCTCTTTTCAGATCCTTTCAATGAAGATATAGAGATCTAATCCCAGTCAGTGGGAAGTCAATAAAGCAACATGTCTAAAAATTTATTTCTGGCTTATTGTATATTATTGTGCTCCAGGTGAAATATCTCTACTATGAAATGACTTATTGCATACAGGAAATAGAATTTTGTAGCAAAGGAATCCAGATAGACTAAAACAAAGATTGCCAATTAATCTATTCCCATACTATTGGGAATGTTTTTCCCAATATTGGGAATTGTTTTTCATGGTGAACAGCACAGTCCTACTTACATATGTGTATTGACTTACAAATTACTATTTGTGGAGTAAGTAGCTGTAGCTACTCATTGTACCTAGCAGTGCAAGAGTATCAGAGCATGTACATTTTATTACATAATTTGCAGCTGCTTAGGACAAAGAATTCATTAACCAACCTTCTTCCTTTCTTGTTTTATATCATTCCCTATGTAATTAGCTTGTAAAATGTTAAGAAATCAACTTTCCTCCTTGTACATATTTGCTTCATTGGAGACACACTTACAGAATTAGTGAAAGTAATTCCTCATAAATCTATCATCTACACATATGTAATGTATGACTTTCATTCTTCATAAATATGTTACTTTACTCAGGACATCTCTGTCTTACTACTGTTTCTTTGCCTATACTCCACAGTCCTTCCTAGGATGCATAAATAAGAACACATCCAGAAACATCTAGCCGGTGCGGGCAAACCCAGGAGTTCTTGAGTTTATCAATAAAGACAGACTTAAGCAAAGGCTTAGGGAGTTTGTCTGAATAAGATTATAAAGGAAGATTTAACCAGCTCAGATAAACCAAGTTAAACATTAAGAAAATAACAAGGGAGCCGTGATCATTACTATTATACAATTGAATTTTCTGTATGGCTATTATGTCCAGATACTACAGTTATTTGAGGACTTAATTCTGAGAAGTATTATTTATGCACATCTTTCCATTGACTTGAATAAGCCTACTCATGTAAGCTAAACATAATATAAGGGGTCTGTTTTACATTCAATATACTTGATTTCATGCTCTAATAACATTGCTGATTTATTTCTTCCATTAAGTAATCCTCTTGACTTTCTGTAATAATTAAATTGTAAGTAAGTTGTTTTCCAGAAGAGATGAAAGTGAAGCTATGTTGCAGAAAGGAGTAGGAAAAAAACCTGGCCATTATACTTGTATATCAAGACTTTATTAATTTACCGCAGACACTTTCTTTTAACGTGAAGAATAAAGACATTCAACAGCTGTACTTGCAGAGAGAAAAAAAATTATCAGACATCAAGTCTTTCTGCTAGCTTTATTTAAGAGAGATTAATATGTCTGTTTCATTTCATTCCCAGTCACATGCTTATCATTTGATGATGCTCATTTGTGGTGTTATACTGAAGTATTAAAAAAAGATTCTCCCTAGTAGTCTTACAGGCTGCTGACTATATATACAAATTTTCATACTTACATACCCTAATAATTTAGTAATAGTAATTAATTCCATGATGCACTGCATAACAGCACCTCAGATTTGAGAATGAAAAGTAATTACATAGCCATTCAACAACACTTAGTTTCTGTTCAACCACAGTGCAACTTTGAATTCTCATGCTAGCTTAAGAGAACAGCTTACATCTGAATTTCTTCCCTACAAATGATTTACTATAAATTAAGTCTCCTTGTTCCTTTCTCCTTCTCCACTTTCTGAATTGTGTATATTTATAAAGTTTCATGTATTCTGTTCTTTTAATCTGGGCAAATGTTCTGATGCTTCAGGGAGGCACTGTGATTCATGTGAAACCTTTCAACCAAGCTAGTTATGTTCTTGAATTGACTTCTCTCATATCTATCTGAAGTTAAATCCCTGGCCACAAAAGAGCCCCTCTTCTCTCAGAGAGTGTTCCACTCAGGTGTACAAAACCCATTCTTTTTATTTTCTAATAATTATAAGATCTGAAACATACTAACTGAAGGTATTTTCATCAAGAAAAAGGTATCCTATGATTCTCTAAATAAAAACTGAAGGGAAATATAGGAAAAACCTTGTAAAGGACATTATTTTTAAACTTCAGTTGCACTTGAAGGCTCAAATAAAGGATCAATACACAAAGCCAAGAGAAAGGACATGAAAAACATTTGTGCTTCTGTATATATATTTATAACTTCCTTGCATTTCTCGCTCTTAACCCTGATACCAAATTCTATCCAATATCTCCACTTACTTTTCTTTCCTTCCTAGAATAAGAAAACAATACAGTAGTAAAACACCAAGAAAAAATGAAATGAAACCAGAGAGATTTTCATACTTATTTTACAATAATCATTTTAGAGATGGCAGGCTGCACTTCTCGGATCCTTGTGTTTTCTGGATTACTTTAAGGGCAGAACATGTATATATATGCATGCCACAGTAACAAGAAGTTCAAATTTACCATTTGGATATTTATGGAAACCTACTAATTATCAGAATGCATAATTTACTTGTGCTCCCACTATGCACTATGTGTGCTGTTTGCTAGAAAGGTGTTACATCTCCTACAGAGGAAAGGTTTATACCTAAAATCAGGAGGTTGCCTCTGAGCATGCTTAGGCCAAGAAACTCCTTTAAGAAAGTAGAAGACAGGGAAAGGGACTGTGAGCAAAGAGCCCACAGCACATGCAGAGACCAGGAGGTGCCTCAGAAGTACAGGCAGCAGGCATGCAGAAAAGCTCCAGTCACCATGAAAAATGGACACATTTTTAGGGAATTTTATGGAACTCATTTACAGTTGTAACAGCTGCGGAAAGTTGCTGGTTTGAGAGTAAGCACAATAAAATATCTGCTGTATATAATGTGTAGAAGGACAATTTTCTTATTAATCCACTTATTTTAAACCTTATTCCTCTGTTTTTCATAAAAATCTAACAATCACTTTCAAAGTTCTTTGGAGTGCTAACTTTAAGGAAGAGGTGGCAGCTGCACCCCCTTTAGGTTTACTAAGAGAGGAGAACGAGACAACAGAATTGTGGGGTTTTTTCCACCTTTCCTTCTCATCTGTTCTCCTTTCCTTTTGAAAATAGAAGTAAATTCTTCTCATAGAGCTGAACCATGCTAGTGTCAAAATCCCAATGGTCACCAGTGGCCAAAGGAAACAAACTACTATTCTCCCATACGCATTGCTGTAAATAACAGCGATTTACACAGCAGGCATTAATTTTTGTCTAGCCTGTTGCCTCATATCCCTGCCCAAAATCATGAAGGATATCATTCAATTTCTCCATTTTTCAGCATGTCTCGCTCCTAATCCTGTATCACTGAATGTTACGCTGCAGTCAAGGGCAAATTCTGCCTGACTGCAGAGTTCTGTTGTTTTTTAATTTATACTCACTTCTCCCTCTCTCTTTTTAATGTTTCTCTCTGGAATAAGAGATGCAGTACTACTTGCTGAGAAGCCTTTAAACTTTGTATTGCCCTGACACGAGGCTTTTCTCTGAAAGGTAACAGAATTTCATCAAACTTGATGGTATCAGAAGCAATTTATCTTTTAAACAAAAAAGGAAAAATAAAGTTTCTCATCCCACTTAGTGTAGCGAGTGTTCAGCTGAGCTTGAGAAGGCCAATAAGATGTGAGGAGCTATCAGTAACTGAGGACAAAGGAAAAAAATCCAGATTGTGCTAAAATCAAAATCCTTGGATACAACATCGCCTGCCATCAATGCTGCACGTAGTTCTGGTCATTCCCTCCCAAAACAGGCCAAGTAGAAAATGGAAGAAGAAAAAAAAGGTGGGGATGTGCAACAGAATGAACAGATACAGAACAGCTTTTGTATTTAGAAATGATTCAACAAATTACTATTCATCAGCTTTGGAGGGGAAAAAAAAAAAAAAACACACAACTGTGGAGGGATTGAACAGATGCCTAGAACATCATGGCTGATATAAAGTTAATCAGTGAAGAATTATTCCTTATTTTTCGTAGCACAGAAGAAGAAACTTGTGATACTACCACAGTCAGCAATTCAAAATCATCAGAAGGAATTATATTCTCCACACAAAATGTGATTACATAGTGAAACTCACAAGAGACCAAAAGTATAAATGAATTCATAAGAGGATAAGTTCATGGAAGAGATATCAATTCACAGCCACTAAATAGAGTGGTTTGATGTAGCCTCTGGCCAATAAAGTAATTAATCTGCTCATTGCTGGAAACTGAAGGGGGAAGGGCTTCTCTGATTTACTGTGGTGTTACATGCTTTGCCTAGCATCTGCAACTGAGTATTGCTGGGGACAAGTCATTGGGCTAGATGGACAGTCATCTCCCTCAACGTGGCAATTCCAAGCTTGAAAAGAAATTATACTCACAGCAAATACTTCATTTTGAAAATCACTGTGGAATAATTTCACAACAAAAGATTTGTAAAAATAAGCAATTATGAATGTTCATCTAAAGTACGGTATTTAGATGATCAATACTCATCAGGGTAAAATTTTTTCAATATTCTGAATGCAGAAAAAAACAGGGCAATATATAATCATACTCTACTATAACAGACATGAAGGGACTCTAACTAGACTACACTAATAAAACCACTGAATTATTCTAAGCTTTTTGGAAAGTACTCACTAATGTATCAGTTTACAAATAAGATTACAAAACTGAAATTCATTTGACACCAAGTGGTAGTTCTGCAATGTCTCACACTAATCGTTAGCCTCAAAATTTTAAAAACAGCTGTTCAAACCAAGAGAGATTATCCTCTGTCCCAAATCTTACAATAGAGTTGCTCAGTTTCCTCACTAAAAAAGTGAGATTTTGTTTTCTCTACCAGCCAATAAGAATTCAATTACTAAAAAAAAAATTTTTTAAAAAAAAGTAAAGCAGATAAATATACCATGAGTTAATTAGATTAGAGACACTAGTAATTACAGAGTTCACCTACACAGTTTCCCTTGCATTTCTACAGTATACACCACCTGTGTTTTTCCTGAATCCACAATATTGAAAACCAACTGGAGAATCTTAATATCATCATTTGCTTGCATTCTTGAAGTTGTTTTTGTAAATTTTGCCTATCTTTAATGTTAATTTTGTTTCTTGGTACAGTAAATTGATTGTTTTAATGAGTAAAATGTAATGCAAGCTGTGATTGAAGCTGAGTGGCAGCTTTTGCTCAAAGTATAGCTTATTTTGCCTAACGGCAACAGCTGAAGTTATGCATCCCACATCTTATTCATCTTACTAACTGAATGGACAGTGGCAGATTCATTCAATATTCATCATCATAGCGTAATATAACCTTTCCATGCTTAGGAAGGACCATCCTTGAATTACACCATTATGAAGGGAAAAAAGCCTGTACGACGCATGTTTGGTAGAGCATAGAGGACTCTTTAAGAAGCTAAAAGACAGCTGGCTCCACCTGCTGAGATGCGTGGATGTAAAAGATGGGACAGAGCCTAAGGACTTAATTCTCAGCACAAAGATTTCCACTTTATGATGAAAAGCAATGTCTCAAGCAGAGAATATGGCTATTTCCCTGGGAGGAAATGAGGGCTTGGCATTGCATGATTTAAAGGACACACACAAAAAAATAATATATATTTTCTTGATACTGAAAGTTGTAGTGGAATTACTTATTACTTTATGGTTGCTGAAACAGAGGACTTTTTTCTTACTCAAAAATTTGTCTCTCTGATCTTTTTTGTCCAGGATGATTCTTTTTATACCAGTCTTTAATACACTTATTTTATTAGTTTGGAATTACCATCCCTTTGACTTTCACAGCAAGAGGGAGTGCAAAGTGAGCTGAGACAGATTTTTAGGAAGTTCAAAAAAGAGAATTTTTTTTTTTTTAAATCATTAACCAATTGTAGGTGGATTCCTTAAGCCATTCCACCCTCATAAACATGTTTTTCAGCAAGCATTCAAATTACAGGGAGCACATTTGTTTCCTTTTAGCTCCAAATAGAGCTAGCCGAAAAAAAAATATCATGCATCTTGCTCTACCTACTAAAACCTGTTGATTCACTAAAAATAAGAGCTGCCTCTAGGACAGTCTGGTTTCAGTCACATTCAGTGAAACCCAAGAAAATTTCAGTCACTCCTATTTATTTTTTTTCTAGTAATCCAGCTGTGACCTGCTGAAGACCCCAAGTTGGTCTGAGCTCCTCTTCATTTTGTCTGCCATGCTGAGCAGTACCCACAAGCTTGATAAAGGGCTTATTACTTCTGTATGCCTTGAAGGTCTTTGGTGGCCAAAGGCACTGAAACTTCCAGATTGCATGGCTCCAGGACAGCCCATCCCATAGGCTTGCCTGAAGCAAAAGGTTTTTGGCTTGTCACTGATAGCTGCAAAAAATTATGGAGTTAAGGAGAAGAAGGTCATTCAAATTGGTAGAAATATATATCAAACTTATCACAGTCTTCCTGGAAATGCTTTTTTTCTATTCACCTCTAGTCCTTGTGATGCATCATCACATGCATATACACAATCAAGTGTTCATACTAGTCAATCAGCATCTAGCTTTAAAGTATCAATATCCTCAAGCCATACAGGAAAAAAATATTGAATAATAATGGCTTGTCAGTATTGTCAGAAATAACTTACCTGTCTGTATCTTGTGCATACACTGCTGTTACTTGCTTGTCTGTTTCTTTGCTTTCTTTCCTTCATAAATCATTTTCATAGTGAAATCATTTTCTGGTCAAATTTCATCACAGCATGTCATGTCAAATCAGGGACATGGATTTTTAACCACAAGATACAGTAGTTCTGGGTTATATATCATCTCCTTTTAAAACTAAGCAAAACTCTGCAAAAATATTTGGCAAAATAAGAGCTGCTGCTTTTAGAGGAGCCAGAATTTCACCCTGTTTGGTCAGAGGCATAGTTATTGAAGTTATTGAACTTTTATATTATTGAAATTATTGCAGTTCAGGAAGGACAAGTGTAAAATCTTGCACCTGGGAAAACATAATCCAGGAGCACAGCACAAACTGGGATCCACCTGTCTGAAGAGCAGCTCTGTGGAAAGGGACCTGGGGGTCCTTGTGGGCAGCAAGCTCAGTAGGAGTGAACAGGGTGCTGCAGTGGCAAAGCAAGCCAACAGGATGCTGGGCTGCATCAACAAGGCCATCACCAGCAGAGATAAAGAAGTCATTATCCCACTCTACTCAGCGCTTGTCAGGCCACACCCGGAATACTGTGTTCAGTTTTGGTCCCCACTATACAAAAAAGATGTGGACAGGCTGGAGAGGGTCCAGAGGAGGGCCACCAGGAGGATCAAAGGGATGGGAAGCCTGCCATATAAGGAAAGGCTGAGAGAATTGGGTTTGTTCAGCCTTGAGAAAAGAAGGCTTAGGGGAGACCTCATCACCATGTTCCAGTACTTAAAGGGTGGCTTTTTACAAGGAGTCACATGGAAAAGACGAGGAGTAATGGGAATCCCTGGGGAGATTCCGATCAGACACAAGAAGAATATTTGTCACAATGAGAACAATCAGCCATTGGAATAATCTCCCCAGGGAAGTGGTGAATTCCCCAACATTGGACACTTTTAATATTTGGCTGGATGGGGTGCTGGGCCATCTTGTCCAGATAGTGTTTTAGTCTGGATGGAGTTTTTGCCAAGAAAGGTTGGACCAGATGATCCTGAGGTCCTTTCCAACCTGGTATTCTATGATTCTATGATTCTTGTTAGAATCACAAAATAGACTATGATAAATGTAACTTGTTTTGTAAATGGAAAGAGTCTAACGAACAGTTAGCAAATTTTAATGGCAATAAATAGTACTTCACATCTTGTTTTCCTGAATTGTTTCTCAGTTGCCTCCAAAAATTTCCGAATGCATCAACTAAGCCAATAAATTAAATACAGCTCTGAATTCATGTAAAGGAAGATGATTTGAATTTACCTTAACATGTAAACTATTCACTATCCACTACATCGCCAAGATAGCACTCTGTTAAAGACAATTTTCCCTGTTTAAGAATAAAAATGTCAATAAAGCCTGACCATCACGGAAGTAAGAAAGGAAGTTTATCACACTGTCATACCCTCTCCTAATCTTGAATGTCTTTTGATGTGTCCTCTTTTTTTAACCTTATAATGAAACTGACTTTCCTTGCCATCTAGTCTGTCATCTTATCCAGAGAAGAAAACAACATGCTTGTAAAGCCATTTTTTCAGCAGGAGAGTTGTATCAGCAGGAGAGATTAAAACGCTTTAGCTAATTTCAGAAATCACAGAGATTTTAAAAGAATAAAATAATAACAAATTTATAAATATATAAATATAGATGTGTGTATATGTATCTTTTCCCTGAAAGTGATTCTTCTGACTCAGTACTGAAAGATGTTATGGAGGAGTTCAAGGAACAAAGGTCAAAAACATTTTCGCTAAAAATGTGTTATCTAACATAAGCAGAAAAAGAGCAGAGCAGCACCCTCCTGAAATATGATGAACTGGAGAACAAGGAAGTAAAAAAAAAATGGGGAAAGACATTAAAATACAGAAGTGCAATACTGTTTATATAATTAAATAATACAAAGAAAACTGAAGAAGACCCAACTATATAAAAAAATGTATGTAGATACTTTTAACACAAATTGAAAACCAATCTGACCTATAATTACAGGATACGAGAGAGTGCAGCTTGTAGAACTATAAGAGTCTTGAAAATAAGGACCAGGTATTACACAAAGGTTAAAAAGTAGAGTGATAATTATATTATTTTATTTTATTTTATTTCATTTTATTGCATTTTTTTAGCCTTGCCTGCCAACTAGAATGAATCGCAGAAACAGGATTATTGGTGTGGTTGGGCTCACAGTTTTGGAAGACAGGCACACTATCACACACCAAAATTTACACATGGAGTCTAGTGAGCCACTTTCCAGCTGCTATTCCCCTCTAGCATAGCTTTGAAGCAATCACTCAGCCAAGGCAGCACATAACTCACAGGTATCTCTCTTCACATACTTTTTTTTTAGTGGCAAACAATTTTCTTTTTAAGATCTTAAAAGTAGCATCTTGCTTAAGATTTCACATAAAACTTATGGCAGAGCTCAAAGTAAGGCTGTAGCCTTATGTTATAGAATCATAGAATGGTTTGGGTTGGAAGGGACCTTAAAGATCATCTAGTTCCAACCCCTCTGCTGCAGGGAGGGACACCCTCCACTAGACCACATTGCCCAAAGCCTCATCCAACCTGGTCTTAAACACTTCCAGGGATGGGGCCTCCACAACCTCTCTGGGCAACTTGTTCCAGTGCCTCACCACTCTAACAGTAAAGAATTTCTTCCTAATATCTAATCTAAATCGACCCTTCTTCAGTTTAAGGCCATTGCCTCTTGTCTTATCACTACATGCCTTTGTAACCAGTCCCTCTCCAGCTTTCCTGTAGGCCACTTCAGGTACTGGAAGGCTGCAATATGGTCTCCCCAGAGCCTTCTCTTCTCCAGGCTGAACAATCCCAACTCTCTCAGCCTGTCCTCACAGGAGAGGTGCTCCAGCCCTCTGATCAGCTTTGTGGCCCCCCTCTGGACTCACTCTGACAGCTCCATGTCTCTCCTGTACTGGGGCCCCCAGAGCTGGACGCAGTACTCCAGGTGGGGTCTCACAAGAGCAGAGTAGAGGGGCAGGATCACCTCCCTCGACCTGCTGGTCACACCTCTTTTGATGCAGCCCAGGACACGGTTGGCTTTCTGGGCTGCAAGCGCACACTGCCGGCTCATGATGAGCTTCTCCTCACTCAATACCCCCAAGTCCTCCTCCTCAGGGCTGCTTTCAATCCATTCCTCACCCAGCCTGTAGTTGTGTTTGGGATAAGCACAGGCTTATCATATCTTGTTCTTGTTCAGGCTTGTTCGTCCAGCTTGATTCAGCTCTAATGTAAGTATGAGTAAGCTAGGCTAATTTTGTTACTTTTTATCAGGTCTATATTTGTCCTTAATGAGATTTGCATTCTTCATCAATAAACACTGTTTTAATCACATGAACTGCTGCATAGTTACTGTTCTTATCTTACAAAGATAAACAATGAAGTCAATTTAAATGTTATAATAGAGGATAGCCTACTACCAGGGCTGGAAGTAAATGATACCACATTAAAAAATGCAGTTTGTTTTCCTTTTAAAAAAATACTCATATCCCAAGATATGTCTATGTGAATCCATTAAGTCCATGGTTACTTTGTATATGCACACATACAGGAAGAAAACAAAAAAATTTGGCATGTATGAGGCTTCAAAGTATTCCTCCATTAAAGTTTACTTAGTTTAAGTTGAATTCATATCAAACACAAACATACACACACACAAAAACAAACAAAAAACCCAACAAAAGGAAATAGATACATTCTGGTTCTTAATAACTGTTACTTGAAATACCTGCTTATCTCCATGCTTGGTCAAGGATATGGATGGAACTGAAAGCCCAGACTGCACAAATTAGGTATTGCTCGTATTATAGATGTACTTAATACTAAAATTGTTCTGTTTCAGTCCAAGACAAGTTTTCAAGCAAGACTTTCACACAACCTAGAAAGTAGCATTCAAGCACACAAAGGTGTAACAGCAAGGAAGTACAATTAGTTGTCCTTTTCATACAACCTGTAATATTTGTTCCTGTTGAGATAGAGATATCTGCCCTAGTAAAGTTAGACCTGAACCTGAACATATAAAAATATAATTTCTGTTATAACTAAGTAAAAGTCATTACCAAATTAATTTAATGCATTTTTCCCATTTAACCAGACACACTTGGAGTTGCATGTTAGGGCTATGTAAGTCCTAATTCTAGCAGTCTACAATATTAATGATGTCTTTTTCTTGACCAGCCTAGTTAAGGTATTGCACTTTCAACTTTTAGTTACAGTGGTATATTAACATATTAGCTCAATGTCAGAGAAAGTAAGACCTGGTAAATGATATGCAGAAATAATAACAAAAATGTCTTAAGGCCATGCATCTTCTTACTAACTTCTTACTAACTGTCATGAAAAAATGAGGCTTTGTTAGCAGTGAAATTACTGTTGAGTGGTGCCCATTTGATGGCTGAATGGCCAAATCAAACCGTTAATGGTAATTAGCAGGCCACTTAAGTAGGTAAATGATGCTGCCCCTCCCCCCCATTTTCAAGACAGTATTAAAAAAGGAAAAATTCATTAAAAATGTATTAGAAAAACTTCCTTCCTCCCTTTCCCATCTTACTCATTCTCCTAATTACTTTGTATTTCTATGCAAGATAGAATTGGTAAGCGCTCCTATTTTATAGCCAGCTTTTTAAAAATATTGAACTTCTGCACTTCTACAGAATTTCAGGTCATCAATTGTTCAACCAGCTTTAAAAGCTAGACATAATAAAATCATATAGTTGCTTACAAGTAAAAAAAAGACAATGTCCCAGTTGTCAACAGCAATGACAGAAAACATAATATGGTATTTTAAAAAAATAAATCAGTCTTTACTGCTAGTACTAGAAAAATTCTGCATTCCTTGACACTCATGACACATTTTGATCACTTGGGCTATGCATGTTAGCAAACTAACATTTCTTTATCTGTAGTAATAGTCATAGAAACCTAGAATGGTTTGGGTTGGAAGGGACCTGAAAGATCTAGTTCCAAACCCCCTGCCATGAGCAGGGACACCCTCCACTAGACCATGTTGCCCAAAGCCCCATCCAACCTGATGGTTGGATACATGACAAGACCATTGTCTCAGATTCATATTCTGAAATAAATAGCCTTCCCTCAAGTTTTATGATGGGAACAATGTTTTCATTTTATATCTGAAGGGTGAGGTGAAATGTCCCAAAGGTATACGCATTCTGTAGAAGGGAAGTTTCTTTCTCTTTCCCATATGCATTTCCTGTTTTCATCCCCAGTGCCTTCGAAAAAGAATAGTGAGGTATTGCCTGAGATGTTCCATGATAGGAATAAATAAGTTAGTGAGTTTTGCCCATTTTAGAAGCTTCATGAAATAGAGACTAATTACAACTACTCTGAAGAACATAAAAGGTATCTTGAGATTCTGAATATTAAAAATTTTAAGTACTTTTAATCATATACTTAAAAATAGTAAAAAGGAAAAGCAAAGGCTGAGTAGATGTGTTCCTCACTGCAGGAAAGTTCAGAGCAGCTGTAATGTAATGAAAAGCATTTAACTCCTACTAGATGAGGTTTTTTGAGTACTGATGATTTTTCTCTCATTCTCACTTGAAGATAATTCAGTGTATCAATAATCCTTTCAAGATGAAAAAGAAAATTGAAGTTTGCAATGGAAAACTTTCAATTCAGGATCCGAAAAATGTTTTTCCATATACTACCCCTTATTCTAAAGCAATTTCTCATTTTTACAACAGTAAATTTTATGAAAATTTACTATCTTCAAAAATAAGTAAATAACTCTTAGTTATTTTCTGAACAAGTGGTTATCAAGCTTTAATATTCAGCTAGGTTGACAGGTACATATTCACTAATTTACCTGTGTACTCACATATTTGTACGTGTGTTTAAGAGATGCAGAAGATGCTCAGAGTGTCTCAGATTAACAGGCAGTATGCAACACTGAAACAGAAAAATAAAGAGCATGGAGAAACTGAAAAGGCATGCTTTAGCCCCTTTATACTATAAGTGAATAAAATAAACCTGGCATATACTTCCCAGACATTCTTCCCACAGGCTATATCTTCTGTTCCAAATATCAAAACAATCAAAACAAGTCAAATTTCACATATTTTGCAGTTTAATCCCTATTTTAGCATTTTTACACACGTGATTGTATAAATATCACCTCGTTAATTGAACAAGCTTTCTTATGAAGTATTGTTTTTCTAAACTTACTTTGAGCCAAATGGTCAGGAGTCAAGCAAAGTTATTGCCAACAAATCACATGACCACTAATCCTGAACGAAACTCCACTTCAGTGCAAACTATTACAGATGTGTAAAAGAAAGAAAAAGAGCACACATCAGATGGAAATTTTGATCTTTTAAGGGAATGGTGGGTCTATAAGTGGAACATTTCTCTATTTTTGTTTCAAAAAGGTGCGGTGTAATGGTAAGGAATAAATATGATGCTTGCTCTAGAAAGAGAATACAGAAAATAACATTGTTTAAAGTCAGAATTTATTCAGGTGGCTAAATGAAGTAAGATAACTTGTCCATTTCCAATGTCCTTGTTGATCTTGAACTTTTTAATTCATTAGTATTACTCCACCAAAAAAAATGTGTACAGTTTTTCTAGTTGAACATGGTAGACTAAAAACATCCATGTCTTAAAAATTATTTTCAGCAGCTTTTGATACAGTTATCTACTTAATATTGGTATTTTGATTAAATTTCAGAATAGGAATGCATTTTTTCTATGTGTTTTAGAAAACACAGTGGTATAAACCTTTTAATAGAAGCCTTTGATATTAATTTTCTGTAATTCACATTGACCTTAAAGTTCACCCTTCAGGAAGGCTATAGAAAGCTAACAAACCGAGCATGAGACAAATATTTCTCCTGTTTAATTTTTTTTCTTTATTCGACATTAGAAAGGTAGTAATAGCATTACACAGAGTACTTTTTGCAGATTGCTTAGCATGCAGGTGCCATGAAATAAGTTTACTGGCTCTTCCTTCATGCCATGGTATAACTGAAGAAACTGTTCTATTTACATGGATAATATAGCTCAGTGAATTTGTCAACTCACTTGCAATCTATGCCTAAGGAGGCTGATGATCCCTTTGCAACCTCCATTTTCAAACAGTTAACGCTGGTAGCAAAGTTCTCTACTCAGTTGAATTCCCACTGATACACATGGAAATCCTCTTTGATTCACACCACTGTTCCTGACCAGGACCTTTGCTGGACAGTATTCTTCGTAGCTGTCTATCACCAGTACCACTGGTGCACTTGCTCTCTAACATGCATACTGAAGCGTAACTCCGGACAAAATTAATATACTGAGAAATTAACAAAAGAAAAAGGCATTTCTCAATTTATTTTTATATTTAGAATACAAATTGGTACAAGTCAAATAATAATCACAACACCAACTTGTTTAAATAATTGTCCTGGTTTTCAGCTAGGATAGAGTTAATTTTCTCAAGAAGCTGGGAGGGGACACAGCCAGGACAGGTGACCCAGATTAGCCAAAGAGGTATTCCATACCATATGACATCATGCTCAGCGTATAAAGGGGGCTGGCCAGGGAGGAAGGGTGGCTTGGGGATGGGCTGTGTGTCCAATTGGGTGAGCACATTGCATTGTGTAACACCTGTTTGTATATTCTGTTATAAGTACTGTTGTTGTTATTTCCCTCTTCCTTTGCTGTCCTAGTAAACTGTCCTTATCCCAACCCATGAGTTTTATCTTTGTCTTCCAATTCTCCTCCCCATCCCACCAAGGCAGGGTGGGGGAGTGGTGAGTGAGCGGTTGCATGGTGCTTAGTTGCCGGCTAGGGCTAAACTACGAATAATATCTGATAAATTTTGGAGGCCTAAAAGCTGTAGGCACAAACCATGAAGCAGTAGCTGAAGCAAGTGAGAAAATAAGACATCTTCTTGGCAATACTGAAAAAAACACTGTAGTGAGACACACTTGAGTAGAGAAAGAGTTTACTCTCCCAATACTCTTAAAAATCTTCTGAAAGTGGTTGACTGAGATGCCACCACTTTCAGCTAGGAAAGCAGAGGTGATGGGAGTGGGATATGCCAGCAAAACCATCAGCAGTTCAGGTGGCCTAAAGGCAGCTGGCTTCCTTCATACATGTGTGAAGAACAATGCATGAGCATTGCAAGAATAATGCATGAGCACATTAAAGGAAGAACACAATCCTTCACCTATTTAAAATAAAGCTGCTATAGATAATTGATCCATTAAAAGACATTTCCAGCATTTGTGTCCTTTTTCTATTCAGTTTGCAATAAATCCTGTGCTATTTTATGTGAAAGAGATCTGATCTGAGCTTAAACCAGTGCAGACATCAGAAACTGTCTTTCACTTGCGTCATTTCTAACCATATGATTCTGCAGTTGACAGAACAGTAAATGTAATTAAATCTACTATTTTATTCATGAAGATAAAGATTAATTACATAAAAAGATATCTAAAATTATTTAAGAAATCAGCTATATTTCTACAGTAGTTTAGCATGGGATAAACTAAGACTAATATTTTCTTCACAAATTTGCAAGTAAATCAAATCAGACCTGAATCCAAAACAAAATTAAGATCTCTGTAAGTAGTAGAAAACATTAGTTACAATGATAAGTTAAAATGGAAAATAAAGTTAAGATGAATAGGGGAATGCAGAGTATTTAAGTCTTTAAGCATGTTAACTAACTTCATTTTTATGAAAGCATGTGAACTATCACTTTCAGATTTCCATAACGAAAAGAAATTACAAATAGTTCAAAATGGCAAACAACTTAGGCACTAAAAAGGTCAAAGGGAAATAAAACTTACTTCACTTTACAAAGTAAATTTGTGGATGCAAAAGCCGCTAAAGTATCATGACATAAGGAAGCTGTAGGGAGGACACCTGCAGAAATTCCAGAAATAGGAAACATTAATCCAACATATAAAGCTGTTGGTAGAACCTGCTGGCTTCACCAAATCATTTTTAAAGCAGGTCAAAGTATAGTATGAACATCTTCACTGTGACAGTTACATTTCCCTTGCACTTATCAGCTAAGTCGTAATCAGTAGAAAAGGACCTGAGGTAGTTGGTCAACGGCTGGCTGAACATGAGCCAGCACTGTGCCCAGGTGGCCAAGGAGGCCAACAGCATCCTGGCTTGTATCAGAAACAGTGTGGCCACCAGGATTAGGGCAGTGATTGTCCCCCTGTACTCAGCACTGATGAGGCCACACCTCAAGTACTGTGTTCAGTTTTGGGCCCCTCACTACAAGAAAGACATTGAGGTGCTGGAGCGTGTCCAGAGAAGGGCAACAAAGCTGGTGAAGGTTCTAGAGCACAAGTCTTATAAGCTGCAGCTGAGGGAACTGGGGTTGTTTAGTCTGGGAAAAAGGAGGCTGAGGGGAGATCTCACTGCTCTCTACAACTGCCTGAAAGGAGGTTGTAGCCAGGTGGGTGTTGGTCTCTTCTCCCAAGTAAAAAGTGACAGGAGAAGAGGAAATGGCACCGGGGGGGGGGGGGGGGGGGGGGGGGGGTGTTTAGATCATATCTCAGGAAAAATGTCTTTGCCAAAAGGGTTGTCAATCACTGGAACAGACTACCAGGGAAGTGGTTGAGTCACCATCCCAGGAGGTATTAAGACATGTAGAGGTGGTGCTTAGGGACATGGTTTAGTGGTTGGACTTGGTGGTGTTAGGTTTACGTTGGACTAGATGATTTTAAAGGTCTTTTCCAACCTAAATGATTCTATGATTCTGTGATTCTATGATCCTAAGCTACAGTCTTTTGAGGATTCAACAAAATTGAAGCTAACAGCAAAAAGCCCACAAAATTCTGCTACATATTCTCCATCCTCTTTGCCTGCAGCAGTAACAAGTAACATTAGGTCCTTAAGACCTTACCACATATTCTTTTTTCAGGTAGGATGAAAGAGTAAGACAAAATACCACTGAGATTTTCTACAAACAGGCATGTCTCACCTGTGCTAAAAGAAATTAATGTCTAGCACTGTCTTGTTTTCTCCACAATTCAGTCCCTCAGAGAGGAACCAGACCTGATACATATCCTGCTCTTTGCAGAATATCGTTGAACTGAGCTCTTGGGACACTTTCACAGTGCAATTTCTAGCCAAGCTGCTGGTAAGGGATGGGAGAAGGGACAGTGTGGAGTGAACCCAGCTTCCTTACCAGCTCACCCATTGGAGAGTAGCTACAGACAGGGTAAGTACTACAAGACTTCTCCTCCTCCTTGTGTTAGCTTTTCACACAGAAAGAATGATTGCTGCTGCTACTACAACTTTATAACCCTTGCAATTGCTGTTGTTATTTCGGTGGAAGAAAATGACAAAACATTAGTTATTCTAGACAGAAAGGGGATACACACCTTAAAGGTCAAGGGAAGTCTCACTTTTATCATTGCACAGGAAAATTACTTTTCCTTTTACCAGTTCAACTATCAAATTGAGAGAGGAAAAAAACTAATCAGCTTCAATTTACCTGTTCCACATATTTTTCTTTTAAACAAAAAATAGTTACCTTGGGGTTGAGTTGTATTCTTTTTTGTTCTTTTTTGTTCTTTTTGTTCTTTTTTTTTTTTTTTTTTTTTTATTTAGATATTTCAGTTTGGAGAAAATAAAACAAATGAAAAGTGAGCAAAGTGGTATTTTGGCATCAATTGGGGAGGTACACTATATTTCTTTTTATCCAATATCTTGGGGCTTTTGGTGTTCACCTAGCTTTAGAAACTCAGATTCAGCTATCTCCAATTTTGGAGGAAATATAATTCCACATCTTTCATGTTCCTGGAGGATCCACAAACCATAAGGCTTCAGGGGATTTCAGCGTAAGCCTTGTATAAGTCATTACCCTGTTCAGCCTAAATATTGAATATAACAGTAACTGCATTAGAGACTCCTACCCAGACTTTCTCATCTCCTAGGAGCATTGTTACAGTGCTATGAGAAATAAAACTCACTTCATCTAGTAAAATTACTTTTTTAGTAGTAAAATGACTTTTTTAATTGCTGAAATAAAAAAATACAAGTTCATTATTACTAATGGCAGACACCAGTAGAAATTCTCAAGATGTCACTTTAATCCATTTTGAAAAACAGTTGGTTGACTGGTCAGCTTCCCTAAGTAACTTCCTAATGCAGAGCAAAATATAGACACTGTACTATGTGATGCAGTCCAGCTGTATATTGTCATGCTTATATTTTCTCAGGCACAGTGAATACTTAACTAAGTATTTTACATTAAGTAAAGCCATCTCTACAGAGAAACAGAAAAATCTCATCCACTATAGCTCCCAAAATCAAAACCTTTTACATAGGGAAAAAGAAGAAAATGTGGATCCTTCATGCCCAGGGGCAAGCAGTAACCACAGACAGCTTGGAAAAATGCTCTGGTATTGCTCTGTCAATGGTGCAAAACCCAAATGCCTTATTCAGCTTAAAAACTGTAAATTCTCAGTCAGTTGAAACTTATACTTTTCAGCAGAGAAACTACTTATCAAAATAAAATTTATTCATTCCTATGCACATTTCTTTAGTCTAACTTTGACTGCCAGAGTCCTCAGAGATTTGTAGTTAGAAAGCAAATTAAGTATAAAAGGCAATAAGTATTGCCTTAGTACTCCTTTAAACTAGTAGACATTACAATTATTATTAACCAATTTAAAACACGTTTGGTACAGTATCCAGCAGTATACATTTAAGCAAATTATAGTTTCATGAAAAAAATTTAAATTCCTCATCCTGAGAGTTAGAGCCTGACAAGTTAAAGATACACTTAAAAATCCAGAGTAATATAAATTGAAAAATGCTCAAAGGATGTTTTTCTTAAGCTTTAATTCTCAAATTGGACCTAATGTGTTGGTCAAGATAAAAAAAAAATCTTAACATAAAGCATTTCTCTTTAGGTAGACAACATTCATATTATAGCATTGTAGCAATACAGTAAAACACATCCTATGCTAATTTGAGACTACTTTTCTGTTTTAAGTCTGATCTTGACGAATATAATCATGTAATTAATTTAAACATGGAGTTTAAAAAGAGAAAAAGCCAACCAGAAGACCTCATTACTTATTTTGCCAAAACCCCAAATTGTATCTCAACTTTATGCGTGATTTAGGAAAAGGAAAACCCCAGGAATTCCCATGCACATAGTCATCCCATCAAGCACTCATATTAATTAGTTTATTTTCTGATCCTGCCTATCACACTAATCTGGTGATAAGGAACATATAACCAAATACAGTCAAAGGAAAAATGTGGAATAGCAATTATTAAAGTTTATCAGGAACACTGGACAGTTTGAGCCTCATATCAGCTTCTTCTTACCCCATCCCCTCTGTCCCAGCAATATTTTCTCCCTCAGGTTGTCTTCTAAAGAAGAAAAGACTTGACTTTTCTAAAGAAGAAAAGAAAAGAAATGACTGCTATGAGTTTTCTCCTATTACAATTTTAGGAAAAGCTCCTTCTGGAATACTCAGCATGTTGCAACACACACTGTAGAGAGTTCCTCCAGTATGCCAGCAATTTTCAGTATCAATCAAAATACTTAAAGCAAAATGCAGAAATGCTGGAATAGCTTTCATTTCAGGTACTCCTGGAAGGCAAAAGCAGTGTAGTGCCTTTGCTGTTCACCTCTGTTACACTTTTCATTGCACAGAAAAGCCAGTCGTGCACTCATGTGCAATACAACCTTCCGTGCTCGTTAGAAGCTTTTCTCTAAGCTCATAATTCAGAAGTGCTTTTCTTCACGCAACGTTACTTTCATAGCAAATGTCAGCTTTCTGCTCCTAGCCAGCTCTACAAAATACCCCTCATCTGATTTTATTTTTTTATATATATGTATAAAAAAAAATCAAAAAACATATGCACGTGTATACACATACAATCTTTTCTAAAAAGTACTTTTGCTGCCATGGGTGACCTGAGAGCACATTTAGATACATGCTGCCTGCGGGTGATGTTTAAAATTGGGGTATATTTCTAAGATTAAATCAGCATGGAAGGTTAGAGGGTTATTTATCTTCCCATTCTGTCTTATTTTTTCCTGGTAGTAATCATGTTGATAATCACAGAAAGTGTTACCACAGTTTTAAGCTGATGATACAGTTCAAAGATGAAATGTGCCGATTTATCTGGTATATGCCCATAAAAAAATGCCCAGTTAACGTACCACACAGAGTGAACTGCAGCAAAATATGACACTGATTATTACACCCAGATATATTCTGAAACTACATAAAGGTTTCAGGGCTGGTTGGTTGGTTTCTTCTTCTTGCTTTTACAAGAATGTGTAGATTTTATGAATGCTATTTTTAAAGGCTTATATTTGGATTTCACTGTCTCAATTTTCTGCTATTTACTTCTTGCATCTTTAGAAAAGGGTTTGCGTATTCATCTTCTATCACTATAAAAATTCTCATTTTGCTGAAATCTTGCAGGCAGTATTTTATTTAATATATAAGAACTACTGGTTTCTATTGATACTACCCAAAAGTTACTTTCCAACTGAATCGAAAGGGTGCTCATCTGAGTAGAACAGATTTTTTTCAATGAAAATGGAGTTATCAGTAAGAGGGAGGAAAAATATTTTTAAAAAACCCAACTATTGGTAATGCCACAGAATCATATGTAATCAGGAATTCCTTCCTTTTTCCATTCTTGCTTACCCTGTTCTTCTCCCTACCAAAGCTGATACTGCTTCTAAACCACACATTAGATATTTAATTTTTTTAATTTCAAGTTCATCCTAAAACCTGCATGTAAATTATATGTGGATATATAGCTTTAACACAAAACGAAAAAATATTTTTAGTATTTCCCTCTGAGTGCTATTTTTTGCTCAATTTCTGCATCCATATTGTATCTCCTATTGAGATATGGTCTCAAAAAACTAAAATAGGTATCAACTATGATAATGCAGACACGGAGAATTTCATTAAAGCCTTGTTTAAAGAAATCTCCCCACTAATCATGGGATATGGACCATCATTTGTCAGTCATTGACTTAAATCCAGCTTAGAAGTTAATTTCAATCATTATGAGCTCTCATTTTGTGATCCAGACACAAAAAAGATGCTGCTTTCAGTCCAGCATCTAGTGGACAGGTGTCCACATCATAAAAGCTACTATTATAAATGAAAACAATTATAGACGTGTTCAGAAGTGTTTATGGCCATTGATGAGGAACTGTAGGAAGCATTCTCAAGTGATGCTTGTGCTGCACTCAGCTGATTAATTTTAATACCAGCTCCTCATAGCACCAACTGGAAAAAAGCTGAGAAGGGAAGAGAGAGAAAAAGAAAAAGACAACTTCAGGTTCAAGAGCCTATCAATGTAGGAATTTTCATAAACATTTGAACTTAAAAAATAATCCATAGTCATGTTAACTATTTGAAAACGTATTAAATTTTCTTATAGCTTGAGACTATAAGGACAGGAACAGGACAATAAATGGACTCTGACCTTCATATTTTGGAGTAGGGAAAATACTCTAGTCCAAAAGAAGAAAGAGTAAGAACATTCAAGAGCTTCTGCCAGGTGGATAGGGGCAGGCCAGTGGTCCCATCCTTCATCCTTCCCCTGCAACCATGCTTCAGCACTAAGCTTTCTGTAGTCAGTACCTTGTCAGTCAGGCAAATGCAGAGAGGTGAAGATGATAGAGCTAGTGATTGGATAAACTTCAAATAATAATAAAAAAAGAAAAAAAAAGAAAAAAGGGGAAAGAAACTGTGTCTATTACAAGACAAATCCTTGAACACATGCCTTCATTCAAAGAGAAAATAAAGCACTGTTCAAGATATAACAGAGGCTGTTGACCTCCCTCCTCTTCCGTAAAATGGCTATTGCTGCACAGATGGAGCAAAAAAGCACATCAGCATTCTGGGAAGGTTACGCTAATTATCCAGAGAGCACATCCTTCAAGATTATCTTTATTATCAGTGTAAAACCTTACTTCAGTGAAGCTCTTGCCCTCTATTTTTTCACCCTCAACAGCAGAAGAAAAAACCTGTGAGCTCCAGTAGCATGGGACTATGCAGGAACCACACTCAATGGGAATTCCCTGCCGAAAGCAAACCAGGAACTTTCTCTCACTTCTTGGATGTTTTCCTTCCAGAGGGAAGCCAGGCAGGAACCAAGACACTCCCAAGTTTTCATAGTAGAGAGCTGCCCCATAGAATCGCTAATATGGTAATGATCAGGACATGCGAGCCAGAGGCAGAGGTCTGGCAGGAGTAAAAGTGGATAGTCGTCCAGAATTCTTTGCTAACTACATTCTGTATTCATCATCTTTACACATTTAAGCATTGGATAACAAATAACTTTTTAGGTTCAGAGACAAGAATTTATTTTGAATTTTAAAGAGCTATTAATTCTCTACTTTCAAATGAAAGCACATTCATTTCTTCAGAAAGGTTATTCCCCTTTCCCAGTAAAGTTAAGGAGTTGCCATTAGCAAGACCACAAAACTTCAGGTTGAATAGAAGTCTGATCTGTTCCATCACTCAGTCTCACTATTCATATTTTATGATGCACTCTTTTGACTTCTCGACTGTATTTAATTCCTTCTCATTAATGGCACACACTTGTCTCTTATCCCTCTTTGCAAAGATCAATTATTGATCCACATTAATGTAACTGATGTATCTCTCCCCCATCTATTAGCCATGTGTTTTCAAGCATGTAATTTAACTGAATTCTTTCCTCCTATTACAGTTCCTCTGTCATCCATTTCTGACAAGCACTGCACTTGCTTTTATTCCCTATTCTTTGTGCTTCATTTTATCAAAAAAAATTTGCCCTGTGCTCATTTATGTTAGTCATTGCTGTTAACTGTAGTAAAAGGAACTTAATCACCATAGGTTTTTTCTTGTTTTGTTTTGAAAAAAAATGCAAATTATTGATCAAGAAACATATTAAACATTTACAAAAGTAACAAACTAGTATGCTAGCACTGGTCAGACCCAAACATAGTATAAACTTGTAATTTTACACTAAGCTTCCACAGTTCTACACTTCATGTGCCATGTCTAGTTAGCAAAGTATCCGTTTCTAATAGAATCAACTGCTCTACTGCAAGGGCCTGTATATATGTGCTCTAACCCAAGGGCCTTCTAAATTATGCTGGAAATGAAAAAAATCTTTAAATTGATCAAGATATACTAAAGAGACAAACAGAAAAACACCCTTTCTTTCCTCTTGAAAGGAATTATATCCCTCATGGATGGATGTTTTTACACATGGCCATTTGGCCATGACCAAAGCAAAGACCAACAGCAGAACACACTGACAGTAGCTTCTCCTTTGTTGATTAGCTGCTGTAAAAGCAGATTTCCAGCACATTATTGCAGTTCCACGCATGTCAACATATTGCTCCATCCTAGCTTGTCTGAGCAACACCCACCATCCTGTAACTGATACGAAGGAGTAATATTTTTCCCAGAACAAGCAAGACCAAAACCACTTCGTGAGCAGCAGCAGGCCTTTCACCTTGTAGCCCATGACATAGAAGTCACCACTCCGCAGGAACCAGCAATAGTGAGGGAGAAATATATCAGTCACGTACTCTTCCTAGTTAAATTCTGTCACCAAAATATGCCTCTCCACCACCATCTGGGCTATGAGAAGTTACTTAAGCTAAGTACTGTGGCATAGTGACCCACTAGCACATTGAATTTTTTGAGCTTACTTTTGTGTATCTTTGTAGTTGTTCAGACATTTTAGACGAAGATAAACATCGCTCACAGTTGATATTTTCTTCTCTTGAACTAGCTCGATCTTAATCATTACATAGAATATAAAACACCTTCATATAATTTCAGTATCTGACAAATCAGATGATATTCTCAAGACAGACAGCTAGTCACAAAACAAGAAAATGAAAAATTTACCATGTCTCTTAGTAATCTGTTCCACTGGTTGCTTGCCCTCACTGCCAGCAGTTTTCACCATCTTTCCAGTTTAGACTTTACTGCCTTAAACTTCCAGCTGTTGGATCTTGTTATGTCTTTACTTGGCAAACTAAAGAGACTACTGTTATCAAGTAATATCATCGTCCCCTGTGCGGTCAATATCTCCTTTGCAAGAAGTAATTCAATATAATTTTTATATGTTGATTAATAACTCCGTGAAACAGGCAGGCAGGAATACATTCAGTACACTCAAGTTGTGTCGTTCCTTTTCAGAATAATACTGAATTAATATCTATGTTATTATTTAGATTATTAGTCCATATATTGCAATCTACTCATATCCCACAGCTAAGCAGCATGTAAAAACACCAGGTGGCAAAAATCTGTATTTTTTCCAATTAAAATACATAAACATGCACAAAAGCTGTAAGAATACTAAAGTATGGAGCACCACTTGCAATGGCTCACTGATTAGCCAAATTATTCTCAGGTAATTTGTTATCTCTCTAGGAATCCTCATTTTATACTTTCCAGTGAGCAAAGCTCAATTTTTGCATTACTGTTTTCCTGAATTAAGTCTACAGGACTTTTCTATTCAGAAAGTCTCCTTTTAGCAATCAGTATAGGAAGGTAATCAGAACCCATTTACACAGCAAGGCAAGTTAAAATTCATTAGTACTTGTTGCTCTGTGCCAAACTTTGATGTTTATTCTAAATCATGTTTCAGTTTAACAAAATGAATGAATCGTACATGCACTAGAAATTTAAAATTAAAATGGAGTTACCAGTTGTAATGATCACCTGTTTTGAATGTATTTACTTAGTTTTTCTTTCAAAAAGACACAATATTAGAGGTTGCCAAATCCAGTGGGCTTCAGGACCCAGGAGGATTCCTCTTACCGCAGCTGGGTTGATGTGAGGCTGCAGCGGTTCCAAGTCCCCAGGTAGAGCCAGTAGCAAGGCTGCCTATGGGTTCCCAAACAGACAGCCACACACTGCAAGTATGTACATATATACGTTTATTTATATACACACACAGCCAGCCATACAGATCAGCACAGGCAGAATAGTGCCTTTACGGTATCCATAACAGGCACAAGACTCTCACAAGCAGGAACAGTACCGATGGCCCGATCCTTCTCCTCCCTGGCTGATCAGAACCAAGCCCACCACTGGGACAGACAGACAGACACACACACACACACACATTGCCTGCCTCTCCATGAACTGGTTCTGGACACATGGTCTGGTCAGTGGATGGGTCCCAGACCCCTGGGCTCCTCCAGCAGCGGACACCTCAAGTCCCCGAGGTTTGTGCTCAATGCAGTTGCTGGCACTCAGACCTCTTACCCTACTTGAGGACTAGTCTGACTTGCAGTTTGCTGGCATTCACCCCCACTCAGAACAGAGACTGCACCACCCGCACGAGGGATGGTTAGAAACAGGATTTAAGAACACAGTATAGACTGTGGTAGTCAAGCTCGGCCAGACAAGTGTATTAACCAGCAACCTATATGCACTCAACATACTCAGCCTCTTTTACCCCACTCATCTCTTTTTTCCCTACACTTGTTCAAGATGGACCTACTGGTCCACCTTGATCCCTCCCCACCTTCAGTCTCATAGTAAAATTTCACACTCTACCATAATCCCCTTAAAAATATTACATGTTGTACACAATCCCAAAATTCTCATCCTTTTGTAAGTTCTATGTCCTGAGAAGCAATAACCCTTCCTTTTTATAGCATTTCAGGGATTTTCATCCTTGGCTCATCTCTGTGCATTTCACATCAACTACGATGGTCTAAATCATTTGCCTTTGGTAGTTTTATTGTGGAGAAAATTCAGTGTGTTCCTTTCAGTTTTCACTGATTATACCAGGGTATCCCAGCCTGTCATTGTTCCTCTGATCTTCACTGGGTCTTTGCGCTTATTATGATTAGCCTTTAACCAGATTACCTAACAAAACATGTATCCTGATACTAGCTAATACAGAATCGTGTTATGCAATTATGTGCAACCATGTGATCACCATGACTGCATTTCAGTGGTAGCATATAATGGTATTACTAGCTCTACAGCAAATCAATTTTTCTGTCCAAAAAAGTACCCATTTGACCAGCGTAAACAGGCCTGATACATTCTTGAAAAATAGAATGGTTTATTATTTGATTTGGGAGGGAAAAAAACCCAAAAATATTAGGGATTGAGTTGCAACAGGCACAATTCCAGATGCCTACAAAAAAAGCCTGATCGCAGGAACAGGCTTCATCTACAGTGGAACAGTGGGAGCTGTCAGGAGAAATCTGTCGTTCCTGCTGGATCCAACAGCACAAGGGAGGTGAGGCTGCTGCTACTCCATGTTCCCAGGTCCAGCCAGTAGTGAGGCTGAAGATACATCCTCAGCAGGCACACACACAAAAGCACAGACATCACACACACACACACACACACACACACACAGAGCTGGCCACACAGATCACAGACACATAGAGCACTCACACAAACATACACAGCACCAGCACCCTTGTTCTTATCCCCTCTGGCTGGACAGGATGGAGGTCTACTAGCGAGAACATATATATATATATATATATATATATTCACATGTAGAAGGTGGATCCCTCCAGCAGCTGGGCTCAGACATGCAGTGTCCCCAGTGGCTGGCCACTGGAGCCCAGGCTCCCCAGATGCTGACACCTGGAAATAAGAGCTCCAGAAGCTGCAGCCCTACTCCAGTTGCTGGCATAGACCATCACACACACATAGAGCTGGGCCGGGACTTTCCAGGTCTCAACAGCCAACCACCCCGTGCTCCCAACCCTAGAGACACTCAGGTGCTCTCACACCCAGAGTCAGCCCTTATGGACCCAATCACCGTATTGCTTCCAGGTCACTTCTCCTACTCATTGGCTTATATGGCTGGATGTTCACTATCGCTCACACGCACGCTCGCAGACCCGCACTCACTCCAGTCGCTGGCACCACGGACACACGAGCCTTCTAGCCCGAGGTCTGACTCCAGTTGCTGCATGCAGACTCCCCCTGTGCAGGCAAGAGAGCTCCTGGCCCAGTGAAGACCTGGGAAGAACTTTAACAAGATAGGACAGTTTGTGCTCATGAGGTGCAAGGCAAAGCCAGACAAGAGTATTGACCAAACTATTTACATGCAACTGCCCCTTTTAATTCCTTAACCCTCCCTTGTTTTCCCACTCCTGTTTCTCTCAAAATCATCTAAACCCCTCCTTTTTCCTACCATTGATTCCTGCTCTAAACACCCTATAAATCCTGTGTGATCTCAAACTGCTTTTCCCCTGCATCCCACAGTGTGTCCCACCCTTAGGCAGCAACTCCTCTTAGTGTGAAAAGTGATTTGCAGAGCTGGTCCCAATGACTCATCATGATGGGTTTCATGCCTGGACACTAGGAATGATGGCTCACCTGAGACAGCCCTGGGAGAGACCCAGACAAGGTGGTTGCTCCTCAGGAGTCCTCAGTTTGGGTTCCCACCTGCCATCATACATTTCTGTACTCCTCCGGGCTTGGGCAGATGGGCCCTGGATGGGCTGATGGCCCCTGTGATGGCCTGGGAGTAGCCCTGCAGGGTATTACTTGGGCTCACCCTCTTGTCATGGTCTTTCTGAGCTTCTTTGTGGTTGTGGAGATGCACTTTATCACTTACACTAACAGTAGTGTGAGAAATGTCTCAACACAAAAGATATGGAGCAGCAGCAGAAAACCAGGCAATGAGGCAGATGAGAAGAGAAATGAGAACATGAGAACAGCAGGAAGAAGTTTAAAAAAAGCAGAACTGCATATGAAAGTGTTATTACGAAGATCATTTGGAAGAACAGAAAGGCCTGGAAGTTATCCCAAGGAGTATTCTGAAAGATAAGGAATGCTGTGATACTAACCATGCATACACAAGATGAGTTTGCATTTCCAGCTGAGATCCTGAAGATGTCAACAGGAACAGATTAGCACTAAAGGTTTTGTTTCCCTGGCTGCTCCCATGCTCCCCCATGCCTACTGCTCAGAGCTGTCTCTGCAGCGACCAGCATGGAACCAACAGGAAACAAACCTGATGCGCTCATGCTTGGACTACACATCACTGAACTGATTTCCTATAGTGGCATCGCTGAATTTCATGACTGCTGTACATGACCGTATGCAAGCCTGCTCCTAAGTAATACTGTCCCAATCTTTGGCTATTGCTGTGATGATAACACTACAGGCAGCCCTCCTCTCCCCAGTGCTACATGTATGAGGTACTTATTCATGTATGTACAAAAGTCTTCATCAACTGGTTACTTAAGCTTTGATTTTTCCAGCGACACATCACAAAGTGCACTAAGAAAATAAGCTCACTAATTCACCTGATATAACCAATTCAACTAACATGAATCCAACCATGACTAAGATCCCACTGCAGAAGCAGACACTGTAAAGACTGATTGTCCTGGTTTCAGCTGAGTTAATTTTTTCTTTCTAGAAGTCAGTATAGCGTTGTGTTTTGGATTTAATATAAG